>NC_138375.1:2926599-2975008 GCF_054177405.1 Leptonychotes weddellii
TGAATCACAGACCTGTATCTCTGAAACAAATAATACATTATATGTTAAAAAAAAAAAGAAGATAGCAGGAGGGGAAGAATGAAGGGTGGAGAGATCAGAGGGGGAGATGAACCATGAGAGACTATGGACTCTGAGAAACAAACTGAGTTTCTAGAGGGGAGGGGGGTGGAAAATGGGTTAGCCTAATGATGGGTATTAAAGAGGGCACGTTCTGCATGGAGCACTGGGTGTTATACGCAAACAATGAATCATGGAACACTACATCAAAAACTAATGGTGTAATGTATGGTGATTAACATAACATAACAAAAAAAAAAGAAAATTTACTATAAATCTACAGTCATCAAGACATTGTGGTACTAGTCTAACAATAGACATGTAGATCAAAGACATAGAATTGAGAGTCCAGAAATAAATTCTTATATTTACAGTCAATTACAATCAATACAGTCAACTTACAATCAATTACAGACACAAAAGTGCCAAGGTGATTCCTTGAGGACAAATAGTCTTGTTAACAAATGGTCCTGGGGAAATTGAATACCTACATGCAAAAAGATGAACTTATGCCCTCACCTCACGTGATACAAACAGATTAAATCAAAAAGGATCATCGACTTAAATGTAAGAGATTAAACAAGCCTTTTAGAAGAAAACAAAGGAGAAAAATCAAGATTTGTGGTTTAGAAAAATGTCCCATAGATGTGATAACAAAAGCATGGTCCATGAAAGAAAAAAAAAATTGGGCTACATCCATATTCAGAACATTTCTCTTCAAAAGATAACATTAAGAAAATGAAAAGACAGCACCAGACTTGGAGTAAATATTTTCAAAACTATTATTCATTAAATAACGAGTATCCAGATTTTACATAAAATTCTTACAATTCAATAATAATAAGACAGTTCAATGAAATAATAGGCAAGAGATATAAACAAATGTTTCAACAAAGAAAGAATTTGACTGTGGTCAGGTAACATTTCACTCTTACTAGATATAATAAATAAGACAGATAATAACAAAAATTGAGGACAATGTGGAGAAAGGGAAACCTGCATATATCTCTGGTGGGAATGTAAAATGGTGCAGTCACTTTACAAAACAGTTTGGCAGTTTCTCAAAAAAGGGTATATATAATATTACCCTACTATTCAGCAGCAGCATTCCTAGGTATCTACCCAAGACAGATAAAAACATATCTGCACTACAAAAACTTGCATGTGAATGTTCATAGCAGCATTATTCATAACAGCCAAAACCTCATATGGTCTAATGCTCATCAATTGGTGAATGGATGGACAGTGGTATATCCATACAATCGTGTATTATTCAGCACTGAAAAGGAATCAGTTACTAACAGGTGGTATGCCATGACTGAACCTCAAAAACATTATATTAATAAAAAATGTCAGACACACACTGGATAATTCACTCATAATTGTTCAGAAAAGGCAAAATTTTAAGGATAGAAAGAAAATTAGCAGTTGTGTGGGGCTGCAGTGGACATGCAGATTCATTAAATGAGTATGCAGGGTCTCACGAGGGATAGTATGTTCAAAAGTGATTTATGGTGATGATAGCATCACCTGGTATAGTTACGAAAAATCATTGATTTGTATACTTTAAGTTGGTGAATTCTATAATGTGTAAATACACCTTAATATGGCCGTTAAAATAGAAACAAGGTAACAAAAGTGATTTCTACTTTTGACCAAGATGAAGAGATTGTTTATCTTCCTCCCTAAAGTTAAAAAAAAAGAAGGACAAAACTTAAAAAGTAATGGTCTTTAAGACACAAATCATCAGACAATGAAGGACAGTCATTTCTGAGAGATGGAAAGTAAAAGGAACCCTGCAGTTTCTCTCAAAAGCCTTGAGAAAATTTTGAGGTTACGTGACAGGGAGGAAGAACCTAGACAAAGCCTGGTAGATGCCCTGAGAGTGGAAACAAAGCCAAGAGTATAAGACCAAACCAGTGACTTTGCTGGTTGGAGTAGTATACAGGAGAGAGATGCCCAAAAATAGAACACTGGTGATCTGAAGAGTGTTACTCTTGAGTACTCTATTGAGTACTTATCTGCTTATGTCTGTGAGGGAATTACCCACGGCCAGAGAAAGAGCCACTAGAACGGATTATTGACCAGTACCCTGGTTCGTACAGGGCCAGGGAAAGTGCCTGTTTCCATCAACCAAATAGGAACTGTCATGTTTCCTGGAGTGTTGAGCCAAGTACACAGAATGGTTATGCCTCAGTAGAGTAATTAGCCTTAGACTGAGCACTGCCCAATTCCACCTAACAAGTCTTAAAAGCAACATGCCAAAGAATCAAACTCTTGCCAAGTAAAGTGCCTAAGAAAAATCTCAATAATATTTATAAAAATACAAAAGTAGCCAGCATCTAACAATGCCTGGCATCCAATCAAAGATTACCAGGCATGCAATCAAGTAGGAAAATATGAGCCATTATGAAGAGAAATACCAATAAATTAAAAATTCACATAAAACTGACAGAGCAGAGGATTTACAATTTTCAAATGAGGGCATTAAAACATTAAACATTATGACTGCACCCGTGCATTCAAAAGTTAAGTAGAGACAGGAAAGATCCAACAAAAGACTAGCACTGATGTTTGCAGATGAAACCTACAATGTGTGAGATAAAGTATATACTAGATTGGATTAATGAAAGATTAGATCTTGCAGAATAAAAGCTTAGTAGACCTGAGGACATGGCAAAAGCTATTGGAATTGAAAGGAGAAATAAAAGATCTAAACAAGTGGTATTAGTGGACCACGAAACTTCAAGTAGCCTCTTATATATGTAATTTGTGTGAGTGAAAGAAAGTAATGTGAAATAATATGAAATAATAAGGGCTGAAAGTTTTAACATCTGATGAAAATAATAAACCTAAGGGTCCAAAAGGTCAGCAAGGCCCAAGTACAAGAAAAAGGAAGAAAATTATAGCCAAGGTGCATCCTATTCAAATTGCTCAAAACCATTGATAAGAAGAAATCTTTTTTTAAAAAGATTTTATTTATTTATTTGAGAGAGAGCAAGAGAGAGACAGAGAGAGCACTCAAGTGGGGTAAAGGGCAGAGGGAGAAGCAGACTCCCTACTGAGCAGGGAGCCCAATGTGGGGCTCAATCCCAGGAGTCCGGGATCATGACCTGAGCCAAAGGCAGACACTTAACAAACTGAGCTACCCAGGTGCCCCGATAACAAGAAATCTTAAGGGCAGCCAGAGAAAAAATAGGTTATACAGAGAGAAATACAAATAAGGATGACAATAGTTTTCTCATTGGAAACAGTATAGATGGGAAGGCAGTAGAGACACATTTTTATATTATTGATAGAAAAACGATAAAGACAAAATGAAACAAAAATATAAAAACCTGGAAGTTTTTACCAGAAGAAAACAAGCCTGAAAATGTTTTCCAATATTCAAACCTTAACAAATTTGTCACCAACATACCTGCACTGCAAAAGATATGGCAAAAAATGCTCTACAGGCAAAAGAAAATGAAACCAGATGGATTTATGAATAAAATTACAGGAGTGCAGATCCATGGAAATAGTAACTACATGCATAAACAAAAATGCTAACAATGCAAGTTGGTGTTTACAATATGTAAATGCAAACGTGTTACCAATAGTACAAAGAGCAGGGAGGTAGAAAATGAACTATACTAGTGTAAGATTCTTATTCCCTTTGTGAAATGCTGTAATATCATTTGATAGTAAATGGTCCTCAGTTAATGCAATCACTAAGATAAAAAGCCAATGAGGGGCGCCTGGGAGGCTTAGTCATTAAGTGTCTGCCTTCAGCTCAGGTCATGATCTCAGGGTCCTGGGTTCTAGCCCCACATCAGGCTCCCTGTTCAGTGGGAGGCCTGCTTCTCCTTCTCCCACTCCCCCTGGTTGTGGTCCCTCTCTTGTTATCTCTCTCTCTGTCAAATAAATAAATAAAATCTTAAAAAAAAAAGCCAGTGAGCTATAGTCAATAAACTTCAAAAGAGATAACATGGAATCATATAAAAATAAAACCAAAATAATGGCAGGTCTGTCATCATGACTTTCATTCAATACTATGCTGGATGCTGTAGCCAGTGCAATAAAACAAGAATAAAGAAAGACAAACAGTATGTTTGGAATGAAGTAAAATTGTGTCTACTTATAGACAACATGCTCAATTATGGAAATAATCTATGAAATTTACTGAAAAATCTACCAAGACTAATCAGTGAGTTTAGAAGAGATGCAGAATATAAGATGAATGTACAAAAATCAGCTTCATCTCCTCACACAAGCAGTGAAAAATTACAAACTCAAAGGAGCAATACCACATACAATATCAGCAATATATATGAAATACTTACAGATATATTTACAAGACCTCTACAATGAAAATTACAGAAAACAGCTGAGAGTAATTAAATGTAATGCAAAATTTTCCCAAATCAACTTTATATTTAATAAAATTTGCGTTTTTTGTAGAAAGTGTCAAACTGATTCTGAAATTCACATTGAAATGCCAATGTGAATGACAGCAAGAGTGAAAAAAATTAAAGCATAAGACTCCATAATTTCAAAATTTATTATAAATGCATATTAATCAAAATGTGATATGGGGGGCGCCTGGGTGGCTCAGTCGTTAAGCGTCTGCCTTCGGCTCAGGTCATGATCCCAGGGTCCTGGCATCGAGCCCCACATCGGACTCCCTGCTCGGCAGGAAGTCCGCTTCTCCCTCTCCCACTCCCCCTGCTTGTGTTCCCTCTCTCGCTGTGTCTCTCTCTGTCAAATAAATAAATAAAATCTTTAAAAAAAAAAAATGTGATACGGGCTTCAAGTTGACAAAGAGATCAATGGAACATAATAAGAAATCCATAAATAGACCCAAAATAAACACAGCTAACTGATATTCAATAGAAGGACAATAGTAATTCAATGGAGAAAGTACAGCCTTTTTAACAAATACTGGAATAGTTGGCTATCTATGTGCACACACATATAAAAATGCAGTGCAATCCATATCATGAATCATATATAAAAAGTAACTCAAAATTGATCATAGACCCACATGTGAAATCTGAAACCCTTAAACTTTGAGAAGTAAACACAGGACAAAAACCTCTGTGACCTGGGTTTGGCAGAGATTTCCCATTTTCAACACCAGAAACATGATTCATGAAAGAACATGTCAATGAATTGGATTTCATAAAAATTAAAAATGTTGGCTCTAGGAAAATACTATTAAGAGAATGAAAGACACAGCAGATACTTGGGGACACTATTTGTAAATCATAAACCTGTTAAAGAATTTGTATATCGATATCCATAATGTGTAAAGAACTCTCCAATTTCAAAATTGAAAAAACAAATTAACCCTATTGAAAATGGGTAAATGATTTGGACATTTCATCAAATAAGATTTATGGAAAGTAAGTAAGTACATGAAAAAATGCTCAGCTTCATTAATCATTATGGTAACACAAGTTAAAGCCACAGTGAGATAGCATTACAGACACATGAGAGTGGTTAAAATTAAAACCACTAAGCATATTATGTTTCAGTGGGTATATGGAAAAACTGGAATGTTCGTGAGCTGCTGGTAAGAATGTAAAATGTACACTGACTCTGGAAATAAGTTTTTCAGTTTGCTAAAATGTTAACCATACAGTGAACATAGCGACAAGTACTTCCACTCCTAGGCATTTACCAAAGACTAAAAAAGCATACATCCACACAGTGACTTCTACATGAATGTTCACAGCAGCTTTCATTTAATAACCCAAAGGAGGAAACAGCTCAGTGCATAGCAACGGGTGCATGGATGAACTCTGGTCTACCAGTATAATGAAATATGACCTAGCACTAGCACAGTAATGCATTACGGATACCTGTTATAGCATGGATGGATTTCAAAACAAACAAACAACCAAAATGCTGAGTGAAAGAAGCTAGAGAAATAAGTGTAAATGCTGTATGACTGCATCTATATTAAACTCTGAGAAGGGCACACTAATCTAAAGGGACAAAAGGAGATCCCCAGCTTGCTGGGGTCGGGAGGAGGGTGTAAGGCAAGGAGAAGCAGAGGGAGAGATGAGACAGAGGCATGAAGAATTTTCTGTTGGTTGGTGATAGAGATGCTCATGTTCTTCATTGTGATGACATTTCACGGTGGTATACGTATGTCCAGACTCATCATCTTGCACACTGCATGCCAAGTGCACATCAGTAACACTGTGTTTATAAAGAAAACAAACAAGGAAAGAGGAAATGGCTACCATTTGAGTGTCCTCAGATGCTCTACTCCCATCACAAGATTATGTAACAGGCATTCCCATCCTTGTTTTTCTAAATAGGTAATTTAGGACTGGAAAGGTCAAGTATGAAAGGTTAAAGGAGATATGAAAGGAGGCTGCTTTTGTACTTACAGCCCAATTATGACAAAAATAGATCTTTAATTAATTATACCAAAACCTCTCTGGTGAAAATCTGGACGTAGTTATGGCATATATTTTAAACCTATAATTCTGAAAGAATTCTATTGGAGGTTAATAAGGAAAATGGTAAAGAATTGAAAATCCTCTTTTGTGTCCATCAAGAAGTACCACTGTTTTGTGTTTTGTTTTGTTTTGTTTTTGTGGGGTTTTTTTGGGGGGGAGGGGCAGAGGCTAGAGAAGAGCACCAGAAAGGTGCAAGAGAGGAAAAAGGAAAGCAATATAATTGGAGCATTCCCCCCAGAGATACTGACTCATTTAGCTCATGATTTGCTTCTCTGTGACATGGACCAACATCTTTCAACCTCAGATAAGTGCTTAGTCAATGTCCAGTGCCCAACTGCTAAGCCAAAGCCATGAATTTTAGGTTCCATTAGCATTCATTTCAAGGTACCAATTTTAGTATTAGGGTAAGTAATGCTAGATTTTGTAACAAACAAACCTTGCATATTACTAGCTGCCCATAAAGGAAGTTATTTTTCATGTCACAGTTCATGACGGTTGATGTGGGTGGAGATGGGATTGGAGAATGTGCTCCTTCACACTGTCTTGTCAGGATCTAATCTGACATCGCTTACAACACTTGAGATGTGTGCCCCAATATTTCCCTAGGCACCAACATCGAAACAGCAAGCAGGAGATGAGAGAAAGAAGAAATGGAGAGGGACTTCTTTCCTAACCACCTTGGACCAAAATTGACATGATGCCAACACTCACACTAGTGTGAGCACCAGCCCTATGCTCCCCTCCCCCCACCAGATGCAAAGTAGCTAAGAGATGAGCTGGGTTTGTGTGCTCAGGAAGAGGTTTGGGGAGCACCTATCCAGCAATGTTACAACTACACTGCCAATATTACTACAATAGGATCCAAGTGGTTTCTCTGTTTCCATCCTCTCCATTCCTCTACAATAAATTTTCCATACAGCAGCCAGAGGGATCTTTGCAAAAGGTACATTATATGATTCTGCTCCCCTATGTAAACCCACGAGCTACCTACACCACCTAAAGGGTAAGCCAAGCCATTGAGGTGGCCTACAGGAATTTCCTTGACATGACTCAACACTGTCCCACTATCCCCACAGCTTCCTATCCCCTATCATTGACTTCCAATGTGTGTAGAGACAGCTGAGTCAGTCCCCATCTCTGGGTCTCTGTCCTTTTTGTATCCTCTACCTGGACATCTGTTTCTTCAAGTCTAAGCAAGAATCGTTACTCATCTTTTTAGGTCCCAAATCAATATCATCAGAGAGGTGTTCCCTATAACTGCCCCAAATTTGCACTCCTCTGTCTTCTTACACTTTGTATATTTGCCAAAGTACTTCTCACCACCTGATGGGTATGTATGTTTTGATTTGTCCTTGTGTGTTTCTTCCACGAAGATGCGAAGCCCAGAAAGCAGAATCAGGGTCTGTTCGGTTCATTGCTAGAAGAGTGGAGGGAGCTCGGTCAATACTGTTGAGAGAATAAGTGAACAATGAATACATGAATGAACTTCAGGTTAAATTAATCATGTTATTTACTCAAAGTCTAGTTGAGATTAATGTTTAGCTGAGATCAAACACTAAAATCAAAGATTCTGAGGATTAGTGAGGACTAACCTCAAGGACCACTGTATTACTCAGAGCCCCTGCAGGAAACTGAAGGTACACTCTGAATGAGATGATTTGGGAAGACTTTAATTAAGGGTATTTATATTGGAGTCAGGGAATCACAGAGACGATGCAGTGCCTAAAGCTGGCAAACAGCCAGGCTTAGTTCCCATCTGCAAGAACTGAAGAACCCCCAGAAGGATAGTTACCAAAAACCAGATATGGGATGGTGTGTAATGGGCCAACCACATGGACCTATGGCTTGCACTTCAGGGATAGATCTAGCCACAGAAACAACCACAAGGAAGGATACTTCAACCTTGCTATCTGATATCCCTCCAAATCTCTGTTGGTTCTCACTCCTGGCTAGATTCACAAGAAGCTACAGAGTAAAGCAATAACTTGATGAAGTCCAAACTGCTCAGCATGCCACAGCCCAAGTCAAGCTAGCATAACACAGAAAGCAGGTGGGAGCAATGACAGGAAGATACACAGATGTCATGTGACTATGTCTTATACAGGCAAAGGTGGATCAAGACTAAGTGACATTGAAATGGGGGAAATTTAGAAGGCAAAAAAAAAAAAAAGGGAGAAGGAGTGACTTGGAAGAGCAGTACTGAATATCCCACTTGTTGTATGAGCTTCCTACTTCCCAAGAGATATGGCTGTGAAATCCCAAGGGAGTGGGACAGAAAGGTGCCCAAAAGTGGAAGCAGAATATTTCTAGGACTCCTACCCTACTCTGGATTCCCAAACTCATTCTGGGTACGGTGCATACAATGAGATTGCCACTCTGCGGGAAAATGGAAAGCTTGGGATATCCTACAGAGATGCCTGCAACAGTAGCCCTATGCTTCATACAGTGTGCAAAGAGACAACAGGTAGAAGGAGATCCTCTGTCAATTGCAAGTCAGGCTCTACTAAGACTTAACACATCTCTCCCAGAGACTGGAGGATTGAGCCGGTGTCCACCTGGAGCACAAGTCAGGGACCAGACACAGGCAGATTCTGAGTCAAAGACAAAACCAGGATAGACACATGGAGGGAGTTCAGGACCCCCGACGCTTGTGTGTCAGATGGACCAACTCTCCCACTACCCACCCCTATAGGAAAGTGTAAGTGCATACTTGATTGCCCAGGTCCCAGGTAAAGGGGCATCTCAGAAATGAAATATAGTGAAACATATAGGCATCTCAGAAATGGTTGTCAAACATAAGTATTCAAGGTTTAGTATTAGAACGTTAGGCACAGAGCTAAACATAGGTTAGAGAGGAAAGACAAAATGAGACAGGAAAGACAAAATGAGGCAGAAATCAGGTACCACAAAACAGTCTTCAGTCTAGAATGTAGCTGTTGCTTCTTTAAAGCTTGGAAGTTCTGTCTCCCCAACAGAAGTTATGGTGCTTCTTTATGCTAAACATTTTGCAAGAGATTAGGTAGGAAAACATATTTTCACTGGATTTCAAGAGAACGCCCAAAACAATTATATAAGAACCACACTGTGTAACATTCTGTGTAGTTGAAAATGATACCCATACATGAAAGACTAGCATTTTTAAAAATTACAGATAAATTGAGAAAATGTGAAATCCTTTTATTAGCTTTGATATGGGGGGGTGCTTCTTTATCTCTTCTCTTCCCTTCTTTAACATGTGTCAGTTAAAACCTCCTTGGCCATAGCACAAAGCAGCGGCCCCACAAACATGCAGGCAAAAGAGCACAGGGACAAAAGTCAGTCCAGTGTGGCCCCGGACACAGACCAAGCTGGCCCTATCCTAGGGAAGACTTGCTTGACAGACTTCTGTCATCCAACAATGTCCAGCAAATGTTTATTTTGTCACCATGGGGGGAGTGCCAATCTCTGTAAAGCTCTTATTTCTGTGTTGCCATATATAGAAATGCTGAAGTTAAATGCACTGTGGTGTTTCACTATATTTCAATAACTCTATGACCAAATTTTATCACATTCTTGTAAAGTCTGACCACGAGCTCCTTGTAATACCTTCCTAGCTCAGAAGTAGAAAAGTGGATTTGTCAGGAAAGGAGGAAGGGGTTACACTCCCTACTATTATGTGCTCATTAAGGATAGAGGGAAATGTTTGAAGTCCCCACATAACTCGCTATGTTGATGGAGATTATAGATCTCAATGACATTATATAGATAGATGTATGCCTACACTTAAGCATATGGATATGTAGATATATAGAGGTAAATTATACAGATACAAATGAAATCTATGCAGGAAAGATTTGGATGTATACACGTGTGCGTTCATACATATGGAGACATAGGTTAGATAAGGAAGCAGACACAGATGTAGATGCTGAAGCTAACGTCAGTGTCACAGAGATGTAAAGCAGATATAAAGACATAGATTCGAGATAAACATAGAGATAGAGATCAGCTATAGACATACAACAGACAGAGATATATATGTAGATGTAGGTGTGGCTTTCCACATACTTGTAGATATCAATGTATGTCACCATCAGCATAGATATAGACAGGAGATAGATATAAATGTCGATGTAGGTGTCCATGTCATTGCTGATGCTGACACTGATGTTATACTGATACATAATTAGGGACAAAGACATAAACACAGATGAGACGTAGATATAGAATGTTGTATAGAGATGCAGACGTAGAAATAGCCACAGGCGTGGGAATAGATTAGATACAGAGCTTGATGTGGATGCTGACACCCATGATGATGTTGACACAGGCACAAACCTAGTCACAGACAGAGATCAGATACGAGAAAATAGAGGTGGGTAGAGACGTAGCTAGGGATATAGCTGTCAACACTGAAGCCAATGTCTCTAGAGTCACACATTCATTAAGGCACGGAATGAGGGTGGCTCTAGATATCGGTGTTGATGCCAATCTATAGTTACATATACAAGCACACATGTAAGTACAGTTAGAGACAGACGCAGATGACACATAGATGTAGATGCAGGTGATGGTATTAATGTTGGTGGAGATGTGTATTAGAGATGTGTAGACATGAGTGTTGATGTTGCTGCCGATATTGATGCAGAGATATAGCCTGTGGACTTACATTAGATACGGATGCATATGTACATAGATATTAATAGCTATATCCACGCAAGAAGAGACAGAGTCATTGATTAGGTACAGAAATAGACACAGAAGCTTGCATTCATCAATACAGATATACACAGACTAGTTATGGAAGCAGGTTTAGATGTCGGTGTTAGATGCTGATGCTGATGTCAACATAGATGGGAGAGAGACAAAAGCCAATATCAGCATCCGTATCAATACTGGTATTGGCATAGAGAGAGAGATGAGATGTAGGTGCAGATGTAGATGTTGAATGTTATATAGACACAGATGTGGGTGTAGACAAAGGTATGTTCCAGAGGAAAGCACTGAAGTTATCCAGGTCTGTACATAGACATGCAGGTCCCATAGAAAGAGCCTACTCGGAAAATCACAGCATTGCCCTCCTACTCCCAGGCCCTCCATTTAAAGGCAGTACCTCATTTTCCTAAATTGCCCCTGTTCCCCAGCAAGTAGGGGTTATGCGTGTATATAGCCATAAACAACCCCACCTTTAGCTTATTCTCTTCTCATGAATGAAGGTGTGATGGTGGGAGGGCAGCTAGTTCTTTCTCCAGAATTATTCCATGAAGTTACTTATTTCTAAGAGTTAAATGATATAATGCATTGAAAGTATTAGCACCCAGCACCAAACACGTGCTCAATACACACAAGTTAGAATGTGCTCCTCGCTTCCACAGATTTCTGACCATTGCCCCAGCCCTTCCAAGGCTGTGTGTTAGGAGACTGAATGCCATAGTAAGGCTGATAAGGATAGAAATTCATCTCCAATCTTTAACTTGACAGCTATGATATCTTTGTTCCTGCAGGAGTATAAAATTTGCAGTGCATCTGATGCCCTTTGAGAGTCAAAATAAACAAGCTCAAAACGTCTTGCTTATTCTTATCCATTAATTTCCTTCCTTAAATTACACAGAGGAGCCACACTTGGATCCCAGACCCAAATTAAACATTCCTTCAGGAGTTTTCAAGAGGAGGATGTGATGAGGATGGAGCTGAACACCATATATGGTCAGCAGTCCCAACTGGCAGAAGCAAAGGACATCAAGACTGTTTTCAGAATGATGGTGTCAGAAAGAAAGAGGCCGGGCTTCCAAGGCTGCACTGTCTCAGGCTGGTCGATTATTATAGTTACATATTTAAAAAGCATCATGCAAGAACTCACAAGTGTAATCACACACACTAATGGGTGCTTGAAAACGAAGGTTTGGCATTATCGTATGAATTTCCTTGAACGTGGAAGGAACAGAGCCACCCAATGGCAACACAGATTCATGTGAAGAAGCATTTGAGAGGGAGGCCTGCCTAAATATTCACACATGGCAAGCATATAGTCTTGCCCCACCGAAGAAAAATTGATATTTGCAAATTGCAAAAACTTTAAAACACAGAGATACTGTGGTTGGTAATGATACTTTTCTCAAAATGTCCACAGCTTGAAAAAAGACATTTTCTAGGAGACGATTGGAAGTCACCAAAGGAAAAAAAATGGTGTGTCTAATAGAAACTATGGAAATACAACTCCACATTCAATACAACCCCTCTCAAGTGTCTCTACCTTTGCTGTCAGTAACAGTGTCGAGATCTATGGCTTGCAAACTAGGTAACATTAAAATACTGCACATATGTAATTTCCCATGACAGGGACTCTTCTTTGTGTCCACCAGGGCACTCAGCACCTGCACAGGCCAGCCTGTGACCAACTTTTGGATAAAGCTGTCTTTTACATTTTTCCACACTGCTTGCGTTATTATTTCAAAAATAAACAGGAGGGCAAGGACTACACTCTGTCCTTGTTTCTTTTCTTGTGTCCTTCACATTGTTGCCCTGATCTTGTTGGTTTCTTATTTACTATGTTCATCATAGTCATTATGTTCATTATCTTCATTATGTGGAGATTAACCAGAATACTAGATGTCTGTATCTAAAGAGTCTTCCAAGCTTTTCCCAGCACTTGATACAGGCTAATAGGTTGTGAGGGTGACAGTGAAGCTATGATTTTCTCCATTTTTAAAGATGATGAATCTTCAGCTAAAAAACATTGATTGTCTTGTCCAGGGTGGCATAGCTGAGAGCAGAAAATCTAACGATTGAGATTTTGAGTCCCCAAAAGACCTCGCAATTACTCATAGTTTTTGCTAGTTGTTTTTTTGTTCCTTCCTCCTACCCCTGCTCCTCCTTCTCCTTATTATTATTTCTTTTGTATTCACATTAGAACTGCCAAAGAGATGACTATCTAGAGTTTAAAGTTTTGATTAAAGTCCTACCATGTAGGGGCGCCTGGGTGGCTCAGTCGGTTAAGCATCTGCCTTCGGCTCAGGTCATGATCCCAGGGTCTTGGGATGGAGCCCACATCGGGCTCCCTGCTCAGTGGGGAGCCTGCTTCTCCCTCTCCCTCTGCCTGCTGCTCCCCCCTGCTTGTATTCTCTCCCTCTCTGTTAAATAAATAAATAAAATCCTTAAAACATTTAAAAATAAAATCCTACCATGTAAATAATCCTCATTTTAAGTTCATCAAACTTTTATTAATAAATAATATTTCGATGAGTTTATAGTAATGTCCCAACACATTACAAAAATAAGAAATATGAAAAAAATGGATGATTGTAAACATATGCTAGACATGCCTTCAATTAGAATTTTGACCGAATATCATGTTCCTAATAGCTTTAGGTTCAGCTCGTTTGAGCAAGCACGGGTGAAAAGTTTGCCCTGCCTTGCCACCATGTGAAAGACAGTTGAACAGTTAATGGCTAAAACCGAGTAAAGCAGCTTTTAGACAGAATCAATGTCTGTGTGAACACTTCAGTAGCTACTAACGTCCTGCCTCAGGCCCTGTTCCCGGGGACCTTGAATTACATGGACCAAGGAGATCGGACCAGTGAATTAAGCAATTTCCTTCACCTCCAAAATTAATGTTCTTTTGCTTTGGACAGTGTTTTCTCTACTTTCAAGAAAACAGGCACTGAAATATCCATTGGATATAAATGCACTGTTCAGTATGAATACAGCCTTTCACAGTGAATTTGGGTTTTAGTTATAGAAAATGAAACAAAGAAGGACTTTGCCTTCCAAATGCAATGTTACAACAAAGTCATATCAGCAAACGCATGGAAGTGTTAGTGGCTCCCTCCTGCACTTTAAGAATCTGGATGTTGTCCAGATCATTTTCCCCAGTTACCAGTCCTAAAAGGTTCAGTGCAAGCATCCCGCACCTCTTGCCCTAATTCTCCACCCCTCACCCCACCAGCTCTTGCAGAAAGTGATGCAAACATGGTCTTATTGCTTTCCTCTGTCTACCTTGTGCTTAATCCTGATGCGCACGGCAGATACTTGAGATTGCTTAACCTCAGGCTATGACTGGGTTAGAACATTATTCCACAGATGATGATTTATGTTAAAGAATAGATTAGCGTGGAAAGAGTTCAACAGAGAAAGAAGCATCAGGGAGGGACTTTACTAAGATTAGATCATTTGAGTTAAGTAGATACAATTCAGTTTCTCTCTCTCTCTCCCATACTCATAAACGTATGCATACATGATATCTCAGATTCCTGATCTATAATCACACTTATAATTATGTATTGATATGTACATCTGGTTTTTTTTTTATACTATTCCCAACCAATGTCAGGAGTATCATAGCTTTGATTGATTAGTCCAAACAGGTGTTTAGTCTGATGGAAAGTGATAATTTTATTATGTTAACTCCATGTCCATGAGGTCAGTTGGTTAAATATAGGGCAAATGGAGCTTTCAGTGTATTGAAGGTAAATAAACAAGGGTTCAGATTAATCTAAAATTCTCTCAGAAAACTTAACGGAAAAATTTCCTTACATAAGTGCATATACCAGGGTATTCTAGAATTTTCTTATTATTATGGAATGTTTTCCTAAATGCAAGTAATATTTCATATTTAAAAAATTTTTCCTACAGTTATCATCTAGAAGGAATATTAATAATTTTACTAATCAGTAGTATTTGAGAGCCTGTGCTTGGGATGTTGCTGTTTCAGTATTTGAACTAGCTAAACACGACAGTTAAGCTATGTCTTATCTCTGGGCATTGCAACCCAGGGGGAGGGAATCAATTAAGAAAATCCCCCCGCCAAAAAAAAAAAAAAAACAACTCTAAAAAAACAAAAAAGAAAAGAAAAGAAAATCCTGTACTGTGGCCTCTGGGTGGAAGTCCCGCACTTCTCACAGTACTGTCACAAATCTCAATACCTTCGATTCAGCGGCAAGAGAAGACTCCTGTTCATACGCAAATGCCTCCACACCCAGTCCACTTTACTTTGGTATATATACTATGGGCAGTTTAGTTCTACTTCTTGTATATAATTGGGGAAAGCATATTCCTTCTGATTTGATAAGAAATTATTTATTTTGAATATTGTATTTTAATGATTGCTACATACAAATGGACATTTATTCAATACAAAAATGATATCCCCAATGCCATCTGTAGGTTCTTACTCTTTTCGTAATAACGTTAGCTAAAATTGCCTGGTATCAACAAGTTCTTGGAACAGATTATATTAACATGATTTAATATCCGACCAGGAGTTCTATACTCATCATTCATTATAATTAGAAGCATATTCTTCTGGGTGGTGTCCAACTCTTGATTTCAGCTCAGGTCATCATCTCAGGGTTGTGAGATTGAGCCCCAAGCTGGGCTCCACTCTGCTCATAGAGCCTGCTCCAGGTTCTCTATCTCCCTTTGCCACTCTCCACTCTCTCTCTCTAAAAAATAAATTAATTAATTAATTTTTTAAAAAAGAAAAAAGAAACAGATTTTCTTTAAATGGAAAGAACCAAACTGTTAAAAAAATAATATAATTGAAGGAAAGAAAAGATAACCAATGCTGCTGTTATTCAGCTATTCTATGATAGAAAGGCACAGAACAATATTAAACGGTAATCCATAGTTTTATATTTGGATTGGATAGAAATTTCAGGCATCGAATCTTCTGTACTGAATTGGAAATAGTGGGAAAGATCAGGTGTGCATATCAATAAAATCACTGTATGTACATCACAGATCAGGAACCTTAGTGTGTGTGCAGGTGTGTATGAGTACGTATGTGTGTGTGAGAGAGAAAGAGGCTTGAAAAGACCCTGAATCTTTGTTTCCTTGCTCTATATTTACAGATAAATGCATGATTCCTAAGGACAGCTCTTCTCCTCGCAACTCTTACCCATCACCCGTCGTCCTCGCCAGGGCTCACTTTGACCTTCCCACGAGCTGGGTCCCCAGGTTTCACTCTTAACACACTACTGTTTATGGGGACTTTGCTTGTTTGCTGTTTTGCCCACTTGCTTTCTAGTTGCAGATCATGAAGACAACACCTTGCTCCTGTTTCTCTCCCCAGTGTCCGGCACAGAGCCTGGATCATCGGGGCCACTCAATGAACAATAATTCTTACTATGAATCATTACTTCTCTAAAACCTTTAGTGTGGAAGGATATTAATAATGCCAGCAGCATTTGATAATCACAAATTCCACTTAAGGCCCAGGTGTATGAGGATTAATATCCTTTTCTTTTCTCTTTTTTTCTTTTCTTTTCTTTTCCTTTTTTTTTCCTGTAAGTAATAAAAGATGGTAATATTACCTTCTTGGTCTGTTAATGTTACCTTATTTTTTTGTCCTTCGACCACTGAGTATGTTTCTTTTTTTTTTTTAAGATTTTATTTATTTATTTGCGAGAGAGACAATGAGAGACAGAGAGCACGAGAGGGAGGAGGGTCAGAGGGAGAAGCAGACCCCCCGCCGAGCAGGGAGCCCGATGCGGGACTCGATCCCGGGACTCCAGGATCATGACCTGAGCCGAAGGCAGTCTCTTAACCAACTGAGCCACCCAGATGCCCCAAGTATGTTTCTTTTTTTTAATTTAAATTAATTTTATTATGTTATGTTAGTCACCATACATCATTAGTTTTTGATGTAGTGATCCAAGATTCATTGTTTTCGTATGTTTCTAAACTTAACAATTCATGCCACTCATCAAAAGATAAAAGGAACAAACTTATGGTTATATTTTCACCATTCAAAAACCAACCTAAAGGATGTAGTGTGGTGGCTTCTTGTACTTTAAATACACAAACACACACACACACATACACACACACACACGGTCTGTGACAGTAATATTAAAATATTTCACCAATTCAGGTGATGACTTTTTTAATACGCACTGACAGTCCCAGTCTCTACTGCAACACACATTTTCTGGTATCAGCAAAGATATTTGACATTATTCATAATTATTTGAATTGTACAGTTCAGAAACGTTAGCCATTGCTAATGTAAGCCCCCTAGACTTTAAAAAACATTTCCAACTTTTATTTTTGACATTATGTACATTGACATGTATTTGCACATCCTTCAAGTGAAGCAAGAAGAAACAAAGGGCGCTGCTCCTGCTTGAGGCCCAGACCACCCCAGGAACCTTGTCCCTTCTTCCTCTGCTTGTAGGAGGGAGGTTTGCATATAAGTGCATCATGTACACTGCCTCAACTCCAGAGTCCTGGGAGCGTTCTGGGAGGAATGTGCTGACCAGATTACCTGGAAGCAAAAACGCTTGTGCGATGTGATTGTGAGTAAGCACAGAGTTACCTGTGTTGCCTCCCAAGAAATATTTTTGTTGTTTTTCTTCACACCAAAAGGGCTGAAGCCACGTCTGTATGCCTGTTTTTCTGAATAAGGTGTGTGCTTGTTCTACCAAGGATATACTGATAATTCAAGGTAATCAACAGAGTACATTACAGGGGAAAATCTGAACCAACGAGCTGTACAAACAGAATAGCAATCAGAAGATTTAATGCATTTCTGATGTACATTTAAGGCACTGACACTGGGCCACAGATGTACATGTGTTGTGTTTTATATTGCTGAGATATGGCCTGTGAGAACCTATTATAGCATATCATCGCCCACACTGGAGGGGCTGCAGAAGGAAAAATTCCATCACACATTACTCCTGCGGATGTATTAGAGAAACAAATTGTACTCGGGATTGAAAAGTCACAGGCTTATTCTGTCTTAATAAATTCCTGCCAAAAGGCTAAGTGTAAGACTAGAAATACTTCCCAAATGCTGTTACCGTTTTATCGTCTTTGACATCTCAAGGGCTGTTCCAAGAATCATCAGATATCAGTTCAGGGTTCTTACCATAAATTCCTTTTTCCCTTTTTTCTTTTCTCTTTTCAAACAGTTCTTGATTTCATGTAGCCATTTTGAGTTGTCTGTACCTGAGATAGAAACCTCCCTTTGGCTAAAAGAAAAGGATTCGTTGAAAGATGTTTGTTACTGTTGCCATTGGTGAATCTAGATAGTTTCATAATTTAAGGTGCTAATCCTCCCCTTAAATTTCCCATCAGACTTATCGGAAGATTTTTCTGTTCTGTCGGAACAGCTTAAAAAATGGAAAAGTTGGGCACCTGGGTAGCTCAGTTGGTTGAGCGACTGCCTTCGGCTCAGGTCATGATCCTGGAGTCCCGGGATCGAGTCCCGCATCGGGCTCCCTGCTCGGCGGGGAGTCTGCTTCTCCCTCTGACCCTCCTCCCTCTCATGCTCTCTGTCTCTTATTCTCTCTCTCGCAAATAAATAAAATCTTAAAAAAAAAAATGGAAAAGTTAAATGATGAACTGTGATCTCCTTGAGAGTAGATTCTGGGTCCTAACTATCTCCATGGCTAGAGTGCCTCACATTTAGTATAAGTTCCACAATTATATATCAGATCAATGGAAAAACGGTTGTATGATTAACCACAATCGTGATACTTTAAAGAATCCTAATGATACTAACACAGTAATATTTTATACGCTACAGTAAGTGATATCTGTTTTATCAAGGTAAATGATGACTTAAACTGTTTATTTTATTTTATTTTATTTTTTTATTTATTTTTTTTTTTAAAGATTTTATTTATTTGAGAGAGAGAGAATGAGAGAGAGAGAACACATGAGAGGGGATAGGGTCAGAGGACGGAGCAGACTCCCTGCCGAGCAGGGAGCCCGATGCGGGACTCGATCCCGGGACTCCAGGATCATGACCTGAGCCGAAGGCAGTCGCTTAACCAACTGAGCCACCCAGGCGCCCTAAACTGTTTATTTTATATCAGTCTTCTAAGACTTCATTTCTTGAGAGTGGACATTTTTAATCTTGTCATTCAGCACCGTATGTATTGAAATTTAGCCTTAAATCTAAAATGAAAAAATAATTGAGAACCAGAAATGGTCATCCGGTCCACAGGTCTGTGACTTTCTGTAGACGTGTTTATTAGTTTATTAGGGCTGCGTGACCAATGACCCCAACATGTGCTGTCCCCCAAACACCAAAGATTTATTATTTGACATTTTCTGTGTGTCTGGACACTGGGTATAGCTTATTGGGGTCTTTTGCTTGGGGTCCCACTTGAGGCCGCAGCCAAGCTGCTATTCGGGCTTCAACCAGGGCTCTCTTGGGACTGGATAATCTACTTCCCAGCCCCTCCAAAGTGGCCCCGAGACCTCAGCAGCAAGTGGCACAAGACAGAGTTCCAAAGAGCCCCGATGTGGGGCTCGATCCCAGAACTCCGGGATCGTGACCCCAGCCGATGGAAGCCACAGCCATTTTGCAGCCAATCTCAGAAGTGACATCTGTCAATTCTGTTATATATATTCATAAGAAGTGAATTATTAAGATCTTCAAAATTTAGGGGGAGGGGATTGCACAAGAGCATGAATGCAAGGAGCTGGAGACGCACACCACAAAGAGGGTAAACAACAGATTTCACTTTCAAGAAACAAATTGCATTATGAAATGATTTGTGATAGTCACGTCAAATTCTAGAGTAAAATTAGGAAGATTCTCAAACCAGAAGCCCCCCCGCCCCACTGCCCCCACCGTGGACGCCACCGATTACCATCTGTGATGAGCAGATGGATCAATTAGATTGGTGCATTTTCACGAGAAGGAGGGAGTGAAAGGCAGCATTCACACATCTCAAATGCTGTGCTGGATGCCTGGTAGACCTGACCTACTTAATCCTCACTGCAATCTTACAAGGCCAATAATGTCACCAGACAAGCCATTGGGACTTAGAGAGCAAACATGCTGGCTGCTCTGGACCTGGGAGCTTGAGAGTAGCTTGCTAGACCTACCACTTCTAGTTGATAACCTGCAACCTTATGCAAGGCAGATGATCTTTCTAAGGCTCCGACTCCTGAACTGAAAAGCATGGGCTTCCAGGCCAGAGCCTCTTTGTTTCAGGATTGCCACACCTTTGAATAAGGTCAAGGGGTCTTGACCTATTTTATCGTCTCCCAGCTGCTGGATGCTCAAAGATGGCCCTACGAACATAGTTTGTTAACTCTTAAAACAGCATTTTCTAGTTCCTGCTGCATTTGTACAAACTCAGTTCTTTGTTCATGCGTCCTCACAACCAAGTAGACTTTCTACCTACACGTTCAGATCACTTTGTTTGGCACAAAAGACAGCAGTTGTGTGAAGGTGAATGTGAATTCTGCTCTAACAGATTCTGATGGGAAGATCATAAACACTAGGAGCCAAAAGGGGAATTTGGACCTAGCAAAAAAGGCTTCAATAGAATTAAATATATGGCAATCCTGTTCTGAGAAAAGGACTTTATATTAAACACACTTTATTAGGAAAAGACCTCATTCTACATTAATCAAACTTCATCTTTGCCGATAAAATTTTAAGGAAAATGATAACTTGAGGATATTGACTCTATAAATGACTGACAAAGAAAAAAAAAACAGTTTTCATTTAAAAAGTAAATCTGTTTATCATTATGAATATAATAAAATCTCTTACAACTAGCAATGAAAAACTCAAGTTTAAGGCAAAATGATTACATTAGGTATTTTTAGAGACAGCACAGACGCAAAATTTGTGAATGTTTGTTAGTGACCGAAACACCCCACAGGAAAAAGCCACATGCAATATGGTCATATTGTGAAATATATTTTCAGATGATAGAAGGGCAGAGAAATAGATTACCGTAGAGCAAAAGGTGCAAGGGCAGCCATAATATTCTCTGATGGGCAGCAACACCATTGCTCCAGCTCCAGGACAGCCGCCCACACCCGCAGGATAAGCCAGGACACAGTACGGCAAGGGCATCATTAAGGTACCTGTTCAGGTGCTCACGCCGGCCTGCGGCAGCCCGTCCTATGAGCCCGCGGTCCCACCAGAAGCCAGCCAGGGTGAGTGGTTTCTAAGGAGTGCCAAGAATGACCTCTTTCTTCCCACCTTAATGCGAACATAGCAGTTGATTTGAGCTTTCCCTACCAAAAGGCTTGAAGAGGACTCAGAAAGGAAGAGTTCGTTTGTATACCCTCTATCTCTTTAAGGACTGGTTCTGAGGAGTGATTTTAGGGCAGCCTACCATTGGCTTTGGCAAAACCCTTTATTTCTTTATTTTTTCAGCTTTATTAACATAATTAACAAATAAAATTATAAGATATTAAAGTATACAACGTGATGATTTGATATCCAATATACATTGGGAAAGGGTTTCCCCGAGTTAATTTACCCATCCATTCCTATACATACTTTCCCCTTGTGTGTGTGTGAGAACACTTAAGTCCTACTCTCCTAGAAAACTTTAATTATAGGGGCACCTGGGTGGCTCAGTTATTAAACATCTGCCTTCGGCTCAGGTCATGATCCCAGAATCCTGGGATCAAGCCCCGCATCAGGATCCCTGCTCGGCGGGAAGCCTGCTTCTCCATCTCCCCCTCCCCCTGCTTGTGTTTCCTCTCTAGCCGTGTCTCCCTCTACCAAATAAATAAATAAAAAATCTTTAAAAAAAAAAGAAAAGAAAAGTTTAATTATACAATACAGTGGTGTCAACTATAGTCAACACATGTTTTTGTTTTATTTATTTATTTATTTTTAGAGAATGAACAAGTACCTCATTCTCTCTTTTTGAATTAATTAATTTGAGAGTGAGAGAGAGCATGAACAGGGTAAGGAGGGGCAAAGGGAGAGGTAGAAGCAGGCTCCCTGTGAGCAGGGAGCCTGATGCGGGGCTGGATTCTAGGACCCTGAGATCATGACCTGAGCCCAACTCAGATCCTTCACTGACTGAGCCACCCAGGTATCCCTCTACTATGTAAGTTTTACATGAGATCTTCTTCATGTTATAATTGAAAGTTTAGGGTGCCTGGTTGGCTCAATAGGAAGAGAATGTGGGTCTTCATCTTGGAGTTGTAATTTTGAGCCCCAGGTTGTATATAGAGATGACTTAAAAATAAAGTCTTTAAAAAAAGAAAGTTTGAAAGCCTTTTCTTTCTTTAGATCTGGTGTCTGCCTAATCTGAAAGTATTGCCAATTCTTTATAATCTTACTAATATGCTGGGATGTCCTGTAGACTGTTTGCAAAGTCAGAAAATGGTAAGTCCTTACCCAGAAGGATTTTCTCAATTATGCGATATCATAATGCCTTGCCTTGAATATATTCAAGATATAATGTCCTTGGAAAAAAATGAGATCTTCTCCTTGATTTTCCCATTATTTATATATGTGCAGAATTCATTAGCTCAAAGCTCCTCAGAGGTAAACGCAGATGTAAAAAATTACTAATGGTCATGCTCATTACTTAGTGTTCATAATAAACAGGGCCTTCTTTCAACTCTGTGAAAGAAACAGTACCACAAACTATTATTCTCCACTTAGAATGTGTCTCCTCATGTATAAAGACACAAAAGTAAGTAGGAATTAATTGAAACTACTGTAAGCTAACATTGACTTCCCAGGATGCATGGAGTTGACAATAGACCTGAGGCTTTTTCTTCCCTCTCTCTCAAATAAATTTCAGACTTACTATTCCTGGCAGAGTGGTTTTTTTTAATGTCTTTGAGAGGGAAAAGAATGTTCCCACAAATCAGAGAATATAAAATACTGCACATCTGAACTAGGTTTATGTTAGTTGATCACAAGAGAATAATAATCATGAGAAGACAACAGAAAGACGAAAAGGGAGTCATCTTGATATTTTCCATTTTAAAAAGCGATGTTGAAGAAGTCATGCCGGGAAGAACACTTATTTGTTCACTAGAGAAACAAAGAATGCTTTCTTATCCACTCTGTTCTTAGTAAACCTGTAGAAGCAAAATTCTGTAGGTAATAATTATAACACCTATCATTGATCGAGCACCACCATGCACTTTTATAGAGCTTTCCATGGGTTCATTCACAAATGGAAACCTCATGTGTTGGAGTTGTTTGCTTCCAGCCTGGAGGATTGGGGTAGGGGACGTAGAGGGTGAAGTCTCAGTAAGCCACACATACTCTCAACTGCACTGACCTAGAAGTGACCCATCATTTCCACCCAAGGCCCGTAGGCAAGAATTACTGATATGACCCCCTTCTAATGCTTAGAGGCGCAAAGACAGAAACAACCACATGGCTATTGGATGGGCCTATTGGTTCTGCCATAGTAACGGGATCTGGAAAATTATGCTACTTGTGGGGATGTAGTGATAAGTTCAGGGAGACGAACATTTGTCCGTCACCTCCTCTCCCTGCCTCTGTCATGGAGCATTGGTATTTGGAGCCCTCAGCTGAGGGGAATGCACGTGGCACTGTGAGAAGTCGAAGGACAGGACCCTACACAGTTCTCTGCCTGCGGAAGTGGCGGCACCTCTTGGGCTAGGATGGGGGCAGGGAGAGGGGGCCTGTCCCTGTTTCGTCCAGGAAAAATATGACACAAAGCCAGTGGTGCAAGGCTGTGGCCTTCGCACATCGCTAATACCATGGAAACATCCTGCGTGGGGGCTTAGGCTGGCGATTGCTATGCTCCTCCACAAGTGAGTGGATGGAATCATTGAAGGGGTGCCCAACAGGAAGCAAAACCCTGGGAAAGCTTTCAGCAGTCCCCATTTGCAATTCATGTGACGCTGTGCTTGCCTTGAGGAATAGAGTCCACAGGGTCCTGTTTGGTTTAAAATGTAACTCTCAGGGCAGAGAATGTGGAGCAGTCAGATCTCAGCTGGGCTTCTCTCGAATTCATTAACTTTCAAATGGAAACACACTTAAAACAGTTTACTATCTCTCAGTCACCTCTCCTTACTGTCTTTTCTAGAAGCGGCAACGTTATTTGGGCTTGAAATCCTGACGGACCCCTGCCTTCTCCCTTCCTGAGGGCTCTCAGGTACCTCCTGCCTTCCGGCTCTGCAAATGGTTCTTTAGCAACAGTGCTCGGAGTCCTTACTGTCTCTCTGTCCACATGTCAACTCCCACTCGTAAGCACTCTAACTACACATTACTCTCCTCCTCACTGCTCACTGATGATAATACAAGCATCTTGGTTATGCTAGTATTTTTTTTTTCCCGGGTTTAGGATGATCAGAGGTCAGCCAGGGGAGGACCTTGGAACAAATCATCCTACAGACCCTCCCAGCATAACCTGAGTTTGACATGGGCTGGCAGAATTTCAGGAGCCATACGACCTGCACAAATTAGACTAGGAGATTCAGAAAACAAAACAAAACAAAACAAAACAGAAACAAAACTTCTCAATAAGAGGTGGAATGTTCCGTGTCCTAATGAATTACTAGCTGCTTTAGAGGGTCTGTGTTTACCTATGAAATGGTACATACCTAAGTCATCTAGATCCATTATCTTGTCCTTATAATTAACTTCAACTCTTGCACTCAATTGCAGAGGCTATTTGCCCCAGGGTCCTGACTGTTTGGTTTTTATTAATCCTCTTGTCTCTTTTCTAAGATCAAAGAAAGAGGCAATACGTAGTCAATAATGTATAACACATTTTTAACAGACTGGCTGCAGTAAGTTTCTCCTAGTTCCACTGTTATTGGCTGGTGTTGCCTTTCATTTCAAACATGTAACAGTCCAGCCTAATGACTCCAAATGGAAGACGATTTCAGGGACCTTTCCAGTTATAACCAACACACACCAGCTAGTGAAAGAGGCCCCCTATGTTAAAAAAATAATTAAATAAAAGAATACAAAAAATATAATACAGAGGATTTGATTCTTACTAAAAATGGTAATATTAACATGTATGCAACCCCCCAAGGCTCTGCAATAGATACTAGGGGAGAAAATATTTTATGGCCAGTGACTGGTCACAGGGGCAGTTGAGTCTAGAAGTTGTCAACACGGTAACAGGAGTCGGGGAAGGAAAAGTAAATTGATTGTTAAGTACTCTGATAAGCCTTCTTAACACGATTCTCAAAACTCGTAGACCTTCTGCCCACAAAGGTACAAGTTTAGAGTCAGATGATGACAGCATACACCTGTGAACCCCATTGTGCTGCTCAGTCTGTGCATTTTACTCTAGGGTCAAGGCAGTTAATCACCAGAAGGCCTCGGGGCAGCCACATAGAAGCTTATTTATGGGCAAATCAAGAAACCGAAATACTGAACCGTGCCTGATTAGCTGCGCTAATATGCTACTTGTGGCTAATTTCTGAGCTGGTTAACCCACAGGTGTTTGCCCTCATCCATAAATCATGCGTCCGCCTCCTCTCTGCGCTCCCGGTCCTACCATGCATATAGATAGCCTGTTTAAGTGACAGGCAGGGAATAATGGATGACGCACTAAATCATTCAGTGCTTAGTCAACTGTCTCTCCCCCGAAACAGGTCCCACCACGTTCCCACTGCCCAGCTCATTTCAGATGTTTTTGTAACCCAAGTCCCAGGGGCCGCTGCATGCAACCTTTCAAAGGTACAAAGTGTACATTTCCCCATTTTTATTTGTTTTACTCGTAGAGCACACCCTTTGCATAAGACAGCGCCATTAAAATTTCCACAACAGCCATTGGTGCAATGAAGCAGAACAGAATTCCAATGACTTAGGTGCTGAAAGAAAATCCTCGCTGGGAATTTAGCAACTATGGCTCTCCATTTACCTTTAATTTATTTTTTTTAATTAAAGATGTTAATTAAATGGATCACAAACCAAACGACCTAAACACTAAATATTATGGGCAGGAAGTGCTTGGTTTGCATATAATTTGATTCTCTAGAGTAGTTCCTTATTTTAAATCAACTTATCAGTCAATATAAAAACCAGTAGCTAGGAAAATAAGTATTTCACATATATTTACAATGGATGTCTATGTCTGGAATAGAGGAAAATGGAGGACTTGGCAGATTTTTTTTTACAGATGCTGGCTAAGAAAACTGTTGGGAGGAAATAACAGTGAATGGGTAACAAATGAAATTTTATCTATGGACATGACAGATGACAAAATAGCAATGAAAAACAAGGGTGTGGCTTCACTATATTAGAACAAGTTATAAGGATGCCTGGCTGGTTCAGTTGGTAGACCTTGCGACTCTTGATCTTGGAGTTGGGAGTTGGAGCCCAACATTGGGTGTAGAGATTATTTTTAAAAATTAAATTTTAAAAAAAAGGACAGGGGTGCCTGGGTGGCTCAGTCGTTAAGCGTCTGCCTTCAGCTCAGGTCATGACCCCAGGGTCTTGGGATCAAGCCCCGCATCGGGCTCCCTGCTCAGCAGGAAGCCTGCTTCTCCCTCTCCCACTCCCCCTGCTTGTGATCCCTCTCTCACTGTGTCTCTCTCTGTCAAATAAATAAATAAAATCTTTAAAAATAAATAAATAAATAAATAAAATTTTTAAAAAAGGACAAGTATAGTAATAGTTTCAATGTAATAGACGTGCAATACAAGACCTCCTCAATTCTATTGGTCCCTGAACAATGAATTTTGACATTTTTAATTACTTTTAGGAATTCCTTGTCCTTAGAATAGATTACATTATAGGAAACAAAATAATTATTATTTTTAACACTTCCTAACTGAGCTCAATGAGCCAAATAGAATGCCAGGATCTGGTCGTTAAAATATATGTGTTGTAGGGAATTCCACCTCAAACCAAGGCAGAATAAGAGGAACCAGATTAATCTGTCCACATGAAACAACTTAAAACAGACAAACAGTATGATATATGGTTTTTAAGACACTAGACACCAGGCAATGAAGATACTTAAGGTATGCGAAATAAACCTAGCCAGCCCTGTGATGACTTGCAGTCAGCTTAAAGCTCACAGCCATGAGAGAGGGTTAAGACCAGAATGCAGCGAGGCAATCCCTGATGGGTCCCAGTGGACTCCTCTGGGGAATTTCATAAGATTCTTCAGAGAATTTAGCTCAACTCTCATCAAAACATACAAGGCTGAGAAAGAACCACCAGAAAGGATGAAAGGCAACAGTGCTGGGCACTCATCCAGGTTGTTGAAGGGTGCCTATTTTAACTAAACAGACCAGAAGAACTCATGATCCATGAGCATTGAGTTGTGTGCTCAGGAGGGTCTCATGTGAGCAGGGAGGAGTAACCAGCCACAGACAGCATTGCTCCCATCACACTTACCAAACTCTAAAAGCAGGACATGAGAGGAGCAAACTGTTTTCAACTAACATAACGGTGCCCAGGAACAAAAAAGTCACTATATTTATATGAATACAAAAATGTCCAACACCAGAAAAGTAAAACTCACAATGTCCATGATCCAATTAAATATTACCAGGCATACAAAGAAGCAGAAAAACATGACCCATGATGAAGAGAAAGGTCACTCAACCAAAAATTACACAGATGTCAGAATTAACAGACAACATTTAAAAAGTTCTTAAATTGTACTCTGTATGTTCAAAAGTTATGTAGAGACATAGAAAACACAAAGAAGATAGAAATTGAAATTTGAGAACAGAAAATTCTATTTATGAAATGAAAAATTCATTGAATGGGATTAATTTCGGTTTAGACATTGCAGAAGAAAACATTTCCAATCTTGAGGACATAGCAAAAGACACAACATAACATGAAAGACAGATAGAAAAGAGAATTTACTATAAAAATGACTTGAGCATCAGTGTTCTGTGGGGCAACTGGAAATGGATCAATATACATGCACTTAGATGGTCTGAGACTGGGGCAGGAAAAACAAAAATCATTGAAGAAATAATGGCAGAACTTTTTCAAGTTTCATTAATATCACCAAGTAGCAGATTCAAGAAACTCAACAAATTCCAAGGATAGGAAACATGAAAAAAAAGAAAAACCCACACCATGTCACATCATTATCACATTACTCAAAAAAAAGAAAAAACAAAAAACAACTAATAAGCAAAGAAAAAATACACATTATATACAGAGGAACAAAGATAAGAATGATTGCACGTTTCTTATTGAAAATAATTCAAAAACACAAAGAAGAACAGAAAACAATCATAAATCTTTAAATTACTGAAAGAAGAAATGAAACTGTCAACATGGAATATCCAAAGAAAATATCTTTCAAAATCACAGGTGAAAGAAAGACTTTTGAAACATTCAAAAACTGAAATAATTTATCACCAGCAGATCTACACTAAAAAGCAAAGTTAACAGAAGTCTTTGGGACAGAAGGAAAATGATAACCCCCAAAATGGGATTATACACAATAGAACCAAAAGCACTGGAAATAGCAAGTGCCTGGGTAGGTTTTCTTTCTTTCTTTCTTTCTTTCTTTCTTTCTTTCTTTCTTTTCTTTCTTTTCTTTCTTTCTTTCTTCTTCTTCTCTTCTCTTCTTTCTTTCTTTCTTTTCTTTCTTTCTTTTCTTTCTTTCTTTTCTTTCTTTCTCTTTCTTTCTTTCTTTCTTTCTTTTCTTTCTCTCTCTCTTTCTTTCTTTCTTCCTTTCTTTCTTTCTTTTGTATTGTAATTTAACTTCTTGCAAAACCAGTTGGTTATTTGTATAAAGATGACAAACACTGTACCACAGTGTTTATAAGTAAACCTCAGATGCATGGTAATAGCACAACATTTCAGAGATGATAAGAAATGAAAGTTTATGATTATGAGATTCTTATTTTGTTGATGAAGTGGTACAATGTCCCTTAAAGTGGACTGTGATAAGTCCCAAATAGGTGTTGCTGTATGTCAACTATACTTCAATTTAAAAAATAACATAAGTAAAATTAAAAAATGTATGCTACCAATCCTAATACAACCACTAACTTAGCAAAACAAAGAATTATAGCAAATAAGCCAAAAAGAGGATAAAATGAAATCATAAAAAATAATTGATTATTTCAAATGAAGTCAGAAAAAGATGATAAAAGGAACAAAGAACAGAGGGGACAATTAGAAAGCAACTAGCAAGATGCTAGACTTAAGACTGACAATATCAAAAATTACTTTAAGTGTAAAGGATTCAAACACCCAAATTAAGAGGCAGAGATGATCAAATTTAAAAACATTGAGAGAGAAATACCAACCTATAGCTGTAATAAACACACTTAAATATCAAGACACAAATTGGTTAGAAAAAAAAAGATGGAAAATGTATGTCATGTCGACAGTTTCAAAAGAAAACAAAGTATCTGTCAGAGAAAATCATATTACCATGTATAAAGAAAGCCATTTCACAATCACAAAGGAGTCTATGTATTCAGAAGAACCAACAGTCTTTAAGGTTTATCAACCTAATAACAGAGCTTCAAAATATGTGAAGCAAAAAATGATAGAACTATAAGGAGAAATAGAAAAATCAATAATTATATTTAAAGATTTTAATACCCTTCTCTTAATAATTGATAAGCCAAGTGGAGAGAAAATCAATATGGGCACAGAATATTTAAACAATACTATCACCTAATTTTACCTGAGTGACATTTCTAGAGCACCCTGTCCAGCAAGTGGAGAATAAAAATGATTTTCCAATGCATAGAAAACAATGCATTAGCAAAACAGAACATATTTTGGGTCATAAAACTTGCCTCAATAAATATAAAATAATTTGATTCATACACAATGGATTCAATTAAAAATCAATAATAAAAGAACTCTAGAAAATCTCAATTATTTGGGATTTGAGATAACTTGCTTCTAAAAATCCCACATATCAATGAATATATCACAAATTAAGATATTGGAAAGAATTTCAGTCTAAATAGAAAAGAAAATGAAATATATCCCAATTTGTGGGAGGTAGCTTATGCATTGCATGGTAGAAAACAGAGGAAAACTTAGAGCAATAAATCTCCATACCAGAAACGAAGAAGAATCTTATATGAATCGCTTCAGCTATCCCACTAAAAGAGCAGGAATAGAAGGAAAAAACCCAATCATGTAACAGAAAAGTAAATGATAGAGAACAGCAGATGAAAATGGAATGAACACCAGAAAAATAAAAGAAAAAAAATCATTGAAATCAAATGCTCGTCTTGAGAAGATTCATGTAAATTGTATAGACAAAACGTGCAAATATCATGCAAGAGAGAGGTGAGATTAGTATGGATTCAACTAGAATAATTCTCTTGCCTCAAAAAATTCCCCCAAACAATTTTGAGATAGAACAAACTTGAAGGATTAATATTACTTACTATTAATATTTATTATAAAGCTATGGTCATCAAGACAGTATGGTCCCGACACACACACACACACAAAAATCAATGGAACAGAATATAGTCCAAAAGTAGGTTCATACGTATGTGGGACTGAACTCTGACAAAGGTACAAAGACAAGTCAATGAAGATGGCTCATTTCTTTTTTTTTTTTCCCCCAACAAATGGTGCTGGAACGAGTGGGTGTCCATGCACAAAAACACAAACAAAAACGTAACACACAAAACCACTAGCAAAACCAGCATATATATTTGTCACATAGACACAAAATAATTCTTAATGAATCATAGATCTCAATGTCAGATTTAAACTATAAGATTTTAAAGTTGGGTCTTCTTCAATTTCATAAATGTCCTTTGTGGCAGAGCTTTTCACTTTTTCTGAGCATCACCCACCTCTCCCCAGACACACAGGTCTATCATTACATCTCAACCTCTGAATGTAGGAAAAGAGAGCATACTGTCCCTGTGAAAATATGAGACATGTCTAGAGGTTCAACTTGGAACGTGAAGCACCTAGACTCTATCCTTCTACGACACTAAGTTTAATTACATCCAAGCTTCTTAAACCCTGGAAACTCTGACTCAGTTGTAGCCTGAAACATCCGTGGTGCTTCTTAACACTACATCTCTGCATTCAAGACACTATCATAGATTCTGCTTAAATCTCCTTGCACAATGCAGTTTTAGGGACCCCGGTAAGATTCTGTAAATAGGCCAAATTCTATATAAATCTGCTAACCATTGTGTTAAGAAACTTTTCTTTCTTTGTTTATTTTACGTCTTTCAAAGCCCCAACAATTTCCCATATTTGTTGTATTTCAGGATTTTTAGTACAAATTTGTATTCACCCTGTCCTTTTCTTCATGTCTGTAAAAACTGAGTTCTTTCATTATTTTTCCATAGTGAAGGCTGCCTTTCAATTATGATCTCTCCTCATCCCAAAGATACTTTTGATCGCAAATGGAAGAGTCTTCTCTGATATAATAAATCACAGGTCATTCCTTAGAACCAGACTGTGTTTGGGCTGTTAAATGGTCCACACTAACCCTCCTGTGGTCCATGCGCTGCTGAAACAGAATCCCACCAATAAGCCAGCACGTGCTCAGGGGCCATTATAGGTTGAATGTGACCATGTTCCTAAAGCACAGATCTTAGGGGTGCCTGGGTGGCTCAGTTGGTTAAGCGTCCCACTCTTGATTTCAGCTCAGGTCACAGTTTCAGGGTCGTGGGATCGAGCCCCAAGTGGGGCTCAGTGGGGAGTCTGCTAGAGTGTATCTCTCTCTCTCCCTCTCCCGCTGCCCCTCCCCATTGCATTCTCTCTCTCTCTCTTTCAAATAAATAAATCTTAAAAAAACAAAACAAAAAACCCACAGATCTTCAGAGCAGTTTTCAGGGAAGTGACAACCTTCCCACTGAAGTGGGAGAGGCAGGGATGAGAAGAGATGGAATGTCCTTGAGATGCTATCTGTGCGAGAAACCAAATCCAGATCCATCTGGCCAAAATGGAGTCATTTCCTCCTTTCATCATTTTGACATTAATGTAAATGGTGCACTTGGTGACATACTACATTACCACAGACAAGTCAGTCTGCATAACTCTCTTTGCATAGCTTGCTTGTATTTTGCGACCTGTAAAACTTCTACCTCTTGCCTTTGTTACCAGATTTCTCTCGTCTCTGTACACCATGATGCCCCCCTTCTGTTTTTATGTTAATTCTGAACAATCATCTCAAAAATACCATTCTCGCTGCATTCCTATGCATTCCTTAATGATCACCAATAACTTCTCATTACCCCACAGGTAAGGTTCCACACACTTAAATTAGCTCTATGTTCTGAGTAAGGTCATCCTGGTACACCTCATCACATCATTGTTCCCACTGAGTCCCATTCTGCCACTTTTTTCTGTTTTTGGAATTCATCATGCTCTCTACCTCCCCTCAAGACCTTGTAGATAAGACCAGACAGTGGAGATTTGTCAGGAAATTCCTTTCTTCCCTGCCCTCCACCACTTCGTGTGTGATTCCTTTGGCATAACCATCTTTTCTATCTCTCTTAGACACTGGACTGCCACACCCTCTTTTTTGCATCCCTTGGGTAGAAGGAAGAATAATGGCTCCCAACAATATCCACATCCCAGCCTCCGGAATCTGTGAATATCTTATGCTACATTAAAAATAGGAATTGTGTTGCAGATGGAATTAATGTTGCTGGTCAGTGGGATTTAAAATGGGGAGATCATCCTGGATTATCCAGGTGGGACCAGCACTCTCACAAGGGTCTAAAAGTGGAGGAAGGGGGTGGGAGAACAGGAGATGATATGTGTGCTCCCCCTGCTCTTGCTGACTTTAAGGTGTCGGGGGAGGGGAGAGCCACAAGCCAAGGAACGCGAGCAGGCTTTGGAAGCTGGACAAGTTGCGAAAACAGATTCTCCTCTAGAGCCTCAGAAAAGGAACCCGGCCATACTGACAGCCTGATTTTGGCCCAGTGAAACCTGTTTCAGAGTTGTAATGTACAGGACTGTGAGATAATAAATTTGTATTGTATTACGCTGCTGAATTCATAATAGGTTGTTCTGGCAGCAATATAAAGTAACATACGTGGCCGTGCATTCCTCTTCCCTGATGGCACTGCGGCTGGGCTGCTCTTCTGCACGAGCCTGTGATTTCTATGAGGCCAGAAACCCCATCTGTCCTGTTTACCGCTGCCTACCGGATTCGCGGAACGTAGCACACGGTAAACCCTACTGGGAGGTGAAAGGAGTTGATGTAAATTTAGATCTAAGTATTACTTCTCTGAGCCTTTCGAGATCATATTTCTTATTCTTTGAAATAGTAGAAAATAAAAGTTCATGTTCCTTTACATTTGATGTCAGGAGAACTTCCAAGGGGCATCAAATCACAGTGTAGATCAGAAGAGGCTCTAATGTACCCAGGAGCCTGAGCTCGGGGTGGGGGTTCTGTTTCCACATTACGAGGACAGCCTTGTCCTTACATGCCACCAAAACAGGTTCACATCTGCATGCCTTTGTTGATGCCCTCCTCTCTGACTAGAATCCTGATTCTTCTCAGATGGTCCAGTCGGCTGATTGTCCACCTGCTTTCTTATCACTCCCCTCTGGGGCTTCTCTTAACCCTCCAGAAGGAGGCAGCCAGCCCCCTCTCTGCTGCCCCATTCCTGCCTCAGCTCTGTGTTACGGCAACAAAACTGTCTCCCATAGCCACAGTAGGTGTAGAACTGGTTTAAATTATGGGAGCTGTAAAAAGTAAGTTCCTGGATATGAGAGACATTCAATACATATTTAGCAGACCAAGCTCTCTCTCTTTCGGGGTGTGTGTGTGTTTTACTTAAAAAGCAACTTCATGTTTTTGTTGGGATTTTATGTCCTAGATCTACTCTTATAAGCTGATATTTCAAGGAAAAATTAATTATTATAAAATTAATTATATATGCCACCATCTAGGACCCAGGGAGAAGAATAAAGTAAAAGAACCCTAGTTCTCTAGGAAATTTAAAATCATCTTCAAGAAACAACGGATTTTTCCTCTTTCTACAATTGCCATTCTGCAGTCCACTTGGCATAAATTCAGAGCCCTCCAGACGCATCAGGGACACGGCAGAGACTGGGGGGTCACACACTCTTTCAGCGACTGTTTATCGAGTGTCTATTCTGCCCTGTGCTTCTACAACTGCTAGAACCAAACAATATGCCAAAAAGCACTCTTGTCAAGGGCCTTACACTCTAGTGGAGGAGCCTATGTGCTGGTCAAGTGGCTAAGAAGAAAGATAAGGTAAACACATGAATAGATCCTGACCTATTCATGTAAGAAAGGGAGCGTAGAGAAGGTACATTGACACAAATGAGTGATATAATGCACATGATGATAGAATTGTGCTCAGGATACAGAAAAATCCAGGTCCACTTTGCACAAGAGGAACAAAAGAGACTTTTCCTGAAGAAAGATTTTAAGTTGATGCCTAAAGAATGAGGACCAATTTAGTAGGTGGACAAATACAAGAACCCCGTTTTTCTCAGAGAGAAGAACTTATGCAGAGGAAGAATGCATGCAGCTCCTTGGCCTGTTGCCACTGGTTCCAGCTTCATTCTCGATCCATTTTCACGGTCAGTGGGTTCCTGTCCATTGTGTGGCAATGCCTTCATGGAGGTCTGCCCAGCCCAGGAGCCTGTCTTTTCTCTGAGAAACACTTTCTGACTAATAAGGATGGCCCTGGGGCAGGTTACTCATACTCTATGACTCCATTCCCTGCTTACGGCCCGCTGGGATAGAAGTGGATACAGGGTCCGTGTGTGACCATACCCTGCCCGGTGGGCAGAGAAGCAGACTGAGAAGTGAATGGCACTGACTTGCAAGGGAAGCAGGAAGAATGCAGAAGGAGAGTGGCTGGTTGTCTGAGGAGTGCTGAGTTTTAGTGCTAGCCTCTTCCACGGGACCCATTATATTCCTGTCCCTCCTGCCCTATGGTAAAACCTCCATTCTTAATTAATTAAATAAATGGCTTCTGCAAATTGAAACCAGAGTCTAAGTTTGCATGCTGTAGCAAGTCTCAAATCTATTTTTTTCCAGTGCCTTTTTCTCTCTTAAGATCCCAGTAGATCTGTGCCAACCTACTTCTGGGGAGTCCGACCGGCAAAACCCACGTTTTTCTCAGCTTTACTCTGTGTCGGATTAAACTCACCATCTTGCCACCCACACTTTATCCTTGTGTTCTGTTTTCCCCTGTATATTGGATCACCACCTGGCCCAGCAAACCAAATAAACAGCGCTGGAGTCATCCGTGACACTCCCATTGCTGGCTCCTGAACCCTGTCCCACCAACGCACCGTCCACACTGTCTTCACACCTGAGGTGCCATTCGGATGCTCTCGTTGGCTGCCGTTCCATCAGTCTGGACACTGTCTTGTCTGTGTCCCTCTCTATGTTCTTCCCTCTCCCCTGGTTGTTCCCCACTCATCTTTAATAATAAAGCTCAGGAAGCGCCTCCTCCATAAAAACTCAACTTATATGAGCCAAATTTATGAATCTCTAGTGAAACGACTTTAAAACACTTTGTGCAATGTCCACGAATGGAGGTGTGAGAGAAGTAGTAGGCAAGGGCCTTGAGGATCAGAAAGGCCATGTTTGCAGAAGGTCGAGGAGAGACTTCCAGGCTAGGACTGGCAGCTTTGTGACAATGGCTGACCCCGCATCAGTGAGGAGTTGAAAGGTTTGCTTTACTGGCTCTGTGACCAGATACTGGGAACACCGGAAGGACTAGGTATGAAATGAGTACAAAAAGAAGGCGAAGAGAGAAGGAAAAGTAGGTTGATTGGAATGGAGGTATAGGAGAGATGACAACTGTGGTCAGGGATCGATGTTTGAGCTTCTGGAAAGCTTAAAGCAACTTCCAACGGTTATGGTGATGATGGTGCCAGGTGCAGGGGACATGAAAATTGACACGGTGGGAGAAGTCAAGTAATCCTGTCGCTAGGACTGCACTAGTCGGGGTTCCAGGGGCAGCCATGGTGGTGAGTGGGATGAGCATGGAAGCTGAGCGAAGTAGAGAGGTCTGAATCCAGGCTGCCAAAAGAGCTGCCTGTATCCTCCCCAAGGTCAACACAGAAAAGTCACTTTGTTTATACCCATTTTCAGAGCTGGAAGAAATTTATTCATTTATTCCGTTTGAATAACAAACTCTTCATATCATATCAATAGGATTAACATAATCAAACACCTAATTCTTTCACCCTCCAGGCTAGCATTAGGATCCCGCTCAAGACTTCTTTCTGGTTGTGGAGGAAGATCTTCCCTGTAAGCTCTCCGCAATCCTCCCAAGATGCACCAGCAGACATGCCCGCCTCACCCATTTCATTACTTCTTCCCGTTAAAAGCTGCCAATCACACCAGAGTTATATAACTACTTGAAAGAAAGACCAAGTGTCTTGAAGTTCATAACAGAATTCCTTTTTTTAAAGCCAAGGAGCTCATTTGAATGTGACTTTCCTAACAATAATACTAGGGATTTTATAATCTCTTATTTATTAAACAATTTAATTTATTGAAAACATGAACATTACAGCCTAGACTAGAGCATGAAACTATTAAAAGGGGACAATATTAGTTCCAGGTGGTGGGGGTGGAGGCAGCTGTTGATGGGATTCTGTCATTCTCTTGGATCGGGTTCTGTATAGAGAGGTTTTTAACTTACTGATAGTGGATGGAGGAGGTTTGCCCTTAGATCACCCAGTGCAGCCGGATGGAGTTTTCATCCCCTTAAAGAATGGATTACAACTTGAGGCAACCTTAGCAGCATAATAGTATGGTCCACCATCAGCTGAAGCCCCTTCCCACTATTCCCAGGCAGGACTTTGGGAGTGAGAGAGAGGGACCACATACACATGGAGGAGCATGGGCGTTAGGTACTTGGACGTGGCCCTGAAACTGCAGGCTTCAAAGGGTGGCTTGCAAGATGCCCATCAATCCACCCACCACAGAGGGGGTGCTCCGTGAGGATGTCTATATATTTCCATTACACTGACTTTAGATTTCTTTAGGCAAATAACTATGAAAAAGTCAACTGACAATTCCAAAAAGAAAAATGTGTGAGGAAGCAAGGGAGTGGCATACGCAAGAGTTATTATTGAACTGTCTCAGACTGAAGAAGTGAAGACAATATGGGGCTGGCAGAAAGTATATTTTAGGCAGGCAAGGCGGTTCCACTCTGGGAATTAAAAGGGCACCCGCTAAATCTGTCAGAAGGCACTTTCAAGATGTAGCACCAAAGAATTATATCACAAAGGTCACTCAGAGAAATACGAGTGTCACAAAGTTAAGTACATCTAGAGAAGATCAGATAATAGGAAATATCTTTTTTAGAAGCTGAAATGATAGATTGCAAAAGTGGTAAAGTGAAGCACACAGCAGATATAAAGGGAAATCAAGATGATGGGAAAGAAATAAAATGGAAGGGTAATACAATAGAAGTGACGCTGTAGAAATCATAAAAGAAATGCTTGGAAACAACAGTGAAACTTATTGAATAAAGTGAAATTTATTCAGAACATTCAGATGGCAAGATTCAGAAAAATAACCCATGGAGTGGCATTCTGGCTGATTGCAAGATGCTGTGAAGAATACATTTCAAAAAATTGTCATATGTTCTCATAGAACACCGTATGAATAATTTAACAGGAGTGCCAAGATTTATGAAAAGAGCATTAGCAGTGAAATGTTAATGCCAGCCCCAAGAATCTGTTTTTTAGTTGATGGTTTTGTTCTAATCTACATAATTATTTCTATTTGCCACCCCCATGCCAAAAATGGAACAGAAAAAAATTAAGGAGTACCTTAGAACGTGGAATGCTGTCTAAGATGTATTATCTTGATTACTTAGAACCTGTATTACCTGCTAATTGAACTATTCTTGCAATGTTATCTGATTGACCCGCCTCCTGCTTTGCCATCTGCGCTCTTCTCCAAGGCCATCACTAACAGGATTTCCTTGTGTCAACCAAGGGCTTTTTCTCACACACCGTGTCAGTGGGAACACTTTCCCTACCAGGGCAAGGCATTACCAGGAGGAGACTTTCTTGGAGGAGGAAAATGTAAATAAATGAGCATCTACTCTGAGCACTTACTGACGTGCCCTGTAGCCACATATAAGGGCAGTGTGGTGATGTATACTGGCTAGATGCAGTCCTGGCGATGCTTACCTAGCCACTGACCACGTGGTAAGGGAGCACAATGGGTTACCTCTCACTTTCTGCGTTAACAGCCCTAGCATATGCATAGATGGTCATTTAGCACATAACCTGGAAAGCTGCTCAAAATCGCCAGAGCAGAAATGCAAACTCGGTATTGAATGTTGCGAAGAGAAGGTTGAAATTAGCTGTTTGACTTCTACGTCGATGAGTTTATCTTTGCAACCCTTTGAAAATTGTGGTCCATGCTTCACATTCAGTTACATAACACACAAGTCCTACTGAGGACGCGCATTAACTCCTGGAGCCTGTGGAATGAGACACTGGACCACTGGATTCATTCTTGGACCACCTTTTGCCCCAAGCTAATCTGTGCTTTATGCACTGATGTAAAGATAATTCAATTTATGGAATGTTATGCAAGTACTCACTGAACTTTATGGGACTCTTAGAAATCAGCCACTATACTTACAATGGAATCCAAAGCAACGGAGGAATTGCTCATGATATTGACTCGTTGCCACTGTACTTTCAAAAATATACATGTAGATAAGGTTTCTATTTCTATCACCTCATAGTGGCTGGACATGTTGCCTCCAATAAAACTAGTTTTTTTCTGTCTCGAAAGAAAGAAAGAAAGAAAGGAAGGAAGGAAGGAAGGAAGGAAGGAAGGAAGGAAGAAAGAAAGAAAGAAAGAAAGAAAGAAAGAAAGGAAGGAAGGAAGGAAGAAAGAAAGAAAGAAAGAAAGAAAGAAAGAAAGAAAGAAAGAAAGAAAGAAAGAAAGAAAGAAAGACCCACGAAGATTGTTGAAGGAGACAGGGACTGACCATTCAGGTTCCACAAAGACACATGCTCTAAAATTAATGGAGGGCACTGCGTTTCCTCCAAACTTCCCTCCACTGTGCTCTAAAGGGGTTATTTGCAGGTGGAATTTTTAGTGCTTTGAAATAAATATCTCATAAACATTACTGAATTTAATTAATAATGCTTGAACAATGTACTTCATGGTCTATCATAAAACTACCATGGGTTGGATAGAATTCAATTGTGTATATACAAGCACTAATGAATAAATTAAATGTATAAGTCTCAATAAAATTCAGAATTTATTATGGCTTAAAAACTGTGTGTTGATTACAAGTAAAGTGTCCGTTCACGCTTATAGCATGTCTTTCCGAAGTACATTTGTGGTGACAATTCAGGCACACATTGCAGCACATTGGCAAAAGCATAGAATGTTTATCCCTTACAGAGGAACCACAGTATGTCAGCAGATAAGGGAACATTGAAAAATAAATTATGTATCTTTCAGTGTCCACTATGGTACAAAATAATTACACAGTTTTTATCACAGATGTAGCTCGCATTGGAAATAGCAGCAGTAATCCTTTCCTAGTATATAAATTACTTGTTTGTAACGCTGGGGAGTGCTATCTTCCTTCCTTCTTCATTAAAATAAGCCATATGGACGTCGGAAGGCTCCATCACTTACGCTGTGAAGAGACTTGCTGCTCCCCCTCCAACATCATAGTTTCCATCCCCACGGGGGAAATGAGAAAGAACTGAGCAAAGTATGGCACTCCCATGGTGACAAGAAAAGCAATCTTCTTTCACGGTCACATTCTCCCCATAAAGTCCACGAGGTCCACCGTCTGTCTGCTCAGAGGGGCAGGCACAGCAACCAGGGAACACAGGCTCTGACCCACAGCAGTCAGCACCGACACGTCACCGCCCCCGGGCCTCCAGAGCCCCGCGGTCAGCCACCCGCCCCCTGTCCTCTGCGCAAGGCACTCCGAGCGCACAACAACCGGGCTGAAACCTGGCAAGTGCTACAGTGACGGTGGTGATGCTTTCATTCTTTCCCACAGACCCTCAAGATCAGCCCCATCATGCCCGGCACTTCCATCAGTCCAGCGCCAGGCCCCCTCCTCCAGCAGTGGAGTCCCCATCTCCTCCTGGCCCTGCCAGCCACACACCCCTCCCCCATCATTGGGGTCCCTATCTTCTACTGGCCTCACCAGCCCCCATGCCCCCTCCCCCATCATCAAGGTCTCTTATCTCCTTTGGTCCCAACCAGCTACTCCCCTCCCCCACCATCAGGGTCCCTATCTCCTACTGGCCACACCAGCCCCAGGCCTCCCTCTCCCATCATCACTGTCCCTATCTCTACTGTCCCTGCCAGCCCCATGCCCCCTCCCCCATCATTGGGTCCCTACCTTCTAATGGCCCCACCAGCTACTCTCCTTCCCTATCATTGGGGTCCCTATCTCCTACTGTCTCCACCAGCCCCAGGCCTCCCCCACCATCATCAAGGTTTCTAACCCCCGGGGGATAGAGCTGGCCCCACCAACTACTCCCCTTCCCACTCTCAAAGCTCCCACTAGGCTAAGAATCCCTTCTATGCTCAACTTTTGTTCCTTTGCCTGCCCCATCTTTCTCTGACACTTGCCAACTCCAGAGAACACATGAACCCTGCAGCTCTCTCAGGAGGTTGCTGTTTGTTCTTTTACATGCCATGTGGAACACCTACCATATGCCTGGCCCTGTTCTTGACATTTTGCCTATGTTAACACATTTCATCCTCTCAACAACTCCATTTTACAGATGAGGAACAAGACACTGGAGGGAGAGAGCCTTCTTGTTCTTTGTTGTAGCCTGGGCACAATTTCTGGAGCATTTCTCTTCAGTCCCTTTGAAAAAACCCTGATCCATTGAGGTGACTGTCTCAGATTGGCCATGCTGTGCCCTTACTGTGGACATGGACAGGCCTTCTGGGCACCCCTCCTCAGGAAAAGGTCCAGCCTCTGGTTTGCTCTCTTTACCACCACCAGCCTGATGAAGACTTGAACATCCCTGTGGAAGACCGAGCCAACAGCCTAGGATCTCGGTATCTCATCATGCCCCGTGGTCATTCTCTGCAGTCATGCACTCCCATGGCCATATTTCTGGAATATGCCATAATTGATAACTAAAACCCACCTAAAATTTCAAACCCCAGCATCCCACTTTTGCTGAACACTTATTATTTTTCTAAGTAATGCTTTCCTCTAACTAGGACTTCCAAGCTAAGAATTCCATGACTTAAAAAAAAAAAAAAAAAGAATTATAATGTTTTAATTCAATTTTAAAAATGAATTAATTCTTGTGACTAACAAATTAATAAAAATTAACTGCTAGTCTGTGTAAATGTCTCTCTCTTACATCATCTTCCATCTGTCAGTTCTCAGCCATGCACCCTATGGATCTTATAGGTCAACAGTTTAGTTTCTTGAGTAAACTTTCAAGATCCCTCTGCATAATCTAGCCAATACAAACAAATATTCTTAACGTCAATATTTTTATGTAAAGGGTAGAACACTATGCACAGTATTGGTCTTCTTTTTTTCACTTAATAAATCTTCAAAATACTTTCTATGGAAGTATATGAAAGCCTTCTCTCTCTTTTTTATACTATCTTTACCACTTTTAAGTGCCCAGTTCAGTACACTTTGTATTGCAAAAGATCTCTAGGACATTTCCATCTTGAAAAACTGGAACTCTGTAGCCATTAAACAGCTCTTCACTTGCCCCTCTCCCCCAGCTTCTGGCAACCACCATTCTACTTTGTGTTTCTAGGACTTCCACCATTTTAGATACCTCATAACCATCGAATCACAGAGTATTGTCCTTTTGGGATGGGCTTAGTCTACTTAGAATAATGTCCTCAAGGCTCATCCATGTTGTTGCATATGATAGAATTTCCTTCTTTATTAAGCTGAATCGTGTTCTATTGTATGCATATACCACTTTTCTTTACCCATTCACCTGTCTGTGCATACGTGGGTTGCTCCCACTCCTTGACTATTGTGAATAATGCTGAGTGAACATGGATATGCAAATGACTCTCTTGAGTCCCTGTTTCTAATTCTTTTGAATATACACCCAGGAGTGGGATTACTGGATCATATGGTTCTTTTGTTTTCTTTTTCTTTCTTTCTTTCTTTCTTTCTTTCTTTCTTTCTTTCTTTCTTTCTTTCTTTCTTTCTTTCTTTCCTTCCTCCCTTCCTTCTTTCTTTCTCTTCCTTCCTTCTTTCTTTCTTTCTTTTCTTCTTTCTTTCTTTTCCTTCCTTCCTTTTCTTTTCTTTCTTTCTTCTTTCTTTCTTCTTTCTTTTCCTTCCTTCCTTCCTTTTTCTTTTTCTTTCTCTTTTCTTTCTTTTCTTCTTTCTTTCTTTGTTCTTTCTTTTCCTTCCTTCCTTTTCTTTCTTTCTTCTTTCTTTTCCTTCCTTCCTTTTTCTTTTTCTTTCTTTCTTTCTTTCTTTCTTCCTTCCTTCCTTCTTTCTTTTCTTTCTTTCTTTCTTTCTTTCTTTCTTTCTTTCTTTCTTTCTTTCTTTCTTTCTTCTTTCCTTCCTTCCTTCCTTCTTTCTTTCTTTCCTTCTCTCTTTGAGGAAACTCTGTACTGTTTTCCATAGTGACTGAACTACTTATATTTTCACCAACAGTGCACAAGAGTTCCAGTTTCCCCACAACTATATCAATACTATTTTCTGGGGTTTATTTTGGGGAAGTAGATAGTAGCTATCCTTACAGGTATGAAATGATATCTCATTATGGTTTGATTTGTATTTCTGTAGTGATTAGCGATGTTGAGCAACTTTTCATATGCTTGTTGGTCATTTGTATATATTTGGAGAAATATCTAGTAAAGTTCTTTGCTAATTTTCTTAATCAGTTTTGTGTGTGTGTCTGTGTGTGGTTGTTGAGCTGTAGGAGCTCTTTATATATTCTGGATGTTAATTCCTTATCAAATATATCATTTGCAAATTTTTTCTCGCATTCTGTAGGTTGCCTTTTCATTCTGTTAATTATTTCCTTTATTTTTTTTATTATTTCCTCCAATGTGCAGAAGTTTTAAAGTTTGTAGTTTAGTTTTGCATTTGTTGCCTATGCTTTTCATGTCATATCCAAGAAATCATTGCCAAATCCAATGTCATGAAGACCTATCCTATTTTCTTCTAGGATTTTTATATCTTTGGGTTTCCTGTTTAAATTTTTCATCTATGGGCACCTGCGTGGCTTAGTCACCTTAAACCGATAGACATGGAACCTCCTTAAGATTCTCTCCCTCTCTCCCTCTGACCCTCCCCCCGAAAAATTTTCACCTATTTTTGGTTAATTTTTTTGTACAATGTTAGGTGAGGGTGCAATTTCACTCTTTTGCATGTGGCTATGCAGTTTTTCCAACATTATTTATTAAAGAAACTATTCTTTCCCCACTACACAGTCTTGACACTTTTGTTGAAGATTCTTTAACCATATACACCAGGGTTTATTTCTTTTCTATTGGCTTACATGTTGATCTCTATGCCAGCATCACCCTGTTTGGATTACTGTAGGTTTATAACATGTTTGGAAATCAGGTAGTATGAGACTGTTCTTTTGCAAGATTGTTTTGGCTCTTTTGGCTCCTCAGTGTCCATTGAGATTGTATATGGATTTTAAGATGTTTCTTTCTTTCTTTTTTTTAAGATTTTATTTATTTATTTATTTAGAGATAGTGGGGGAGGGAAGAGGGAGAGAATCTGAAGCAACGCCTTGCTGAGAGTGGAGCCCTATGTGAGGCTCAGTCTCACAACACTGAGATCATGACCTGAGCTGAAGTCCAGAGCCAGATACTTACCTGACTGAGCCACCCAGACAGCCCCCTTTCTATTTTTTTTTAAAGAATGCAATTGGAATTTTAACAGGGATTGTGTTGAATCTGTAGATCAATTTGGGTAATAAGGACATTTAAATCAAATAAAGTCTTTCAATCTATAACGTATTTCAATTTTTCATGTTCCTTTTCTTTATTTTGCTATGGAGTGTTCTGTTGTATGTACATATTGACTTATATAGTTAGTGTTTTAATTAATCTGTACCTTACGAATGAGTATTTATATTGGTTCAATTTTGTTGTTAGAAGTCATGCTGTGATAAATAACTACATCCAAAATGGTTTTTCTGTTATGCAAGGATAAATTCCCAAATCTGGTACTACTGGGTCAAAATAGAAAAGCATTTGTAATTCTTTTTTTTTTTTTTAAGATTTTATTTATTTATTTGACAGAGAGAGACACAGCGAGAGAGGGAACACAAGCAGGTGTAGAGGGAGAGGGAGAAGCAGGCTTCCCGCGGAGCAGGGAGCCCAGTGTGGGACTCGATCCCAGGACCCTGGGATCATGACCTGAGCCAAAGGCAGACGCTTAATGACTGAGCGACCCAGGCACCCCGAAAAGCATTTGTAATTCTGATGGATAATGCCAAATCTTCCTCTAGAAAGGTGGTACTAACTTATACTCCTAATAGTCATGGATAAGAATGCTTCCTTCCTTGCTACTTCAAAAAAAAAGTGTATCATCAAACTTTCAGATGTTCGTGATATAGTCGACAGAACTGAGTATCATTTAATGCGGATTTCCCTTAGTATGAGTGAAGTTAAATATATTTCCTTATATTTTTATTTTCTTTCCTATGATATCTCTGTTTCTATATTTTCTCTATTTTTTCTATGGGTTCTTTGGTGTTTTTCTCATCAATTTGAGGAACTCTGTATTTTGGAGAGTAGTATTTGGCTTGTGATATGCACTGCAAAAGTCTAGTTTTATATTTCTTTCAGACTTTAAGTTTTTATTTTTTCTTTCTTTTTTTGTTTTATACATAAAATTTTGACTTTTACAGTCAACCTAAAAATCTTTTCTTTTACGTCTTCTTGATTTTTATTCGAGTCTTCTTCTCTCTCAGATTATTAAAGAATCTGCCCATTTTTCTGGTCCTTTAATCGCTTGTACTTTATAATTAAATCTCTGACCCACTGGAATGCATTATGGGGTATGGTGTATAGAACAGATCTAACATTAATATTTTCCTAAGTCAACTTAATTGTCCAGCACCACTTATGGAAAAGTCCATCTTTATCAATCTTTATCCCTCATATTTTAATTGCCACAAAAATAATATTCCAAAGTCCCAGTGCATTTCAGTTTTTTTCTTTGGTCTATCTCGTAATGTGCCAGTACCACACTATTTTCATAACGGAGATTTTTATCATGTGTTTTAAGATCTGGTAGCACTAGTCACCACTGCATTTTCTCTCCTGCTATTTCTGAATCTTAACTATTCCACATGAGCTTTGGAATCATCTGGTCTTATTACTCCCAAAATATCTGTTGGCATATTTGTATTGGCTTTATGTGAAATTTGTAATTGAAATTGTTAGTATTTGATATATCTTTAACTTTGACTATTCTTGTTCAAGAACTTCGTGTGTCTTTTCTTATGTTCAGTTCTTTTCCTGTTCTTCGAAAATATTGTGAAGTTTGCTCCAGGGAGATACTGCCTCTTTCCTCTTAACTTTTTTCCTCTTTATTTTATGTTTTGGGTTTGTTATTTTTAATGAGGACTTTTCCTTCATAGATGTTATTTATGGGTATTACTTAATTTTCTACATTGTACAATTTCTGAATTTTGATATTGTTTCCAACAGTATTTCAGCGGATTCTACTAGTTTTTTCACATAATGCATCATTGTGTAGTGAGAGTTACCTCATCTTTTCCAATTATTCCATCTCTACTTTTTTTTGTTTTTATCAAGTTGCATTGGCTAGTGCCTCTCACACTTCTTTTTTTAAAGATTTTTTTTTTTATTTATTCATTCGACAGAGAGACACAGAGAGAGAGGGAACACAAGCGGGGAAGTGGGAGAGGGAGAAGCAGGCTTCCCACAGAGCAGGGAGCCCGATGCGGGGCTCGATCCCAGGACCCTGGGATCATGACCTGAGCCGAAGGCAGACGCCTAACCGACTGAGCCACTCAGGCGCCCCCTTCTCACACCTTTTTAAATGATGCTGGTGATCTCAAACATAATGATAGTTAAACGAACAATTTCACACAAAAAATGTTATCAGCAATCTCACTTATAAATACTAGTGCAAAATCCTAAGTGAAAAGTGAGCAGATATAAACAAAGAGCAATTTATAAACATAATCACTTAATAATTAGGTGAACCTGATTCCAGATATAGGGATGATTGAATTTTAGGAAATCTATTGATTCAATCCATAATATTAAAAGATCTAAGGAAAAAAAAAATATGCTCATCTCCATAGAAGCTGACAGGCATTTGGAAACATTCAACAACCATCCATAATTTTAGAAAAATTAATAAATCAAGAACAGATATCCATTTCCTAATTGATAAAATGTTTCTACCTTTGTCTAAAAGCGGAACACATGAAGAATTACAAGTTCTGCTCTTTTCTTTGTGCCCTGGTGCCTGTGGAATTTTAGTGAATATTTCACGATCACCAAGTATAAATTGAAGTATAAAGAAGATATTCTTCTCCATTTTTAGGATACAGAATTTGTTCTATAAAAGGCAGATCTCTTTTGTTAATTATGGTATTAGATTTCTATATACTCATACTTGAAACTTGGGCTGTTGTGGACCAAAAGAAAAAATAAGCTGAAATGCCCGCATTAATGTTTCCCCTGTTTCTTCTTGCAGCTGTACTCTCTGCCCCATTAATCCTGGGATTCTGCTGCTCCATGCGTGCATGCTCATAGTTGCTGCATTCCACTTGTCAACAGTTAATCTTTGTACTATAGTGTCTTTGTTTTTTATGTCTTGTTCAATGGTTTCACCTAAACTGCTTGTTTTGTCTGATATTAAGATCATGTCCCCTGCTTTTGTCCCCTCTTTGTTGCATGACTATGCCTACCCCTTGGTTTTCATTTTTTTTTTTTTTAATTCTAAAGTCACACTGTTTTAAGTATATTCTATTAAACAGCATAAATTTGGGCCTTACTTTATAAATTAACTGAATTTAAAACTGTGTTTTTTGACATTTATTGAAATAAGAAATATGTTTGATTTTAGTTTTGCCATATTATTTTGTGTATTTTTCTATGCTTATAGAACTTTTAAGTCTTTAATTTGTGTCCGATGTCCTTTGTGCTTTTTCTTTATGAATATATTTTCTAATATTTAGGAAGGCTGTTATTTTTGTTTCTTTTGGTGGTTATCTCTGTAATTATAACTTCCCACAGTACCTCCATCCTTCAATTACTCAGGCAGTATCCATTTGTCCCTTCCTATAAACAATGATAAAGTTAGCACCTTTCCATCATCTTCCCTACCCTCTATTAGTATCAATGTTAGTCAATAATGTTACCTTTCTTGGTATTATCATCATTCTATTAAACATCTTCATATTTTTCTTAATGTTTCACTTAAAAAGGTATCTAGTACAAAATTATCTTACTCTTTCTCTTCTGTCGTTTTTGCTAGTTGTTCATCTTACCTGGTGGAAACATATCACACTTTCATTCTGAGCAGTCACCTGTCAGATGACTAGTGGCCATGTTCTGTTCATTCCAGGTTTATAGCTAATCTTGTGGATTTAATTCCCATGGTCCACTGCTGGAATGGCTGAAGTGCTTCATCTGGTAGTTTCCTTTTATGGAGCTTAGCAGGGAAAAGTCCCTTAGTCTTCATGTGCTACAGACAGTAATTTTGACATAATAGATCTCCTTCTTTAGCTGAATTTTTTCTGGATAAAACCTCTAGCCTTTAAAAACAGATTCAAATTATCTTTGTTTTAGAAAAAAAAAATTCTTAAAACAGATATATATGCAGGAAGCGGTCTCTCTCTGTGGCAAAGGATGAGAAAGCCTTTGGCTTTTGTAGGATCTGGAAAGTTTCTTTTGTTTTAAAGAAAGTTTTCTTCTGTTTCATTGCTGTATTTTATAATTTTGGAGTTTACAATGGTGGATATATTGTATTTCCATATAAATGTTAAATCTGTTGTTGATTTCAACAAATTATCTGCAGAGATTTGGGGTAGGATTGTTTTGAATCTATAAATCCATCAGGGGAAAATGAATTAGGACATTCAATTTATGAACACTATCTTTTTTTTTTTATTCTTATGTTAATCCCCATACATTACATCATTAGTTTTAGATGAAGTGTTCCATGATTCATTGTTTGTGCATAACACCCAGTGCTCCATGCAGAATGTGCCCTCCTCAATACCCACCACCAGACTAACCCATCCTCCCACCCCCCTCCCCTCTAGAACCCTCAGTTTGTTTTTCAGAGTCCATCGTCTCTCA
>NC_138375.1:2975108-2994972 GCF_054177405.1 Leptonychotes weddellii
TGGAAGATTTTCATTCTTCCCCTCCCGCTATATCTTTTTTTTTTATTTAGTCCTTCCTTGAATTCTTTCTTCAAAGCTTATAATTTTTATTGTAAAATTTCAAATAATTTTTCAGTAGATCTATCCCTAAGTATTCCAAGATCTTTATGGTCTTATCATAAATTTTAAAATTTTTAAAATTTCAATATCTGATTGTTCATTTCTATTATGTAAAAATATCATTGATTTTTGCATGTTGACTTTCTATATAGCAACATGCTGTACTAACACATCATACCCAGTGGGGTTTTCTAAGTGCTTTGAGATTTTTCAAATAGACAATCATGTAGTCTTTGCATAAAGATCATTTTAGTTCTTTCCTTCAAACTTCTGTAATGTCACTCTTTCCTTTTCTTGTCATATTGTACTAGACAGTTCCTCCACTACGATATTGTGGTAGGCAGAATAATGTCCACCCCCCACCAAAAAGAAAAAAAAAAAAAAGATACCCACACCCTAAACTCCAGAATTTGTGAATGTTACATTAAGTAGAAAAAAGGACTTTGTAAATGTGATTAAGAATGTAGACCTAGATCTCAGTCCTACATCACAAGAAACTGAATTCTGCCAACACCTCGAATAAGCAGAAAATGGATCCTCTCCTACGGCTTCCAGGAAGGAGTGAAGCTCCCCTGACACTTTGATTTTAGCTTCGTGGATCTGTGTCAGATTTCTGACACACAGATATGTAAAATAATAAATATAGGTTGTGTTAAGCCATTCAGGTTTTGGTAATTTGTTGTGACAGCAGTAGAGAACTAGTATAGATATTGAATAGGAATGGTGACAGGAAACATCCCTACTTATTCATCTCAATCTTAGAGGAAAATATTTTACCATTAAGTAGGATACTGGCTGTGGTTCTTTGTAGGTGGCACTTCTCAATTTAAGGACGTTTTTATCAGGAGTGGTTATTGGAATTCATTAATGCTTTTTCTGCATCTATGGAGATGATGACATGGTGTTTCTCCTAAAACATATTTATATAGTAAATGACATTGATCAATTTATGAAGGTTGAACTAGCCTTGCATCACTGGGATAAACTCTACTTGATCATGATCTATTCTCCAGGATTTGATTTGCTTATATTTTGTTAAATACTTGTGGGCCAATATTCATTAGACTCATTAATCTATATTTTCTTATCTTGAAGTATCTTTGTCTAGTTTTGATATCAGTATAAGACTGGTCTAATAAATAAATTGGGAAGTTTTTTTCTCCTCTTGTATGGAAGAGGTTATATGGAACTGATGTTACAGTTGACTCTTGAATGACACAAAGGTTTGGGGCACCCACTCCCTGAACAGTTGAAAATCCATATATAATTTTTGACTCCAAAAAACTTATCTATTAATTCCCTACTGTTGACGAGAAGTCTTACTGATAATATAAACAGTTGAGTAACACATATTTTGCATGTTATATGTATTATTACAGTAAAATAAGCTGGAGAAAAGAAAATGTTATCATAAAAAAGAAAAAATACATTTACAATACTGTCTTGTATTTATCAGAAAAAAATCTGCATGTAAGTGGACCCACACAGTTCAAGGTTGTTGTTCAAAGGTGAACTATATTTCTTCCACAAACATGTGGTACAATTGCCAGTAAAGACAGCTGGGTCCAGAGTCTTTGTTTTGTTTTGTGATTTTGTGGGAATATTTTAAACTCAAAATTTAATTTCCTTAGTAGATATTACAGTATTCAGATATTTATTTCTTCAAATCAGCTTGGCAGTTTGTATCATTCAGCAAATCTATTTATTTAATCTATGAAATGTTTTGGGGTATCTTTAGTAATATCACATTATTATCCCTTTAACATCTGCAGAACTCCAGAATTCTTTTATTTCTAATATTAATAAGTTGTTTCCTCTCTCTTTTATTTCTGATCAGTCTGGCTAAAGTTTTATCTATTTCATTGATCCTTTAAAATTAACCTGCTTTGATTCCATTGATTTTACTGGGTTTTTTTTCCCTTCTCTTTTTAATTTCATTGATTTCTGCTGTTAGGTTTTTTATTTTCCTTTTATGATTCATTTAGGTTTAATTTTTTCCTCCTCTCTAATTTCTTAATTTGGAAGTTTTAGTAATTGATTTGTAACATTTCTTGTTTTAATTTAAGCTTTAGTGCTATAAATTTCCCTCAAAGAACTTCTTTATCTACATCCCACATTTTTTTTTCTTTTTTAGGTAGGCTCCAACCCAGTGTGGGGTCTTATGGGGGCTTGAACTCATGACCCTGAGATCAAGACCTGAGCTGAGATCAAGAGTCAGATGCTTGATTGACTGAGCCACCCAGGTGCCCCTACAACCCACAGATTTTTATATGATGTGTTTCAGTTGTAACTCATTTTAAAATATATTCCAAATCTCCATGAGATACTTCCTTGGATCATAGGTTATTCAGAAGTGTGATGTTTATTTTCCAAATTTGGAGGTGGGGGGGTTGTCCAGATGCCTGATATTGATTTTTAGTTTAATTCATTGTAGTCAAAATACATGCTGCAGATTTCTACCATTTTATATTTTTTGAGGTTGAATTAATTTGTTTTTAGTTGTCAACTCAGTTTTTCTCAATGCTATTTGGTGAACATTCTGTCTTTTCCACTAATTTAAAATTTGAACATTACCATATATGTTCATTTCATACATTTTTGCCAAATTAAAAATATTGCCGTGTTTAATGTTGCTCTGAAAAAAAATACGTAATTTGTATCTTAGCTTTTGTATGTTAATTATATTCCAAAGAAAATCCATTATGGCACAAAACTATGAGAAATTCTGTGGATATCTTTTGCTCCAATATTCTTTTAAATAAAGCTTAAGAATCTTTCAGGAATTTAGTCACATCCTTGGAAATAATCATTTTATCTCTGCCAAGTTCACTTTTCTAACACACTTTTAGATATTCTGGGATCTTTCACGCAGTATGAATTCAAAACGCTTTATGTAATTAAAGGAGGGTATTGTTTTCAATCTTGGCTTGACTTGCAGAATTATGAATGTCAAGATCATGAAGATACTGTTGATTTAAGATTGCATATGTTACTGTAAATTGTGCTATACTCAGAAAGAATGTTCAAGTAGTACTTTCAATTCCAAGGACAAAGGTGAAGATTTTTTTAAAAATTCCTGATAATTTATTTTTTAAAGCACTTGACAAGGGTAGTCAGTGATGCACAAAAAGCACAAGAATACTTCTCGCCCTCGGGGACTAGCAAGACAAGAGGCAGGCATGCAAATCAGAAGGTGACACAGAGAGCATTAAGCCCTGCATTTCTGTACCCGCATCTGTATCTACCCCATTTATATCTGTATCCACTTCTGTCTCTATTTATATACAAAGGGTACAAAGCCACCTTCTGAAATAAATTCTTACTGTAAAAGACTGAGAAAAAGCTTTCTAGAGAAAGTGCTTTCAAATTCGTAGTAGCTCAGGGGGCCTTAGAGAATCTACCTTAAGAGAGAAATCTGAGCTCCTGACAGAATGAAGAAATGAGGCTGTGAGCTAAAAATCACATTATTGTAAATTGAAATACTCCTTCTAGAACGTAGATGTAAAAAGGAAGAAGCTTTTCACAGACAGGAGTGTCCTTCTCCTAACTTTTTTTTTTTTCTTAATAAAGGTACATTTAAGGAAGTGAATGAATTGGAAGGGAAAAAAAACAGAGCATACATTCCTGGAAGACAATTCTTAGTAAAAGATCTCCACGTAATGACTCCATCCCTCCAGTTCTTCTCTAGGAAATTGCATTTATTTTTTGAAGACTCTTTCTTATAGCTTTTTCCATCATTCTCACACAGTTTTGAATATGTAAGTACATTTACATAGACGCATATACATGATTCTCTCGCCCTCTTTTTTTTTTTTTAGCTCTTTGCCCCTAGATGACATGTCATACTGACGGCGCCTTCCAGAATATCTGCTCATTGATGGTCAGGATCCCACACTTATGGAAGAAATATTTTCTGTACGTACCTCAAGGCATGACTATCTTGCATCTTTGCAAACTGCCCGGGGCAGAGTACTCTGGTGCTATCTGTTAATACCAGAAGGTTCTGCATTACATATTTTATGTTAAGATGCAAAACAGTGTCACCTAGGGGCCTCAGATCTTTGAGGAAAAATTATATTTTTGTAATGAGTGTGTGCCTTTCCTTCATCAACTCACTTTTCCAAGCATGAAGAGATGTTAATTTTTGACCCTTCCTCCGTAGTCATATTAGGAGGAATTTCCCATAAAGGATTTATTGGCTGTAGTTAAACTGAAATAATGCATGGATTAAATGGTGAGAAAATGGAAAGCCCAAGCCGTAAGTTTCTTGAGTTTATGGTTAATATTTAAATATATTCTAGGAAACATGGGTCCATTTTATCTATTATTTTGACGTAAACTAGAAACACCGGTGACTAGCCTCCTGACTGGGTTTGTCCTTCTTCTGCAGAGGTGAAAAAGGAGGAGAAAGCACTCCTGTTTTATACAAAGCAGGCATTTACCAGCCACCAAATAGTCACAATTTCACTATTTTATTCTAAATATAATATGAGCTATGCAAAAAGTGTGTGTGTGTGTGTGTGTGTGTGTGTGTGTGTGTGTGTGTGTCTCATTGGGTAGGGGACTCTAAGGGAGTCACAAATGACAGTTAGTTCCGACTGTCAATCTACAGTTTAATGAGAAACTCTGACTGATTTAATGAATCCTGGTGCTTCACTCTGCCATCATTTTAAACCGAACTTGCATCTACAACTCCTTGGTGTCAGGTTTCGGCCCTCCACATGGCAGTTCCACGTACTTCTAATGGAAGGAGTTTTATTAGGCATATATAAGCAATCACTACTAATCTGCTGGGATGGAGAGGGCAAGGAGATGCGCATGTGTGCATGTGTGTGCAGGTGTGTGGGGACAGGGAGAGAGTGTGTGTGTGGCTGAGTCACCCAGACAGAGTAAGATATTTAAACAGGACTGGAGATGCCCTGTGTGAGCGTTAGCACAGGGAACAAAAACAACAAGAGAGTAAAAGTAAAAATAGCATTTTATGTCATGAGTGCAGTGGAAAATCCACGGCTAATTGAGCCACGGAAGGGAAAGCCAGCATGCCCCCTGCCGCCACGAACGTCCACCTTCCTTGTTCCCTGCAGGTGAGTGTGAACTTGGTGTGGCATGCATCCTCATTCTGATTTCGCATGTTTGCCCCTCCTATCCCATGGTCATGGCTGCTGGGGTAGTCTGGGGAGAGGAAATGACTTTTTCCTCTTCCCTGGAGAAACGGCTTGGCTTGAGCATGCTGGGTCTTGGCTGTGCTTCCCCTAATTGTGTGACTCAGCGGCCCGTTGCAACGTTGCCCGGACTCAGATGAGAAAGAACAGCCAACTGTCTTTCATCTCGATCACCACTTTAAAAAAGAGAAGGGAGAAAACCTTTCTAACATACCTAGGGTTATCCCATCTTCAACATTAATGTAAGATTTTATTCCTACTGCCGATGCCCCCCTCCATCCCTCCCCCCCGGCCATTTGTTTCTGGTTCAGTTTTGTTTTTCTTTAGCATAAGAGCTAAAGAAAGGTGTCTCTGCGATCTCAAGACCACTGTCTGCTAATTTCCAGGTGAAGGACGTCAGGCTGATGTCCTGCCAGACAAACAGTGAGTGGAAGGACTAGTTTCCATAAGTCAACTCCAAGTGCCGGGTGACTAATTACTAGATGCAGTCAGAGGCAAACAGTGGAGCAGGCAGGAGGTGACGATGAATTCTTGAAAGGTCGAAGCCAACTCCACACGCAAAACTCCCCTGCAGGACGCAAGTGTCCCTGCCTGCCCGGCCCGGCCACCAGGCCTTTGACGATGCTGCCACCTACTGTGGCCTAGTCTGCGGGTCCGCTCGGGGCCACCTTCCTGCAGCTGGTGCTGGGAGAGCGGGCCTTTGTCCACACTGCGTCCGGGAGTCCCTCCCCCTGCCCTCTCCCAGCCTGACGCGGAGCTCCCAGGGCTTTCCGACAGGCCCTGTGGGAGATGAGCCCTACTCCCCGCAGGTGCACGGGCTCAGGTGAGCACAGCATACACAGTAGGAGCGGACGTGGCATGCACTCCTTAGACACTTGCATTGCTCCCAGAGGCACGTGGAGCGTGGCACCTCTGGTCTAACAGGCATGTCGTGCTGTGTGTGCCTCTGTTTCTCGACGGCAGGAGGTACGCCTCCGCTCTTGCCTCAGAGCAGTTCTGCAAAGTGTTGGAAACAAAACCCCCGGACGCTGGCATTCCCTTTCTCGGCAAGGTGGCTGACCTCCAGGGAGAGGGAAATATGGCCGTGCACACTGAGGCATCGGGCAAGTGTGTCGTCAGTCGAAATGTGCCCCACAGATGAGCACAGAATCCCGGCGGCCCAGAAGCCAGCCTCCGCCCGCAGCGGGCCTCCCACGCTCTCTCCCCCTCCAGGAGAGCGGTCACCTCCCCTCCCACTGGCCACCCAGTCACTCCCCAGGCCCAGTCCCTGCCTCATTGTTGGATTGCTCCTCAACGTACAGGTCTGCCACCAGCAAAGTCAGAGCCCAATGATGGAAGATGCTCTGGGTATTTTGATTTTGATTTTGATTTTTTTTAGAATCCTGTTCAGAAGGGATCCTCAAATATTTTCTTTTTATTGTTCTTTGGTCAAGAAAAAATAAAGTTGGTACTCTTTGCACTTTGTGAATGGAAGAAAAATACTTGAATAATCTCGCAAATTCACTATTTTGGAAATGGCTTCATGCTCACTAAGGTTGACTTAAGGACATAATGTCAAGGTTATAGGCCAGTGAGGAAAACACCAAGTGGGTGGACAGAATGAAGCAGGATCCCGTGATCAGCAAGGAGGGGTGAACATTCTGGAATGAACAGAGAGAAGGGAGTCTCCCCACTTGACTTCTAAAGGAATAGTAAGGAAATCCCAGTGAAGTAAACGGAAAAGCAGAGCAGATATTTGTAATCACTTTTGTAATATTAAATAGGGAGAAAAAAGAAATAGAAAAACACCATTACCCAAGTAAAGCAATTGCTACGAAACCTTATAATCCACTTCTAAGGACAGTGGGAGTGAGTGTGTCTCGCTGGCTCGAGCCTGCCCCCCAGACAGCTCAGCTGCACTTCCAGAGAAGAAAAGACTCCTTGGAAACTGGCTTCTGAAAAACATTTCAAAGTATGAAATTTTTTTCTGGCTTCTGGTGAAAATGAGTGCTCTGGAACGAGTTACTTAAAGAAATATGTGTTTATGGTACAGAGGGCACTTGATACTAAGTGGGAGACCTAATAGTCATTGTATTTCTTCTAAATCAAATATTTAATTATTACCTAGAAAAAAAAAACTGATAGAAGTATACTGATAGTTTTTGTTAACAATGAGAACAAAATAAACTTTCCTACGTCTTCTTTATCACACTCTGATATTTTGCACTAGGTAGTAGGTTTTGATTTTATTAGGTGAGTCAAAACATCATAAATTTCTGAAAATTAGGCCCGTCTCCATTCTCTGAGTTATAACACAGCCTCTAACATGCTCCGTATTCTCCTGTCTTAAAAAATGTGACAACCCCCAACACATGCTTTTGCACGCTGCTAATCATGCATTTTAACTATAAAACACATGAAATCTAATGCAATGATAAGCACATTCAAGGCATTTAGCTGGAAATCGGTTGCTCTGTGTTGGTGCAGGATCCGTACACAAGCACTTTCTCATTTGCTGTTAGGAAACCGGTCACTGCCCGCGTCACCATTAGAAGCAGTGAGTACTTGTCTGGGGGGAAAAAAAAAAAGAATGTGCACCCAACTCAACTCCTAGGAACGGTTCTGGGAAGATGGTGAAGGAACAGCTGTTTGGAGGAAAATCATAATAAATTGCTGCAAAGCACCATAAACTTTTCGTTTAATATAAACACTTACGCTCGCATGGCGTTTCACTTCCATAGGTAAATAGGGTTTTTCTTTGTTCCCTGAAGCCAGCAGATCTCAAGCCTGATTGATATTGACTTTATTCCCAGGGGTCAGACTGTCAGATAGTTATCCTCTAGAATAAAGTATGGAGCCAAGTGTATGGAAAAGGAAAATCCTACCGACTGTACCTCCCGGGCTGCCGCGCCTCACTCCCCTCCTAGCCTGTCTGCTCAGAGCTCCTCTATCAGTTTTAATGTGTGAGGATTTTAACTCCTCAGACGATTCACATTCCAACATGTGCCAGCATTTGCATAAACTGTGTATTTATTTTTGGGTTGGCTTTTGCAATGTCCATATAAGGTGTTCGCTGGTTTTAATGTAAATTCTTTCAGCAGTCTGTTATTTTCTGAACCATGGTACCAAAAGAAGCGTCTCCCTCTTTTAGCTAACCAAATGGTGTTTTGCTTGATTTACCTCTTTTCAGCTTCTTCCCAGTCTTCGCACTTTTATTGTTTTCCAGATATGTTTCCTCTGAGTTCATCTGCAAACGTATTCCTGTTTAGAATTCCCTCAAAGTGCTCCATAAGAAAGACAAAATACAATTCACTATTATCTGTGGTTCTTTTCATTCTTCCTCATAAATCAGTCCTCCAGCTGCTTTGTCATTTTTGCTTCTCTCCTTGGTGCTTTTGAGTTTGTCAACATCATTTTGGTAATGAGGCACATGGACTCAGTGTGGGTCTATCTGGGTGATAGACACCAGGGACTCACAACCTCACGGCCCAGAAACACCATGTGGAGATTCACAGCACCCCCCCCACACACACACACACAGGTGCACTCACCCATGCCCCCACGCCAACAGATCAATTTAAAGGCCTGTCTTGTTTTAACTCTCAGTAGAGAGGCCTCTCCATTGCAGCTTCCTGCCGGAGGGCTTACACACAAACCTGCTTGGTTTGGACATCAAAGAGAGAGGAGAAGAGGTCAGGTGTTCTCATGCTGAGGGAGGAGCCTCCCCAAGAGACAAGACTGGACTAATAAGGTCTGGAACCAGCTTTATCTAGTTAATAGCAGCCTTTGACATCCCAGGACAAGATGCTATTTTCCTTGTGTTTATGTCCTTAAGCACTGACACGGTGAAAGCGAACATGGAAGATTTTAATCTGTGCACTAATGCATCCAAGAAAACTGTGGAAAGAAAGGAAGACATTTCACACCTGTTCCCTGCACTCCAGTTGCAGAGCACGTTAGTCAATGATACTGAAACTCTTAGTGGATGATTTTCCCAGTTTTGTCATCTACATTTGCTTCGGATTTCTCTTTCATCCGTGAAGTGATAAATTGTCCTTCAAAGTTCATTCCTTCTCTCTTCTTTTTTTCTTCTCCTTTTTTTTCCCTTTTCTTTCTCTCTCTCCCTCTTTTTTTTTGTTTGCTTTTTTGTTTGTTTATCCCTTCTTTCTTTTGGTTTTGTTTCGTTTATCCTTTCGTTCTGAAATGTGGCCCACATACTTGGTGCGAGCCTGAGGGTTCAGCCTTGCCCCTCAGCAACAGCTACCCTCTCTTCTCCTGCCTGTGGGCACCAGGCCAGTGTCAGCCAGGGACATCCAGCTGGGCTTGCCTGTTCGTCTCCTATGTATAGAGCACTTGGGGAAAATGCAGTTTGACCATGAATGTAATTGATCATAACACATAGGCCAGAATTCTCATTAATATCAAGCCTGCAAAGCAAGTCTTCCCTTCGTTGAACGCTTTCAAACTGACAAAGAATTACAGTGCCTTGGAGTAAAAGTAAACTTAATTGCATTCGGCCAGTATTTATTTCATGCCCACTATGTGTGAGCATAAAAACTGGCAAGTCACAGTCCCTGAACTAACTCTAATAGGGGTGGAGGGTACAATCAGTTTACAGATAACAGTAGTAAAAGCCACAATATAGGAGATAAAGTAAAAAGGATTAAAATTGATTTCCAAGAACGCATCCATACATTATACATACATTCATTTATTCTCCCTGCGTTTGTGGAACTTCTACTCGATGGAACATACAGTTCTAAGATCAGAGACACGGATGTACCACATACACTCATGTACACACATGCACAGTTCCTGCCTTGTCCTGCAAACTTGCCAAGGAATTTGACAATAAACGATTGCCTCATTTAATTAATTCCTGCAACAGTCTGGTATTGGAATCCCCTACTTACATATGAGGGTAACCCTGGGGAGGTGGCCAGCCCACAGTCACTCTGAGGAGTTAGGACGTACCCCAGGTGTCAGTGGTTAAGATTTCACCACAACTTGAACTCTGTGCGACCTTGGACAAGTTGCTTAACCTCTCTGTTTCAGTTTCCTCATGCTGCAGAGGTTTGTTGTGAGAATTAAATAAGTTAATCCTGGTCTACCTAGTTTAGTAGCTATTTCTTGCTGCTGCAATTGCCCCTCCTTTTCTTTCTTTTGAATTGGCAATGAGCAAAATCATTCACCTCTTACAGCCCCAGAATTTTCTGACAAATATGCTCTTTACTTTCACTGACTCCCACTTAATCCATTAATATGCTTTCCAGAGGGGAAAAAAACCCCACAACATTTTAAGATCAAAATGATCCAAAAGCGGATCATTTTGCTATGTTTTACATTTTTGGGAACCTTTTTTTCATGCAGAGATTCAGTGAGACAGTTGAAATCTTCAAATGGCAGCTAGTCTAGATTTTAACAATAGTAACAAGGTAATTGATTTCTGATATACTCATGTTACTTTTGAAAAAATGGCTAAAATGACTCTAATTGTTTTTAAAATAGATTTTTATGGAGAAAATCTGATTTACCTGATGATAAATGAAAGCAAACAGGCCAATAAAAGCATTTGTTTTGACAAATGCTCAGAGGAAGTCCACGGCATGGGGGCAGCACAGGAGGAGTGCCTAGTGAGGATAGTCACTCAGAGCTCTCGGGAATTTGCCAATAAACACCCAGGGGTGGGAATGACTTGTGTCTCCAGCAGAGCCTGGTTCTGCAAGACATTCCCTGTAGCACCCATGAATTTGTCAACGATGCCCCCCAAAACCTTGCATTTGCAAACAGGAAAACGGTGAACACTTTCCTGTCATTCATAAATAATACCCGGTTGCATGTGACTTTATGAAACAGACAATTGTTCAAAATCATACCATTGGAAGCATTATCATTATGCATCTATGTATCTAAAATTCTTTGGTTTGGACAATCACTTTATGTAAAATATACAATGTTATCAATTAAATGTAACACTGTAACAACTATAAAGATAATCTGGTACTATCAAATAGAAACAATCTTTAATAGTTATTTGTAGAATTTAGGGACCTAACTATTCTCCCTGTACATTTTACTTGTAACATATGAGGTTATCTTGGTATCTCACATCAAAGCTGGAATATTAATTAGGATAGTTCAAGTGGGAGATAGAGTTGCCTGTTAATGAAAATGTTTAAATTCAACAATGGTGATTTATTTAATGACATACGGAAGTTATAATAGTAATATGAACATTATTTGATTTTATCATTTAGGAATATTTTAGAGATATGATTCCTAACGAAAAGGAATAATTGAATTGTTAAAACACAAGTCAAGGGTGCCTGGGTGGCTCAGTTGGTTAAGCGACTGCCTTCGGCTCAGGTCATGATCCTGGAGTCCCGGGATCGAGTCCCGCATCGGGCTCCCTGCTCGGCAGGGAGCCTGCTTCTCCCTCTGACCCTCCCCCCTCTCATGTGCTCTCTGTCTGTCTCATTCTCTCTGTCTCAAATAAATAAATAAAATCTTAAAAAAAAAAATAAAAAAAAACACAAGTCAAAAAAATAAAGTCTGCCAAGTCAAGAGCAGCCTAATTAACATCAGTGTTTTCAATACAGTGTATTATAAAAGGAGTTGAGTATATTAAATAATACATGTTATACGTGTGATGGCATTATTTGACAATTTGTAACACAATGTTATTTTTGAGTACATACTCAAAAACCTGATTGTCTTTATGTATATTCAAAACATATGTAGGTACCTGATTTTCATAAGTAATTTAAATATGGTTTATGAAATATGTACTAAATTATCTGTTTTCTAAATGGATGCTGAGAGGAGGAAACTTTTTTCCTGTACCAGCAAATATTAAATTATAGAAGAGTTAATAACTCTTATTCATTTTATATAATTTGAATATTTTATCTCTGTAAAATTAGTGATCATTTCTTACTAAGAATGTTTTATTTACCAGATGAAGATACTATTGCAAGAAACAAAAATTTTCGAATTTATGTCAGTTCTTTTTGGTGTTGAATTTTAAAACTGCATTAAGAAATTTAAATAAAACCCAAAAAATTCCTATTCATGCTCTTCCATCGAGTATTGACTAGATTTTTAAACTTGGAAGAGCAATAGTTTGGAATAAAGTCACTGCCAACAATAACAATAGAAACTACGAATTTGAGTTGGGCTTGTAAAGATCCTTCTATTACACCAAAATGTTATGGAGCTCCTTTCAATAGTTTTTCCTAGCTAGCCCAACTGTTACCATTCTACTAAGACCTCGTCTGGTTATGGTATACGTTTGCATTTAAAGGTTATTTGGGGGCGCCTGGGTGGCTCAGTTGGTTAGGCGACTGCCTTCGGCTCAGGTCATGATCCTGGAGTCCCGGGATCGAGTCCCACATCGGGCTCCCTGCTCGGCAGGGAGTCTGCTTCTCCCTCTGACCCTCCGCCCTCTCATGCTCTCTCTCATTCTCTGTCTCAAATAAATAAATAAAATCTTTAAAAAAATAAATAAATAAAGGTTATTTGAATAGCCTCCTAATTAAAAAGCACAAATCAAACTCTTACACAAATGCAAGTGGACCAGGGTTCAGCTACTCTGAGCCTCTTTCGTATGGGTTTGGGAATCCTGGGGCACATAGATTGCATTTTAATTGGCATCACTATGCTGGCCCAAGGTGGCCATGTGGCCACACTCCCAGGGCATGAGCTTGGAATGGCAGCCGGCTCGAGGGCATACAGGGACAGTCGGACACCGATGTCACTGATTTCTGAATTCAAACACTGCACATCTGGCAAACGATCCCAAATAGCATTTTTCTCAGCCCTCTGAACAGGAATGAGATTGGAACAAAACTGGTACACAGAAGATGCCAATGAAGAAAGTGTGTTTTTAACTCAGAAGGAAGAGCCCTCACCCTTTGAGAAAGTGATGTGCCTGGGAAGAGACAGGTCATAATGAGGAGAGAAAAGGCGCCTGGCATTTGCATGGCCCCGACATGGAGCCTTGACTTGGAGAGGGTGTAATTAGAGCTCTCTCTGTACAGGAACAAAGGCCTGTCACGATGAAGAAAAGCCCCAAGCTAAGCAGAACCCCGGCCATCTACATCTTTCAGTTCCCTCTCCCTGCCTTGAAAATGGGAAATATAAGAAAACAGGTATGTGGGGGGGGGTGGATTTTCCTAATATTAAGGAGGGAAGGCTCCCTCCGGGCTGATATTATTGCAAGGATTAATTACACGGGTTTGAGGCCAAGGGAACAAGTCACCATTCCTTGGGACAAATAGCTTCACGAAGGAATGACGAGGCTAACACATGACACACAGACTCCGTTCTTCTTGGTCATTCCTGCAAGATAGCGAGAATTGGACTGATAGGTCTGTCTTGAGGAGACGCGCCATGTTTGGGCATTTCCTTGCCCCTTCAGCATGGAGGGGAGACGCCACTCCCGGACAGATGGCAGCAGGCGCCCCTCTGCAGCGCTGTTCCTCACTGCCTTGGTGTGCAGGGCAGGGAGACCTTGCTGTAACTCAGAAAGTCTGCATTTTCAAAATGAAGTTCTGTCTACATGCTCCATTAATTTTAAATAGTGGCAAAGTGCGCTTCGTCAAGAACTCCGCTATCTGGTCTGGGTGTACGCTCACTATCTCCCCAAATGCGTGTTAGTTCTTAGGTCCCTCGGGGGAGAAGCCCCCTCTCCACAGAGTAGGCAGATACTGCCATTAAGTTTGAATATTTAGATTTCTCACTTCAGTAAATGTCATCAGGACTAGCTTATTTTCAGGGGATTAGAAAAGGTTGTTAGGCATCGTCATCGAAGGACAGCCATGGGAAGTGAACAGTTGGGATGATGGATTTTCATCACCTTCGATGGTATGAAGGATTTGATCAGTCAGACTGTATGTTTACGCTCTGATCTAGACCCACGGACCACCTCCACGGCAGTGGTCAATTGGCCATATCCCAAATAGAGATCTGTCTTCCAAGCACACAGCACTGTTTTAAATGGGGAATAATAAATAAAGGGCATGGAGGGTTTGGGAAAACATGTATGTTGTTTATGGGCCCATGACGTATCAATGTGCAGTCATTATTGTGTTAACTTTTACATTTCCACAGTCCTGGAAGACTATGGCAGACACAGGGAGGATCTCATTCATTTCCATTTAGCTATTTTCATATGGTTTTAACAACAGATTATTTTAGAAGAGATAAAACATAAAAGCATAAGGGTGGAAGCTATGTGTATTAGTGACAGAATTTAGTGACTAAGTTATTTATAGTAGTAACAGAATATTTATATCTTGGCCAACATACTACGCCTCTCTTTACTGTGCATGTGTAAATTTCTTTGGCAATACCCCTAGGTGGCAGGGTAATATTATGATACTTTAGTTCTGAAGATGCTCAACATTCTAACCGTAAAAAAAGAGAGAGAGGGAGAGAAATAGAAATAATTTCTTGAATCCTTAATCTTAAATTTGGATATCTCTGAAAATAGAAAGCATAAAAAGTTAGTTGGTAGCTGGCCCTAAGGAGGTTTTATCATCAATATGGAACCATATGTGTTCGAGTATTCCAAAACTTGTCTGAATAAAAATAGTTTTTTGGTTTTTTTTTTATATTAGGAAAGAGGAGGGAGAGGAGAAGCCTCAGCGCCTGTTACCCCACCCCCAGGTAATCAGAAGCTCATGTTTTGTATCATAAATTCTTTCCAAAATATCTCATATCATTTACTAAGACTGATTAAACAAAGCCCAACAAAACAAAAACTAAGCAATAACCAGAAAATAGGGCATGGGAGATAGTTAACCTGTGTTTTATTTTGCCAAAAAATAATTTTAGAACACGTGAAATATTTTCCATTGAAGGTGTGGATTAAGAGTCTTCTGAAACCTGCTTATATAAATTGGTAAATTATGTAGGGAAGTCATTGGACATCTGGACAAAAAAACCTTCAAATATTTAGGAACTTTGATCTCATGCTTCTGCATCATAAATTGATCCCAAGGAAATTAAATATAATAGCAACAATAACTCTTATGAGCGTTGATGCACATTTAAAATGATATAGAATTTGTTAATGAAAATAACCATTTATTCATGTGTTGGAATAGCATATAACCATCAAAAATAGGTTTACACATAATATTTAATATACTGGGAAATGTTTACTATAATATTAAGTGAAAAATCAGGATTTGAATTGCAAAAATGTCAATTATAATAAGATATTCAAAATAAAACGCTGGCATAAAGAATCCCAAAATAGTTACAGGAGTTTCCTCTAGATAATAGAATTGTGGGTGAATTTTTTTTCATTAACCTGTTCCATAATTCTGAAGTTTTCTTCAATGAGTTATACTATATATTTTATAATTTGTTATGTAACAACAAAACAATTTTAGTTCATGTGTTACTGTGACTATGTTCAAACACAAAACACATTTAGATAGATAACTAAGATCTGTGTGTATAGGTGTGTGTGTGTGCATGTGTGTGTGTGTGTGTGTGTGTTGAGAAAAGTGTTCTGGTTATATCTATATCAGTATTCAGACTGAAGTAGATCCTTGAAATTATCTGAGCATGTTATTTGATCTTTAAAAATCTAAATAGAATGACAATCAGCCAATATAATCATTAAGATTTTAGAATTATAAAATTTAAGGATTAACAATATATTATACTATAAATCTGTAATAGAAGTGCCAACTAATAAAGCTTGAATTCTTGTTCATGAGAATTAAAAATTCATAAGTGAGGTGTTTTTCATTGTTCTTTTTCATAATCTTACTGAGCTATATACTTTCTTTAATTATTTTTTTAAAATTTTATTATGTTATGTTAGTCACCATACAATACATCATTAGTTTTTGATGTGGTGGTCCACGATCCATTGTTTTCATATAACACCCAGTGCTCCATGCAGTACGTGCGCTCCTCAATACCCATCACCAGGCTAACCCATCCCCCCACCTCCCTCCCCTCTAAAACCCTGTTTGTCTCTCAGAGTCCATAGTCTCTCATGGTTCATCTCTCCCTCTGATTCTCCCCCTTCATTTTTCCCTTCCTTCTCCTAATGTCCTCCATGCAATGTCCACAATAGCCAAACTGTGGAAAGAGCCGAGATGCCCTTCAACAGATGAATGGATAAAGAAGATGTGGTCCATATATACAGTGGAATATTACTCAGCCATCAGAAAGGATGAGTTATATACTTCTGCTTTACTATATTATGTGCATCTTCATGGCTATTAATGAACAAAAAATACTCTTAAATGTTCATACATTTGCAAAATGTCAAAAAATATATACTCCCTGTGTTGACTGAGACCCTATTTTTACATGGTCTTCTTCCCTTTCTAGTGTTTTTTTTAAAATAATATTTTTTAAAGATTTTATTTTTAAGTGATCTCCACACCCAACTTGGGGCTCAAACTTAAAATCCCGAGATCAAGAGTTGCACACTCCACTGACTGAGCCAGCCAGGCGCCCTTTTTTTTTAAATATTTAGAAGATACCACAAGGGTCAGAGCTTGAGTAGCCTCAGGGGAAGCCCTCAATGTGGGCAGATGAGGTCATCTGTCTGCAATAACTAAGGACCTCAGCTCCTAGTCCCTGTTTTCCTTACCACCTACATCTGTAGAAACTTTTGGTTTGCTAGTTTCACTGATGCCTTTCACTCCTACCTACAGCCTATGAAGTAATCATTAAACTCTGTTTACATTTCTCTTTTGCTCCCATTTTCAATTTTATTTCTACTTTGTTACATAATGTTCTTCAACGCTTATTATCATGTATGATTTAATCTTAGATTTATAACTAAACCCATTCAATTCTCATTATCCCTTCTTTTGCCAAAATTTTCAAATCATCTCTTAGTTGGATGAAGCTTGACCCCTTGTAGAATGCTCAGAAAAAAATTTTTGAATACAAAATTTCTCAAGTTCTAGGAAGTTTAAAACTGAAATCCTTGGGGCGCCTGGGTGACCCAGTGGGTTGAGCATCCAACTCTTGTTTTCAGCTCAGGTCATGTTCTCAGGGTTGGGGAATCAAGCCCCATATCAGCTCCCTGCTTAGTGTGGAGTCTGCTTGAGAGTCTCTCTCTCTCCCTGTCCCTCTGCCCACCCTCTGCTCACGGGCTCACTCTCTCTCTCTCAAATAAGTAAATAAATCTTTAAAAAAAACCTGAAATCCTTGACCCACACGTTTATTTTATTGAGATACAACCAGCATGCAGCATTATATTAATTTCAGTGTGCAACATAACGACTGAGAAAAGACCACTTCAAATCTCGTCAACAGCGATCACTACCAGGTTGTGATGGAGATGAGTGGGGAGTGTAAGGAATCTGCAGGAAGGGGAGAGAACAGGGAAACAGATGAATCATGCATCTCTGGCGGGGACAGCTGCCCATGTCAGCCAGGGCAATGCAGGGAAGCCCCAGTGGTGAGATTTAGAGAAGGGGATAGCTTTGGTTCTCGGCATGGGATGCATCAGGTTTCCAGGTCAAGCCAGCACCCATGAGGACAGTGCAGGGTGTGGACTGCATAGCGACGGCCAGGGGTAGTGACAGAGGTTGATGACGAAGGATCATGGGAAGGAAGTTGAAGCCACAGAGGTGGGTGGACACATTCAGAGTGGGGAGTGGAAAACGGGAGCCTCCCAGGACAGGGCCTGAGGGACATGGGGGCTCACAGGATGGCAGGAATCGGAGCAGAAGGCACTTGGGGGGAGTGGATGCATGGATCGACCTAATCTGGGGCACTAGACAGTCACAGAGTAAAAGGGAAAAAGATGTTTGAATAAGAATGGAATGGCTGACCATATCAAAGGCAGCTGAGAAGCCAGATGACTGAAGGAGCCAGAAGAGGTCACGGAGTACTCCAGATGAGTCACTGATAGAACAATCCACAAACTGGCGGAGGTGGACAAGTGAGAGGGACATGAAAGCATTTATAATCTCTACCTAAGTCTATGCCTGTGTTTAAGCCATACCTACGGCCACTGATGTCTGGTCTATATCAGCATCATGTGTACCTATGCCAAGATCTACGTATACATCTATATCTGCGTATCATCTACACATATCTCTAAATTTGCATCTACATATCATCTACACGTACATCTGCATATCCACTATATGCATCTACATATTAGCTATATGCACATGTGCATCTCTGTATCATACACATATCACATCTACATATCATCTACACATCATCCACATGTACATATCATCTACACATGCATCTGTATATCATCTACATGTACATATACATATCATCTACACATACACCAACTTATCATCTACATGGACACGGACATCTACATTGATATTTTAATTGCAGGTGGATTCCTAATGGGCTCCCTCACGTGGATAAATGCTTCAGTCTGAATGGCAGAAAGAACACCATCATTGGCATTATGAACACCTGTGTTTCTCCCCAGTCATGTATTCTATGTCTTTTCCTTTTTTTCCAGCTTCTGCCCTAGAAGCAAACTTGTCCCTTGAGACAGAGGAAGGGCTTTCACATTCTGCATATTGAGAATCAGCCTCATTCTTGGTTCCACCCCATTTCCTAACTTCATCCTCTCTATCGTTACTCAATTATTTGAGATTTATTTAAACATGCAGCAAGGATGTATTTTTTAACCATATTTAACAGGACTTGTTAAGTGAATTATTAATACTAGATGATGTAATAAGCCCAAAATATATAATGGGCCAAACACAATAAAAGGCATATGTTTCTCTTTCAGTTCAAGTCCAAAAAGGCGATCCTGCCTGGCCTCAGCTGTGTTCTAAGCAGTGATCCAGGGACGGCATGATGCCCAAGCTTGATGGGCTCTCCTATCAGTGGGCAGAAACGGAAATACTATAGACTTCATGGTGAGAACTTATACGGGGGGCTTCTGGGTCCTGCCACCTGGGTTTGCTCCCAGGCTCTGTTGCAGATAGTGTGGGATGGGACCTGGGTCATTTACCTGCCTCAAGTCTTCCTTTGTAAATGGCAGACAATGTCACTGCCTAAAGCTGCTGGTCCACAGGAGAATCAAAATGGTTAGGTTGTACATGAGTGCAAACTAAATAATTAGGGATCTTTTATATAAAATGTAAAGACTGAGACATGATACCATCAAAGCTACAAAATGATGATGCTAAGAGGCAAGAGGATAAAGAAACGTCAGTGAGCAAGGACAGCCCTTGAAGCAAGAAAGACTATTTTCCACAAAATGAGAAGAAACACCACTGTGACCAGCAGGCAAAAGGTAGATTAAACTCCAGGCTTCCCAAGAGATTTTCAGGGTTCCAAAGTCTCAAGATCAGAAAATGTGGCAATTCATTCCATTAATTCGTAAATGATGGATTAAGATGGAATATTCTTTTTTTTAATTTTTTTTTATTTTTTATTTTTTATTGTTATGTTAATCCCCATACATTACATCATTAGTTTTAGATATAGTGTTCCATGATTCATTGTTTGTGCATAACACCCAGTGCTCCATGCAGAACGTGCCCTCCTTAATACCCATCACCAGGCTAACCCATCCCCCCACCCCCCTCCCCTCTAGAACCCTCAGTTTGTTTCTCAGAGTCCATAAGATGGAATATTCTTTTTTTTTTTTT
>NC_138375.1:2995472-3022788 GCF_054177405.1 Leptonychotes weddellii
CTCAGTTTGTTTCCTGCAATTAAGAATTCCTCATATCAATGAGATCATATGATACATGTCTTTCTCTGTTTGACTTATTTCACTCAACATAATACCCTCCAGTTCCATCCACGTCGTTGCAAATGGCAAGATCTCATTCCTTTTGATGGCTGCATAATATTCCATTGTATATATATACCACATCTTCTTTATCCAGTCAATAAGATGGAATATTCTTAAGAGAAAGGAAGGGAGTCTCTGAGTCCTTTGTTTGATTTTACAACTTAATGTTCCAGGAGATGCAGAAAGGCTCATGTCTGGGCTGAACCTGGATGAACTTATTTTTCTATTGGTGGAAAATACATTTATATATCATGTTTATTGTGCTTTATTTTGCTAAAATAGAATTTTAGAGTCATGTTACACACATAAACATATGATATGTATATTGAAAAACATGCCTGGCTGCATTTCATGAAGATAGCAAGTCTTCCCAGTCTGATTCACACATATTATGGCATCCTAGGAGAATTCCATTGGAATTTTAAGACTGCAACAGAGATAATTCTAAAGCTAATCCAGAAAATAGATATGCACAATTAAGGTAGAGAATTATGAAAGGAAGTGAAAAGACCACCACATGACTTCCCAGATAATAAAATGCATTTTTAAGATAAATAATCAAAATGTGATGGGATAGTATGGCTGTAGTGATTGAATGGTGAGATTAGAGGAACAGAATTGAGAGTCTAAAAATAGACCCAGTTTTATAGGCAAATCTAATATTTGACAGAGATGGCCTTTCAACTCTGGGGAAAAGTTGAACTTTAAATGAATGATGTTCATTCAACTGTCAAGTATTTTAAAAAGAAAGAAATTTAGAAAGCTCCTCATCCCTTACATGGAAAACAAATTCCAAATGAAAACACACAATTTTTGTATATTCTATTCTAAAATTTTATGGTCTATGTTCTAAAAAGAACATGAACAAAAATTATGAGTCGGGCACATATTATACCTCAATATTTGTTAGAATAATTTCAAAAATATGCTCTTAGAATAAGAGTGGATAATCTGATAAAGACCCAAAATTACCTCATCCTCTGAAAAAATAAATACACATGAGAAAAACACAATACTTAATGTGTAGTAAAAACAGCTCAACCAAAGTTAAGAGACAAGCAGGTAACAGAAAAAGAGATTTGAAGCGTCACCAACAAAGACTTACTGACTAGTTTCTGAATTACCCTCATTGATTTCAATGTGAAGAAACCAATGTGTCAATAACATCAGAAGAAAATGAGAGAGTACCCCGGAAAGTAATTCACAGGAGAATGAGTAAATATGTCAATGGACAAGGTGTTCTTGGAAATACATTCAGCCCCAAAGGTAATCAAACAAATGCAAATTAAAACCAAGAAATATGTTTTATAACTCATGTTAGCAAAGGTTAAAAATTGTAAAAACGACAACAGTAATGTTAAGGATAAATTCATTCATCCAAAGGAATTTATCGAATGCCAATATGTGTTGTGCATTGCTAAAGATACCTGGGAAGAACGTGTCTTCCATTGGAAATGAGCCCAGGTGCGTTCCTCACAGGGGCACATGTCTCTGTAAGTTTCTGGAACCCAATTTCAGAGACCTCAACTGTGGACAACCTAGCACTGTGGAAGTGACCTTTTGGGAATGTATTCTAACAAAACATACACAAGAAATTTCATCACCACATTGGTTAAAATAAGAAGAATAAGAGAATAAAGTAAAAAGAAAAAATAAATAAAAGGAAGATTGGTAGTCATAATGATTATGTATCTATAAGTGATTTGCTAACTAAATTGAATTACGTAACGCCCTTAAAATGAAACTATATGCAGCCATGAAAATGAAGCCCAAGTTTGGTTTGTTTGTTTTTAACCATCGAAAGATACACATGCTACATTATTAAAGAAATGAATTTGTTAGGAAGGAACATGGATGGCACGGCCCTCTTTGTGGGGGTCGGTGTCTGTGAACTGTTAAGTGTAACATGCGAGAAACGCTAATAGCAGACACTGCTGGGCTTCTCTTCACCTTGAGCAGGGATACAGGAATGTCACAACCAGGAACAACATGCTTTCATTTAGAAGACACAAAATAAAAATGATAGAAAGTAAAGTTTTCCTTTCGGTAGCTTGACTTTGTCACGATAAGCGAGTTATGATCAGAGGGGTGTGGATCCCACGCACCTGAGGGTGTGGCTGAAGGCTCCTGGGAGTCTGTAAGTGGGACCCAGACAACCTCCCTGGACTGAGTGATTCCAGCCTTTTCAAGGGGAGCAGAATTCCATTCTGATTAAAATCCCCTTCTTTTCATCTTTTGAATGTAAGTTTTCAAATCTAGGAGAAAAAAAAAAAAGGTCATGAACTCTAAGCCACATGAAAGACTTGAGGTAGAAGTTTTGAGGTCAGAAAGATTATATTTCTCTACCAGGGAGGAATCTTCCAGTCCCGAAAATTGACTGTTAGATATGTCATGAGAACTGCATTGGGTCTGCCTGTCCTAATCTGAGAATCCCATTCAGGAGTTGAGGTATGTCTGGGACTGGGAAGAAAGGCTTCTGAGAGGAGTTCTGCATGGATCCTGATCGCAGCCACATGGGCTCACACACTCACCACTTCACAATAACAGATCTTTAGTGAACAAGATGGAAAGGGTCCTACAAGCCACTGCTGAATAGCAGAAGAGAAACTAACTTGGATCACTAGTAAACTTGAAATAGGAGTTCGAGTACACGGAATCACGGAGGAAACCTATTCTTAAGAAACAGGTCATGGTACTCGCAAGTGATATCATGAACTTGGGAAAAGCAACAGGGCATCTTGCATGCTTTGCATTTACCCTTGAGTTAGATTCCTGTTTTAAACTGGTATTCTTCTTACTATAACATTTCTAGATTGTAAATTTGGTCGCAATTATACTCAGGTTCATTTAGATAACATCATAGTCTTTTGAAAATAAAAACTAGCCTCATGGAAGAGAAGGCTCAGGGGTCCCAAACTTCAGTGAAGAGATCCTGGGGTCCTTGAAAGGCTTCTGGGTTCTAGTGTGCAAGGTATGAGGCTGGAGTAAGTGCATGCGTCCTACCTCACCTCTACTGATCACATGGTAAACTTTTGCTCTGGAGCAAGTTACTCAACCTCACTGTTCCTCAGTTTTTCTTATCAATAAGACACTAGTAGTAGGAGTCATCATAATAAAGTTACTCTTATTGTTATTATTATTACTATCATTGTCATCCTATTTACCTTAAGGACAATGGTGACAGCCTGAGGAGATCATAAGTCTGATAAGCATCCTTAAGTGGTAACTATTGTTACAGGCGAAAGCATGTTGTCATTTAAAGAGTCATTAACTTTTTAAAAAAGATAATTACTAAAACACAGGTCTTGACTACCTTGCTCCAAAAATTTAACCGCAGGCAAGATTCTGGTAAAATCCTGATGGCCTTCCTGGCGGCAATCTGCTAGGCTAGGGGCACAGAGCCAGAAAAGCTGCTGCTGGAACCTCCCGGGTGACGGCTGGACGTTGATAGAGAGCCATGCGCTCCCCATATCCTAGCTTGTGATTCTGTGCTTCTCCTTCCTGGGCTTTGTGCTAAATGATATTTTGTCACCATGTCTCCAAATTTATCGAAAGTTTGGGGGATGGGGACCGGAATCAAAAATTGAAACAGTTTAAACTGGGAAAGAGTTGATGTAAAAGCAGACCCAAGGCAGATGCTGAAGTGTATTAGGCCTTTTCTTTCCCTTTAAGATGCTTGTTCGATTACCAAAGAACCACTTAGTAGTTCTCCTAAGTGCTTTCATCATAATATTGACTGTTGCTAATAAGACAGTTACTACCAAGTGGCCGTTGCTGGGCAGTTACTCTCATCCTCAATTTCACTGTTGACACAACCCTGTGAGCTTCATACCACCTCCGGGGTCCCAGGACTCTCAGTGTTAGGGAAGTCCATACGCTGGGCCGCCCCACCACAACCTGGCCACGCAGGCAGTAGTCCCCACTAGCGTGTCATTCCCTGTCATGTTCCTAAAGGCTCTTTCTTGTTCTGGCTTCAAGTATTCTGGGGGTTTTCCTTTCAATCCACTCACTGTTGATGATTGTCCTTTAAACTGCCATAAGTTTTGTTACTTTCACGGAGGAACAGGCGTTTTGAGGAAGTAAGCAAAATATTGTCACTCTGAGCTATAATTCTCCTGATGGTTATAAAATTACTATGCAACAGATAACACGTTTTAAAATATTTTAGATCACTTTAAAATGTTATAAGGTCAGATTACCTGTGAGAATATGGTAATCATTTCAATCTAAGAAAAATCAAGGTTTGAGTTACAGATCTCGCCAATACAAATGATCACCAAGGCATACTTCCCTATAAAGGAACAGGATGTCGTGGCAATTCCTGAGCTGTTAGCCATCCTGGATGCTTGAGAATATTTGGGCATCAGTGGGTTGTCAAATGTAAATCCTCAGATTAAAGCTTTAAGTGGTGGTGGAACTTCAGGGGATCGGAGAGAAGAAAGCAGAATCCATTGTTTTGATATTTTGTTAAATATTAAATCAAACAAGGCACAGTTCTGGCGTGATTTTGGGCCCCATTTAGCGTTACACATCTGTACGATATCACTCTTTTGAGGAGACTCGGCGCTGGGGTGTGCACGCAGTTTTCCCTGGGTTTCAGGGGGTAGTTGAGTAAAGGTGCCATGAAAACAGTGTGTTAGACGGAGGACAGGGGTGTTATTTACTCTTCTTGACACTTCAGCGTACCCAACAATGTGTGAATGAGTTGGAATTTCACACCCTCTTTAGAGAGGAAAAATAAAACGGAGTATCTAAAGGCACGCTCCTTCCTGAAGAGGGTAACATGCCCCTGACAGAGACCCAGGAGAAGGCCCACACTATAGGGCTTACTTACCTTTTATGGGTGACCTTGAAACGCTGAGGGAAAGCTGGAGAGAAAAGCAATTTCATCTTTGAAATTACACACCACTGTTCTCATTCATCTTGATAAGCACTTTTAAGGAATAAAAAAAAATAAAAAAAGCAGTGGAATATTGCTTCTATAAGGGTTATGGAGACCTTCCTTCTGCAGAGTCGGTGTAAAGTAAATTTAGATGTTCAGAGATGCATTTGATTTCTATTGGGAGGCTCAATTGGCCACTTTTAGAAGGTTGAAAAAAAAGAAGAAAAAGGCAAAAAGAGGGGAGAAATTATGTTTAAAAAATGATTTTGTAACCTATTTTAAGATACATTTAAAATGAATAGTTCCGAAAGAAGATCATCTAGGAATGATAAGCAATTATCAAACTGTTACCAAACTGAGAATAAGAGGTTAAATAAAAGAAATGAATAACGTGACAATAACATTAAAACATTAAACAATTTTCTCATAAAAAATAAATACAACTTTTAAAATGTATTCCGATTTTGATGTTTACTTAAACATAAAGAGAGCCAGCTGTTTTATTCTTATAAATAATAAGAATATTTATAAGAATATTCTTATAAGGGGGGGTTTCCCTTTCGAAAAACCTCTAGCAGCTCACTGGTGTGATCATCAAGTATTTGGCCCCACATAGCGTGGGGTCTCTCTCAAACATGCACAAAATCATGCAATGCCTTCCACAAAATCTGCTCTTCTCCCCACCATCTGGAATGTTTCTATTGTTACAGGAATAGTATGTCCCTCCTTGGAACCCAGCACTTGATAATACCCTCCTCTGTTATCAGGAGGGCTTCCGGTGAGCAAAGGGAAAACTATGGTTTTTAATCCAAGAGGAAGCCACGCGGGGCAGAAATGAAGAGCCAAGGCAACCAGGTTTAGCTGGGGAGGGGAGCGGCTCCTGCAGGGAGGGCAGGAGGCCTTGTCCTACAACTAGAAGGGGCTGGACAAGCCCTGCACTCACACTGAGCCCAGAGAAAAGGAGCCAGCCTGAGCTTCCGCTCCCTCAACTCAGAAAGACAACAGGGGCTATATTTGGAAGTTCCTGGCAGTTAACAGGTAGAGAAAAAGAAAGCAACTTCAAAAATCACCCCTTTCCTTTACTGAAGATCCCCCAGGAGGACTGCAGGAAGGAGTTTTGTCGACCTGCCATGGCTACCAGTCGCTCAGCCACTGGGCTAACTGCTCCCCAGAATCAGAGCCTGCTCCGCTCTGCCCACCACATCAGGGCTTCAAGGGATGGAGAATACACTCCGTGACAACTGCGCCAGAGCGATAGTGATAGAGAACAAAATGCCTAATGGGTCCTGGAATCCCCCACCTCAGAACAAAAGCCGGGAAGGGAGTGGGCTTGCTTTGAGCGCAGCTGTCAGCTGGTGCTGGTCCCCCGGCTCCTGCCAACTGACTGCAGCCTGGTTCATCCGGGACTTCACCTGCTGTGCCCAAGTCAGGGGCTGGGTTGCACGCATCAGCTGGCTGCCGTTACACAGAAAGGTCCGCATGCCTTGGCCAGGAGAGGGGAAGGGTGGTCGTGTAACCAACAGGCTAGCCGACCGCATCTCAGGGAAATGGGTGTCTGGGGCCCCCTCCACTCGGACTTGATGCATTGCTGCTGGGTCCCTGAACCTCCCACCTCCAGAGACTGTGCTCATGGGTATGGAAAGCATTCAGTGACCTCCCACTGGTTCCTATGTGGATACTTCCTCCAACAGACACAAGCCTTGGGATTTGGAGCAAGCACGTAACCTCTTTACACTCTCTTCTTCCTTCTGTGTCATGGGAATGGGCATAATACATTCCGAACAAGCCCGGTAGGTTTGAAGTGCTTGGGGTCCTGTGCAGTTCAGGTCTGTACCACGATGGTCATTTTTCTTACAGCGATACAAACGCCAGAGAAAATCCCCTGCAAGAGAAACCCCTCCTGCTTTCTCCATCTTCTCGCACCCAAAACTTTTAGGGTGATGTTGGGGCACCTGATAGCAGCAGTGATTAAAGGTGTGATCAGGAGAAGAATCATACCTGAGTGGTGAACTGAGTCACCTGATTGACTGTCTCATGGCTCTAGAGCGGGTCATAAGACCACCGCTCTCGGACAATCCCCTTCTAAACTCCCTTCCTCCTTCATCTGATACATGAAGTATACTGTAAGGGAGTGTGTGTGTGTGACTGTGTGTGTGTGCACGCTTATATACAAAGACACACACTCAATCTAGAGGTTATGGACTCACTACTCAAAATTACAGAGATGAGTTTCATCAACTATTTTATTCAGCCCTTCCCTGTCTGCTAAAGAGACTTTAGAATTGCACTGAGAAGGAGAACGTTTGCCGGAATTATCCAAAGCGGGCTGATATCCTTCAGAAGCACAGCGGGGTGGAGTGCAGTTCCAGCTTGCAGGAGGGTGTAGCTTGTGTAGCAATAAAGCGTCCTCCAGCCACTTCCGAGCTTACTCTGGGGATCCCCCTGTCGAGTTCTCTGCAATAGTTTTGGCACCTCCAAATTTCCAGGCAAATCTCCCCACAAGAGGAAAGCATGAATGCTATTTATTGTTGGGTGAGTATTTATTTCTTCTTTGAAGGTAATTATCCTTTTCAAAAGGTAAGGAGCCGCTCTCCCTCAACATCACAGAAAACCCTTGTGAAGATCTCTAGATTTGCATCATTTACCGGATGGCAGACAGCCACTGGTGTAATTTTCTGTTAAGAGTCTCAGACACGAAGAGCTGATTCTCTCAGTCTTGGAATCTCAAAGCCAGTGAGACAAGTTCTTCAGTAGTTGAATGAAGAGATAATCTGCAGATTGAATTTGAGAGGTTGGGAAAAGAAACTGACTCCTAGGGTATCAGGTATTAATTTAACATTAGAGCATATTTAATACTGAAAAGGCATTTTCAGTAATGCTTAAAAATTAAGCTCTGCATTTAAATTACTCATGAACTAATTCATCCTTGATGAATGACTAGCATAGAAGGGTATTGAGTATTGGATTTCATGTGAAGTCAACTAAGTGTGCAAACTGTAGAAGACAAGATTGTTACTGAAGTGTGCTTTAACTCCTATGCCAACAATACCCACCTTCATTGCAGGTGGGGTTTAATTATTCCACTGGCACTGAAGTGAGTTGGAGGGAGTCCTGATGGAGGAAATCAACATTCCTATGCAGCCTAGGCACGGGTGACATGTGGTGGAGACACGAGATACAAGCACATGGGACTGGGGCACCAGGGCCAAATGTCCCTGAGGGTCAGCTGGGAGAAAAGTCAAAGCTACATGAGGGGTTGACAGACCCTGGTCACATACGAAGAATATACCACTTCCTGGAGGAGAGGGAGGGAATATCCTAAAGAATAAGTCAGAAGAGTTTAGATATATGACAGTTGTTCTGTTCTGCCAAAGTTAGGGCCCTAGTTGACAAAACCTGGGACGCCAATTCTCCTAGCCGCCATAGCAAATACCATAGCCTGGGTGACTGAACCAACTCACATTTATTTCTCATGGATCTGGAGGCTGGATGTCCAGAACTAGTTGCTGGCCTCTCTGGCTGTTGGTGAGAACTCTCTCCCTGGGACCCAGTCAGCCACCTTCTTGCTATATCATCACATGGTCTTTCTTTGGTGTGAGTGTGCATTAAAAGAGAGAGCTAGCCCCGGTCTCTCCCTCTTCTCAAAAGGAAACTAATTTCATCACAGCGGTCCCATCCTCATGATCTCCCCTAAACCTCTTTACCTTGGAAAGGCCCCATCTCTAAATACCGTCACACTGGGGGCTCGGGCTTCAACATGTGAATGGGGAGGGATGAGTGCTCCATCCTTGACACTGACCCATGGGCTGGGTGCACCTTAGAAGATGCTCCCAAACATCTTAAGTCCTCAGATGCCTCAGAAACTTCAGGATCTGTAGGTGTTCTCTCTTTCCCAAGTATGAGGCTGGACACCTCCCTATGCTAGAGGACAATGCAGAAGCTTCTCCCCTGAAAGGTGAATTGTGCTCCCTCAGGATCTGCCTCCACCATACATTCCATGGTCTAAGTCTGTGGCTAGATTAAGTTGCAACATAACTCACCCGGGGATGTTTAAATGGGGTGCCATGGGTTCAACTGTGTCCCACAGAGAGATATGTTGAGATCCTAACCCCCATGCCCGTGGACTTGACCTTATTTGGAAATAGAGTCTTTGCAGGTACAGAAAGTTAAAGTGAAGCCATTAGGATAATCCCTAACCCAAAGTGACTGGTGTCCTGATAAGAAGTCACCAAATGAGATACGTACCCACAGGGAGAAAGCCACGTGTGCACAGAGGCAGACTGAAGCCTGCAGTCACAGGCGGAGGATGGCCAGCGCCGATGGCCACCAGCAGAAGCTGAAAAAGGCAAGGAAGGATCTCCTCAGCGTCTCACAGGGAGCATGGCCCTGCTGATATCTTGATCTCAGACTTCTAACCACCGGAACTGTGACAGAATGATCTCTGTTGCTTTAAGCTGCCCAATTTGTGGAAATTTGTTACAGTAGGCCACAGGAAGCCAATACAGGAAGAACGAGATTAAACCCCCAGGGATCTTCAAAAGCTCAGCTGCTTATATCAGCAGGCACTGTGAGTACATACAGGATTGGATTCTGAAGATGCTTGATCAAGGGGGTGTCGGAACATAAAGCTGATGGGGAAGAGTATGTGGGCTTGAGATCTCTTCCTACATACAGAATTTGCCATCTTTGTAAGGAACCCACGGGACGGGGCATACTTACTGCTAGAACGGATCACTGAAGCCCGGGCAAAAAGATGGCCCAGTCTGCCATCAGCTGAGATGCCAGAATTGCTGTGGCAGACCATGGAGGAAGGAAGGAACGGCTGGGAAGGGGTCATGCTGGAATGGCTCTACTGTGGATGCCAGGGGATCCACCACCTTTTCCGAGAAGGCCCAGAGGACTCAGCCCTTCCCAAAGCTATAATGTTCTGGAGAGAAGAAACGAGTATCGCTAATATCACTAAAATGTTCAGTGGGTGGTGCCTGTCACCTGCAGGCTGGGGTGATAATGGGGATGATGGCAATGGTGATGGAGATGATAGGACCTGAAACAACAGTGGCCAGACACTGGTGCCAAGCAGTGTCACTTTTCTTAAAGAGTAGCGGATAAAGTGGTATCTGAGAAGACCGGACCCACGAGTGTTATTTCGCCGGTTAAGGCAACACAGCTTTCCTAGATGGCTACGACACTGAGCAGGTTATCACAGCAGAAGGTATCAAGGGGACATGAGCAGAAGACTAAAAGCACTCAGCTCAAAAAAATGTCCTGATCTCTTGCCCAAATTCCAGACCTGAGCCAGGGTCAGACCCAGAGCCCAGGGACTGAAGAAGTGATCAGGTTCTGGGGGTGAAGACCTGATTATAATAATTCTTCCTGCTTTTCTTCAAGGAATCTATAGCCATTTACCTGGGTAACTGTATTTTAGAGAAAGGAAAACACCCTGATATTTTGGAAATGGGTGGAGACAGTGTTTGAGATCACATTGAGATGCAGAGACCGAAAGTGTCACTGTGCTTTCCCTACATTAGAGTGGGTATGTATGGTGTCTGCTAATGAATGGAGTCCTGTCCAAGGTCCAGCTTACAAAGAATCTATTGGGCCAGTGGACCCACTTGGTGTTCATTTCCCTGGTGATCAAACATATAGTTGGATTGACAAACCTGGCAGTTGGACAAACCATAAAATAGGCCCTCGGTTTTTGCGTTTGTGCAGTATAGTAAACATTATCATAGCAAAAGCCACCCTCATGAACCCTGATCAAGGTAGGAAATCACAAATGATATTTCATCCCAGAAGTCATGATGGAAGTCAGTGCCAACATTAAGGACCCAAAGGGTACAAGGGTGGTAGTTCCCTCATGTATCCTTTGATTGGCCAGTCTGATCTGTATAGAAAACGGGTGGATCTCAAGAATGACACGGACTTCCACAAGCCCAACAGAGCAGTTAACAGAATTCTGGTCACTCTATCAGATACAGTATGTTGGCTAGATCAGGTGCATATGGCCCCAGGTACATGCAATGGGTGGGCAGTGGTCAACCCAGAGAGGTGCTGACTTCCCAGATACCCTTGCAGGGAAGAACATGCTGCCGAGATGTGGTGTCAGCTCTTTCAGGGTCTCCTCAGCTGAGAGGTCATGCCCTTGCCCCTGGAAGCCTTCATCTTCTCCTCAAGCGATGCAGGATTCCATCCCACCAGAGTCTCTGATGAGAAACGTGCTCCTAGCGATCCCTCTGAGTTGGATGAGGATTTGGGGGTCTGCACCACAGGTTGGCTTCTCTCTTTGACCAGTCTTGCTTCTTCCCACTTCTTCTCGCTGATATTGACTCTCATAAACATTTAACTCAAGGTCCATCTCCATAACCCACCTGCTGTAGTAGTGACCTGTCTGGTTCCTCTTCTACCACAGGACATGGTGTGGAGTCCTCCACCTAGAAAGCCTCTCTGCATTTCCACCTCAACCACCAGGGTCAGGGCTCAGTGGGCCACTCCAGGTTGCCTCCTCTTGTGCTTTATGCCTCCACCCTTTATTCACAAAACTCAGGGGTGGCTTGTCTATTTTCACACACTGTCTGAACATTGATTGCAACAGAAAACATGTCTCATTGCCCCAACCCTGGCATAAAGCCCAAGTGGTGAGTAGATGTGCATGGATGATTAAGTGGCTTCTTTATATAATTTGCATGGCAATTTTGTCTTTTTAAGATTTTATTTATTTATTTGAGAGAGAAAGTGAACGAGAAAGAGAGAGAAGGAACAGGGGGTGGGGCAGAGGGAGGAGCAGACTCCCTGCTGAGCAGGGAGCCCAATGCAGGACTCATTTCCAGGGTGCCAGGATCACAACCTGAGCCGAAGGCAGATGCTTCACCATCGGAGCCACCCAGGTGTCCCTGCATGACAATTCTTAAAATACAAAGTAGTAATTGCCCTGATACAGTTGACTAGTGGTGCTTTCTGCCAACCAAGCAGCATGCGGCTGCGCCTCGACCAGCGTATTGTGGGTGTGATCATGGCTAACTCCTCTAGAGTGCTGACCTGGCTTGGCCAGAGTCTCCGTGTTTTTCTCCCCAGGAGCACAAAGCTCCAGGGCAGCGATTTTGATTAATCCAAATTTCCTGGATGAGGAAGTGAAGGCATGAGGAGAGGAAGAAGCTCCTTGGAAGTCACACTAACCAGCAGAGAGCCAGGATCCAGCCCTAGGCTGTTGGCTTCCCAGTGTCTGCTGGGACCCACACCGACCCCTGTTTCAGCTGAGCTGGGGCATGTGTTTGATAAAAACAGAGACGGAGACAAACCATGAGCGACTCTAAACTCTAGGGAATAAACTAAAGGTTGCTGGAGGGGAGGTGGGTGGGGGGATGGGGTAACCAGGGGCTGGGCATTTAGGAGGGCACATGATGTAATGAGCACCGGGTGTTGTATGCAACTAATGAATCAGTGAACTCTACTGCTGAAACTAATAATACACTATATGTTAACTAAATTGGATTTAAATAAAAAATTAAAAAATAAAATAGGATAAAACGGGCTACAGGGCATAGCATCCTCACCCTGAGCGCCGTGGGAACCCCAGGAGTCTCTGAGCGCGCACAGCTCCCGGGTGCAGGCTACGTATCTGCTGACAGCCCGTGGCCGCCCAGCTCACACCTGTGGCTCCCATCCTAGCACTTAATCTACTATCAGGGAGACTTTGAGGACACTATTTAAATGTCAGTTCCATCTGGAAACTGCTGACAGTGGTCTGACGGAGTTTTGCGAGGTTCAAGAACAAGCCCTTGGGGATATACTCAGGCCTAGCCTACAGTAAGTACCCGATGACTGCAGTTCTAAAGTAAGTATTATAGTGTATTATGTTATAAGAAATGCTATGCAGGCAGCCCCATAAAAGGCTTTTTTGACTCTTTCTATGCCAAACATGCACGTGGAACCTCAAGCCTTCTCTCACTTATTATCTACTCTCCGATATTCTGTTTAAGGTAAAAAGCTGCATGTGATTACAATTGTCTTTTATTTCACACTATCGAAGTGGTTTGCCTGTGAAAACCTCTCGGTTTCTCGCTCTCCCATGGCTCTGGCCATCACCCCGTGGCTCCAGCAGACGTGGGGATTCCAGAGTGACCAGGACGAGCCAGACACCCCGAGCCCGGGCACGGCCGCCCCCATGTCCTTCGGTCAGCCGTGATATGCTGGCTGAATCCTGACTCCTGTTGAAACGCAGCTAGATGCCACCGTTGTTGGTGGTTTCGAGGAGCTTCGAGGGCAGAGGGAGGAGAGGGGGCCTGGGGTCCATGAAGAGTTGTGTCCTCAGCACACATAGTCACCGAGGCTAAAACCACAGGCGTGCAGGAGGACATGCTTTGGGGATCCCTGCATTGCGAGCATGTCCCACATAGCCAGCACGGGACGTCCGCTTCAGAGCCCTTTTCCTGGATGCTGACTTACCTGAAACACTACAGTTAGAACATGCCCAGCGAGCGAGGCCATGTGGCTGTAGACTCCCCTTTGTCCCCAGTTCTCGGAACGCACTGTCTGCAGCAAAGCCCTGCTCCGGGACACAGAGCCCGCTGTATCTGTGCAGTGCTAACAGAGGGTGCCCCCGGGTTGGTAGCCGCCAATAAAGAACAAATTCTGATAGAAAGGCACCCACTGGAAGGATTGTGGCTGATGTGATGGGAAGCTATTACCCTACATATAATTTTTGAAAGAGAGAAACAAACTGTCCTCTTTAAGACCCCAAAACAGGAGTTACAGACCGGGGAGCATTCCCCCAGCGTCGGCCCTGCTCCTGTGGGGGAAGAGCCCCCCGACCATCCCTTCCTAGAATCTGGTAAGAAAACACATGTCTCTGTATTGCCCAGTGTTCTGACGGCTCAATTTCAGATTTAAAATTAAGACAGCACATTTTCCACAGGAACTAGATCCCTTCTGACTTTATGGCAAACCAGGGAGCTGGGGCCACAAAAGGCTCCTTTCAGAGACAGGAAGAGTTTTCACCTGGAAAAATAAACTGACAAAGACAACATTTACATATTGCTGATGATATAGTGCCCTCGGAGGAAACTCTATATGGCCTTTTAGTTAATGGTGCATTTTAAAAGATGGAAATGCCTGGATGTATTGTAATACATAATTTGTCTCTTTCCTGTTCCAGTTTCTGTGGATTTCCCACAATGTGGTGTCCATGTGACCACGTCGCTTCCTCCACCATAATGAACCAACATCTGCTCTAACACGCCGCTCAGGCCGTAGATCTTCGAACAGCCAGCCTTGCTCACTGCTTCCTACTTCCTCAGAGTGTTGGTGCAATGATGTGTGGTCCCAGAGAAGACTACACATCCGGTAACTTGCCTTGCTTAACTTGTGAGAAATTAAAACGAAGAAAAAGAAGCACAGTGCTTAAGAAAAACCAGCCCTCTGCTTAAGAGAGATCATCCTGAGCATTAGGAAAGCAAAGTACCTGTATGATTCTATGAGGAGACAAATCTTTGATAATACGAAATTAACCACCCACAACCACCAGAATGGAGTCTGTGTTGGAGTTTGGGGAAGGAGCCAGGGTGTGTGTGGCAGGAATGGGAAGAAAACCTGGTCCCCAATATCACAGATAAATGGAAGCGGAGAGCTTGTCTTCTGCCTTCTCCACCTCACCTCTAAATTCTAACCCCTCCCAGGTGTCCCAGATCAGGAAAAAGCGCTACTGTGCGGTAGTGAGGCCATGATCTGTCTTGAGACAACTCGATGTTTCTAAGACGGTTCTGAAAGATGCCACCATCATCCCGAAGCATGGGCTGCCCTGGATTGGCCCTTCCAGCAGATGCCAGTTGCCAAGGTCTCCTCAACAGTGAGTATCAGGGGCCCCTTTGAAAAGTGCTCTTAGACTCAATGGATTTCTTCATAAAATGTTGAGACTTGCTGTTGTTATGATTTAGAGGGGACAAGATGTATAACTGCTCTGGAACTTTGCTGGCCTCTGGTGACCCCAGGAAGTCCTGTGCTACTCTGACATTTTAGATCAACATGTTGTGTCAACGTGCGAGACTCTGTCATCTGCTCAGTAAAGAGCAGCCCAGGCTCCAGGAACACGTCACACCCGCCCCAAGCCTCTGGATCCAGAGCCTTCAAAGCTTACTTCAAAAGCACTGGTTAAATCTACAATGCATCTTTCCAAAGTGGCAACAGAAGTCCTTTTTATCCCTTGATCAGTGAAGCTCAACTGTAGGAAATGTTACACCTTTTTATCAACCCCATGAATTGTCTTTTCTGTATAAACTGGAGACATTCTTCACAGGCTTATAGTCATTAACACCTCCCAGGAATGCTGGGTAGTGCCCTGAGCACTCTCCCATGCCTCTGCATGTTAGGGAACCCGCCGCTCCCCAAACCCTCAAGCTTAGCTTCCTCTGGATACTCACATGGCTGATTTATTGAAATGAGCAAAACCTTATACGTTGGCAGGGAACTCCCTGACGCAGATGTGTACAATAAAACACATTTGATGTTTTCAAATAAAGACCTTGCCTTAAATTACCAAGCTATTGGATTTCTCTGACAGGCTGGCAAAACAAAGCATCAGTCAACGGCTGTCACAACCTCTCTGGAAGCATCTTACCGGGGTCGGGCCAAGACACTCACCCGAAAGTGCAGGGCTGGGCGGTGACAGTGAGTAGGAAATGCCATTGCTCAACCCTGTGCCTCTCCTTCTTTCTTTCAGAGATGCTGCTGAAACCAGAACTCACTTTGTTTTAAAGAACTTGCTGAAAACAGACATTTTGTTTTTCCTGTGCTGTTGTCCAATACAGAGTAGTTAGCCCTCCGTGCCTCCCCTCCTCCCTCCCTTCTTCCTTTCCAAAGAACCAAAGACTCAAATACTCTCCAAAGACCAGTGCTCTACCATCCTGGATAATAACCATCACCCTTTCCTGTCTACGGGAAAACTCATTCTATTAGCAAGCACTGTTGTGAGCTTCATGTCGTATATCCACCTCCGAGGGTGGATAAGTCCCCACGAGACCCTTGCACATTGACTCTGATTTGGATTCTTCTTTTCAATAGGAAAGTCATTGGAGCAGGAATTAACATACTTGGACGAGTTAAATATTTACTAGTAGTGGACAACTGTGCGTGGCTCCCCTTCTTGGATTACCGTCACTGTTCATTTTCAGGATCTCTTATCACTTCATTCCAATTCACATTCTGGACTTATGTGGTAGGTAAAAGGATCTCTTGATGGCAACAGAAAAGAAAAATGACGTTATATCCAAGCATTTGGGGCGCTGTTACCTTTCCCTATCTTTGGGTCTCTAGTTCCCCCTCTGTGCACCGGTACGAGTTCAAGACTTAATTTCCCGACGCAGCAGGATGCTGGGTTCAGAGGGGTGCATAGGATCCACTTCCTGAGTGGATGAAATCATACAACTGAAGTGGACCGACAGGCTGTCACCCACAGTAATACACAGGCTCACGTGCATACGACCTCAGTGTTTTGCAAGGGGGTCAAGATCCAGAGGCAGCTTCAGGCTGGGTTTTGGAGAAATTTGGTCCAACCCAAAAAAGAGGTGGTTCACTACACACCTGCTGCACTAAATCCCAATGTCTCTGGAGATTAGAATACCTGGAAATAAGAGAGGACGTTGGGGGGGAGGGGTGGTCCCCTTTCATGAGCCCAGGATTGCCTCGGGTGGATTTCATATGAAGGAAGAAGTGCCTCCACAAGCCTGGGAGATTAGCGGGTGTCGCGTGCCCTGAGTTTCCAGGGCAAAGCATATTCACCAGGGGTTCTGAGCAGCAAGTCGGGGGCTGGCTGTTATCTTGAAAGGTACAGCACCTATCCAGCGACCTGACCCAGTGGAGGTGCTTCCCACAGAAACCGGAAAAGTAGAGAAGGCCCCTTCACACATTTTATATGAGCTATTTTTAATATGCTGATATAAGTAACTTCTGATAGTTAATTCGGGCAGTTTAGTTACTGCAGTGACTCCATTTGATAATCAAACCCAGGTACATTTTCTGGAAAAATTAATTGTTTTAGGAAGTTGTCATGACATAGAGGCCCCTGGAAAACTCCAAAGGATATTTAGTCATCCCCCACACACATCCAAACACTTCATTGTTCAAGGGACAATAACAGTTTAAAACATTATAGCTTGGGTGATGGGCATTAAGGAGGGCAGGTGACGGGATGAGCACTGGGTATTATATACAACTGATGAATTATTGAACTCTACCTCTGAAATTAATGATGTACTGTATGTTGGCTAATAGAATTTAAATAAAATAAAATAAAGTAAAATAAAATAAAATAAAATAAAACATTGTAGCAACTCAAGAAGTTCCATGTCATCCCTGAGGCTCGATGTCATCCATTCTTGGCCAAGAGCCTCTGTGCCAGCCTAGCTGGAGGGCTTCTCACCGCATGCCGCTGCCCTGGGACACAATGACCCTCTGGAAGCATTTCCCAGATTAATTACTAACAAGTAGTCAAGAAGGTTATCCTCAACCTGCAGGTTTCCATTGGTTGTTCTTTAGGGAAGCCTTTCTACTCTCAGATGAACCACGGTTATCATACATTGTCATGTACTATTACGGCGCTCTTGTATCCTGCACTCTTTCTACCCAGAGTGAGCCTTGTGGGCGATGCAGCCATCTGGGTCCAGTTCAGGCAGTGAATATCACATGGCCTTCTTGCTGAGTTTACCATGCCCACAAATGGGCTGGGATGGAGGAAAGGGGTTGTGGGGGCTGGCTGAGCTTTGATGGTCACCCCTGAGAAAAAGACAGTATTTGGGTGCTGGGTTTGGCAGGTAAGACAGAAAAACCATATTCCAGAGGGAGAGTCCTTGAGACAGAAGGACAGACAAAATTTGGAGGTAGCAGCTGGGTGTTGAGTGTGGCCCTGAAGATCCTGGACCCCACAAAGAATGGATGGGGTGCCCCTTGCTGACAGGGGAATCATGAGGAGGTACTGGGGTCAATTTCACTATAGTAATACGAGGATGGACACGTACACTGCTGGCTTGAACCTTCAATATTGTGGCACTGGCCTGGTGGGATGGTCAGGCGTGTGGGCTCTGAGACTGTCCTGCCCGAATCGCTCTTATTAGGTATACCAGCCTGGGCTAATTACTTAAATGTTCTGTGCCTCAGTTTCCCCATATACAAACTGGACATAAAATGGGATTTACCTCACCAGCTAGGGTGAGGCTTAAATGAGTTACTGTGCACGTCGTGCTTAGCACACAACCTGGACCGTAGTTTGTGCTCAATGCACATTTGTATTAATAGTTTCACTGTTTTTACTGACAATATTAGGTCTTTCATCTTAAGTTATTGGCACATTTTAGAACATTTATTTACTTATTTTGGGGGTGGGGCAGAGGGAGAAAGAATCTCAAGCAGACTCCCTGCTGAGCACGAAGCCCAATGTGGGGCTCTATCTGACCCTGAGATCATCACCTGAGCCAAAATCAAGAGTCAAATGCTTAACTGACTAAATCACCCAGGCACCCTAATTTTTTGGCATCTGAAAAAAAAAAGGTTTGTAAATGTTTTGGGTGTGTGAAAAAGAGTTCTCAGCATGGTGTTCTGCTGTATTCCTCTCCAAAGACAACTCAGTCCATGAGCAGCTCCTGTCCTTGTCACCGTTGCCTGGCCCCTCATGATCTCCATGAAATAGTCCAGGGGTGGCCACCAGCCATTCCTGCTCATGCAGAGGGGACAGCCCTGCCCTCACACAGGACACCTGCAGGGGACCCAGATGTGGACCCTGTAAACATGTACGGTAGTAAGCTGTAAGTGTCTGGAGGGGGAGGATGGGGATGGTAAGGAGAAGAGAGTGAGTGCTGGAGTGGGGGCAGACCCAGTTAAGAGGAGGCACCAGGACCTCAGGACAAGTCCTCAGCATGTGTCCAAGCAGCAGTCAGGTGACTTTGGACATGACACCCTCAGAGCATGGGCTCACCCCAATGTCCCCAGTCACTCCTCAACCAACTATGGATACCCAAGAATGGTCAGATATCTACCAACATATCATTCAAAGCTTGGTACAAGCTTACATTGTAAAGCAAGAGGTATCTCTCAAGTGCCACTTATGTTTTCCTGCCACAAGGATTCAGAAACCATGCCCCTGGGACCGTGGTTACAGCTGTTAGCCCCACGACTGGCAGATTGGGCTAGTAGAGATGTGCTCCACCTGTTCACTATTATGTCATAAGGCCAGCGAAAGGAGCTTCTAGATGACCTTCTACTTATAATGTGTTTCAATGTATAAGAGCTCCACAGAGACTCCAAAATTTTAATGGATCAACCTCCAGGTCTGTTGTTTTTATGAATGATTCCAGTTTCTGTTAAATAGTGTGCAGGAGAAAGACAAGATTTATTAAAATCCTTTCTTCCAGAAGACTTCAGGGGGCTCACCATCGCCCGGACACACCATCAGTGCAACTGCGGACCGAGCGTGAGGCTCAGGCCAATCTTTCCGTGCTTAGCAGGACATGCCGTGCCTGCCACCTCCCCTCTGCAGCAGGAAGCTGTGTGGGAGCCGTGGGCTGGGACCCGCAGACACAGAACCACCAGCAGAGGACTGGGTGGGAGCGACGATCACCGATCACCCCTCCAAACAGCATGAGCCTGGCCCAGACAAAGGTCACAGAGCTGTGTCCATGTGTGTGGAGTACAGGAGGCCATTGGTCAAATCGCTTATCCAGTAGGCAACACCAGAAAGAAGAACAGTTGCTTTAAAAATAAAGAAACTAGATAGAAGAAGGTAGAAGAGAAGAGAAGAGAAGAGAAGAGGAGAGGAGAGGAGAGGAGAGGAGAGGAGAGGAGAGGAGAGGAGAGGAGAGGAGGGAGGGGAGGGGAGGGGAGAGGAGAAGAGAAGAGAAAGAAGAGAAGAGAAAAAATAGTCTGGCTTTCCAAAGTTGACACAACTCAAAAGCATGGTTCCAGGCTATCCCTCTAGAACAACAAACAAGCAAAGTTTTGTTTTCCTGTGTGACTTGCTCTTAATTTCTTAGTGAAATGGGTCTAGCAGCGGAGAGGAACAGCCCAACCCCTCAGCTCCCAGGAGCCTCGTTGGCGGATTCCTCTTGAACCCTGCAGGGTCACCAGACATCCATCACCTGCCGAGACGCACGAGTGGGGCTGCAGCAGGCCCCTTACCTCAGCTCACAGGCAATCCATCTTCTGCAGATCTGGGGCAGAGTCCTTCCCTGAAGCCCAGCCGTGGGGAAGGCAGCATTCAGCGTGGCAAGGATTTCCGTCCTAGTGCGAGTTCGCGGGTCATGCTCCCCCTCCGATCTCCTGCAGCATGTTCCCAAACCTCAGCTGCACCCCCTCCCCGTGGTCCTCCAGGCCACTATCCCTTTGGTCCCCCACAAGTCCCCCAAATCTTGCGATGAGTGGAAGGCAGGGCATTAGCTCCCTCCCCAACAGTGTTGGCTTTTCTTTAACAAATTGTCTTTGCCAATACAAAATTGTATTTTTACAATATGGGTCTGAATATTTGCATCCCCCCCAAATCCATGATGAAGCCCTAACTGCCAGTGTGATGGTATCAGGGGGCAGGCCACTGAGGGGGGTTAGGTTTTGCTGCGGTGATGAGGGTGAAGCTCCCAGGAGGGCTTAGTGTCCCTCTAAGGAGAGGAAGAGAAGTCAGCTCCGTGTCAGCCGTGTGAGCACCGTCTGTAAGCTGGGGAGCGAGTCCTCTGCAGATGCCCAATCAGCCGGCACCTGACGTCAGACTTCCGGCCTCCAGAGCAGTGAGAAATAAGTGTCTGTTGCTTGCGTTCCCAGTCTGCGGTCTTCTGTGATAGTAGCTGGAGCAGACTGACAGTTTTAACAATTTCTGGTGGCTCAAACAACAGACGTCTACTCCTCACAGTGCTGGTGCATAGAAGTTTAAGCCCAGGGGGCCAGGATGAGGCGGGTCTGCAGGGGCCCTCTTCCTGACTTGTAGAGGGCTGCCTTCCCTATGGGGCAGAGAGAGAGAAGGGGACACTCTGGTTTTTCTTCTCCTTATGAGGGCCTAATCCCATCATGAGGGCCCCACCCTCATGAGGGCATCTATACCTAATTACCCTACAGGCCCCACTCTTAATCACAGCCCCACAGGGGTCAGGACCTCAGCCTGTGAATTTTGGGTAAGGGGATGCAAACATTCAGTCCGTAACAGTCCCCTTGATCTTGAACCTGCCTGAAGGTGCTAGATACTAATGATAAGTGAGCATGGCCTCCAAATAATTCTAGGAAAAAATTAAAGCACACGAATAAAGCGGAAAGAAACCGCCCAACTATGGGTTTGGGGCACCTTGGAAAGGAGCGTGCAAACCTGACTTCCTCCTTAGGAAGGACCTGCTTTCCCAGGCACGATCTCTCAGCAGACGCCGCATTGTTCTGGCAAACCCGCAGGGCTCACCTTCACCTACAAACTGTGACAGAAGTATTTTGTTTCATTTCAGCCAGGGGATCAAAATACCTTAAAAACTCATTTTAATCTCTCAACTCAACTGAGATAAGAACATCTTTGGAAATGCAAAGGGCAATTTTCACTTCAAATAACCACGCCACTAGTTGGCTGACCCTCTCACCTGCTCCTGTCCGGGCTCTAGCGGGTGAGTGGGGCCCGCTTTCACCCCAGAGTCCGCCCATTCCCGATGTCACCCCGCCCCCGTCCTTGTCCATGGGCATCAGTGTGGGGCGCAGATACACACACAGGGTGGAGATGCTGCGAGCAGACCTCCTGCACCTGCAGGCTCCCAGAATGTACCCACCCCTGGACGGCAGGCCCTGCCAGACAGCTCTGCATGGGGAGCCTACCTGGAAAGAGGAGTTAACAAGGGGATTGGAGGTGGTTCTGCCTGCTCTCCAGAGCGATGGTTCTCACCATGAGCTCCCTCAGAGCCCAGCTCCTGCCCGAGCTGCAGGCCCGGGCTCAGACGCCCAAACTAGATCCCGAAGCCCTGGGTGCAATTCATAGAAACACAAGAATAAGCAAAGCAAGTAGTCGTGGGTCCCGTTCTGACACTTCATGATTTAAAAATTTGTTTTGTGCCTAAGTTGTCTGTATTGGAATGAAATACAAGTTTGTATCAAATCAAGCACAAAATTACAGGGGCGCCTGGGTGGCTCAGAGCGTTAAGCGTCTGCCTTCGGGTCAGGTCATGATTCCAAGGTCCTGGGATCGAGCCCCGAATCGGGCTCCCTGCTCCGTGGAGAGCCTGCTTCTCCTTCTCCTTCTACTGTTCCCTCTGCTTGTGCTCTCTCTCTCTCTCTCTCTGTCAAATAAATAAATAAAATCTTTTTAAAAAGTCGAACACAAAATTACAGACCAAATTATTTTAAGTGTAGCATAGAGATGATGCTAAACCAGTTGGGAGAAACTCTTGAAAGGATGCAGTGAGGCCCTCTAAGAGAAGAAGTCACTCACACAGACAGGGAAGGATGGGGATGTGACTGCCAGACATCCTGCCCAAGAGAGAGTAGGCAGGTTTGTCAATGCAAAGGACACTGGGGGGACAAGGACAGGGTGGACCAAGCAGGACATCGCTTAAGATGATGCTGATTCCATAGGGATAAATGATTTTTTAAATGGGAAATGTTGTCCTTGATTTTTAACTGACGATGCAATTCAAAATACTTGAACATTATTTTGATTTCTTCTGACTGGATTGATTCCTATTCAATTTCCTCATCCCACGGCTTCCCCAAACTATGATAGTAATGAGAAAAACATCAACATTTACATAATAACATTCTGAAGTTTCAACACTGAAGACCTGATCTTGTTTTGATTCTTCAAATAAAGACTTATGCAGGCGTGGATATTATTCAATTTTTTTGTGGATGAGGAAGTGAAGGAGTAAGAAAAGATAATTATATATCTTGCTCAGGCAGGGGATATGTGCCAAAACTAGACTTGGAACCAAAGTTCCTAGCTCCCAGCCAATTAAATGCACTTTTCACAGCATACATATAAATTACCGGTGACTATCTTTGCTTCTATCCTTGCTGATGAAATGGATGGACCTGCTCTTAAGAAATCTCAACAAATGAAAATCATAAATTACTTTCCTCTGATCTCTCTCATGAGTTCTTTTTTTTTTTTTTTTCACTTTTCCTACACTTGACCCACTTCTGTCTTAACACATTTTTTAAATTACAGATATGTAATTAAGTCATCTCACTGGTGACATTTTGGGGGAAATCTTAAAGTAACGTTTTAATTCCTGAAAACAGACATGCAAGAGATTCCCCAAACCCTGCCTTTGGGAACCACCCCGATCAAACGGTTTCTTCTAGGAACATGAACACAGATATGCCCATTAGCAGTTCTCTAGATGAGTTTGCTGTGGAAAAGTGTAACACACGTGTGTGGTTGTTAAAAAGGCTTCCAAAACTTCTCCAAGTCCGCGCTGACCCACAGTGTGAATATTATTCAAGCCAGTGATTAAAGCTAAGAACTGTTTTTCATAAATAACTCACATCACAAACCATCTTTCAATTACCCAATTATCCCTGCTACTGACTATCATCAGACCAGGTGCTAATTGGACAATGGGAAAGAGTAATTCGGACTCCAAGAGTAAAAATCCTCTCCCTTCTCCTCCCAGTTAACACTGACAACTCACTGGCCACAGGCAATTCTCACTGTGCTTTGCCTGACTTAATTTTGCTTTCAGCATTCAGTGCCAGGAATACCTAGAAAATTATCTACTAATTATCTAGCATTATCTATGTTGGTTCATGTCTAAAGAGCAGCTCATCTAATTACAAGCCCCTTTGCTATTTGCCTCTAAAGAGTGGGTTTAGCTGAGAATTTCTCCAAAAGGGTTTGCTCTAAAGGCTGGTAATTATGTGCCTTGCAGTCTTTGGAGGGTGCTCTCTCAGGTATCAACAACAAACAGAGTCACTACTCAAGTGATGCTTTCACAGCAGGTAGGCTGTAAGCAGTAATTACATCTTGGCATTTTCAGTGGTTCCTCAGACTGGACAATTAGTAATCAGTATGCTAACCCAGCCCTAACATCCCCAAGACAACTATAACCACTCACCGCTTCTGGAAACTCATGGACTCCTCCATTATGCCGTCATAGCACAAGCTAGTCCTCTCTTAGCAGGTGTTTCTTGAGCATGTTTAGAGTCAAGGAAATAAAACATGATTTTACAACAGGTTGGCATCAAATCCTAGTCAGTATTTAATGGAAAATATGAAGAATTGTAAAAATTCTCAGTTATGAGGAGGTTATATCAAGGACTGAATGCATGGGCCACTTTATCCACTTAACAAGCAAGTAAAAACAGTCCCTCACCACCTGGAACATGCTAGAAAATTCTGACAGGGCCACTGATATACAAAGCATTTTAAATTACTAGGAAAAGCACACCAATACTATTATTTTTACATTTTAAAATAATTAAAAACCCAGAGAAAAGTTAAAAGTATGGTTAAATCACTTTTATGCTTGAAGCATTGGAAGGAACTTGCTGAACAGATGCTCCATCACATAGGGGTACTTACTTGCATATTTTCTCACCCTCACCAAAAAAGGACATTTTCCTACATAATGGAAATACAGCAGAGAAAATACTCTACTGCTACTGTAACGGCGGGTTCGGATCACTCTCCATTTCTCCAAACCCGTAGACTGCACCATATCAAGAGGGAAGCTGAATGGAAGCCACAGACTACGGTGGTTAGAGTGGCAGTGAGTCAATGCAGGATAATCATGGCAAATGTATCACCTCCTGAGGGATGTTGATAGTGGGGGGTGGTGCATGTGTTGGGTTAGGAGATGTATATACTTTCTTCTTAATTTTGCTGTGAAGCTAAGTGTGCTCCAAAAAATAAAGACTTTAAAAAACAAACAAACAGAAACAAACATTAACCCAGCTTTTGGGGGAGGCAGTGATGCCCCAGGGCCACCCTTCCTCAATAGCACTGTTTACACTTGCTCCCTCCCTACCAGCTCATTGACAGGGGGAGGAAGACCATAAACAGGGGATTGTTTGAAGAGGGTGAAATAAACAGGACTAGTCTGTTTTGTTTTGTTTTTTTATCCTTATTGTGGGTTTTGTTTTGTTTTCTTTTTCTGTTTGTCTTTGATAGTTTTGGGGGACTGCTGAAAAGAGATAGAGTGAGCCACTATTTTTTCCGCTATAGGACAAAACTACCTACCTACTCTACCTCTCTAGCCATGCCTTTTAAAAATTCAATGTTTAGTTTACTTTTAGTATCATTCTTTTCTTATAATTGTTCTTAATTAGTACTATTATTATATCAAGCATTAAAAATAATTGCTTTCAGGGGGCGCCTTGGTGGCTCAGTCAGTTAACTGTCTGCCTTCGGCTCAGGTCATGATCTCAGGGTCCTGGGATTGAGTCCCGCATCGGGGTCCCTGCTCAGTGGGGAGCCTGCTTCTCCCTCTCCCTCTGCTGCTCCCCCTGCTTGTTTTCTCTCTCTCTCTATCAAATAAAAATTTAAAAAAGCAATTGTTTTCATTATAATCCTTTATTGTCTGTTCTTTAAAGTTGTTTATGATCCTTAAAATTGTTATTTTTTTATTTGTTTACTGTTTGGTTTCTCTGGATTTTCAGTGTATGCTTAGCTCTTTTGTTATACTTCCATTTTTTCCTAAAAAGTTTATTCAAAATTTAAAATGTATCTCCAATTTCTATTTTAAATGTATCCTCACAACCTTCATGTCCAAAGTTGTTTGTCATTTTGCTACGATGTTTTCATAATTTCTCTGTTGCTTTTTTCTTTAACTCCAGGCTTATTTAGTAATAGATTTAATGATTTCCAAACATGCAGAAACATTTGTTTTGGTCTTGCAGTGAGGGATCAGATATAATGTTGATCATTGAGGATGCAGTGATTCTTCTTTTGGTCTCTGATTCATGGTCTACCTTAAAAATATACAAAGATGTGACTCCTTTATTCCTGAATATAATTTTCTATATATTTTTAGATACAGCTTATTGACCCTATTTATATATTTTATATGCGTCTTATATTTCCTTTCAATATAAACTACCAAGACTGAAACAGGAAGAAACTGACAACCTGAATAGGCCAATAACCAGTAATGAGATTGAAGCAGTGATCAAAAACCTCCCAAAAAACAAGAGTCCAGGGCCTGATGGATTCCCTGGGGAATTCTACCAAACATTCAAAGAAGAACTAATACCTGTTCTCCTGAAGCTGTTTCATAAAATAGAAACAGAAGGAAAGCTTCCAGCCTCATTCTATGAGGCCAGCATTACCTTAATCTCCATTTTTAAACATTACTTAAGATTTATTTTTCATTCATCTGTGTTCAATTCAAAATTTCAAAGTTATACTTGTAATTATATCTGTGTTGAAGATTTTTCTATCTTCCTTTTTTTTTTTTTAAAGATGTCATTTATTTATTTTACAGAGAGAGAGAGAGGGTAAAAGTAGGGGGAGCAGCAGAGGAGAGGGAGAAGCAGCTTCCTGCTGAGCAGGGAGCCCGACATGGGGGCTCAATCCCAGGAACCTGGGATCATGACCTGAGCCAAAGGTAGACGTTTAACCCTCCAAGCCACCCAGGCACCCCAGATTTTTCTATCTTCTGATCAATCGTTTTTTACCAATATATAACGTCATTTCTGGCACCTGGTGATATTTTGCTTTAAGCTGGGTGATGTGGAAAAATAATAGAGCACCTGAAGCAATATAATAAAGAATCAGAAAAGACACACATCAGTATGCCCATCTGTCTTAAAATCACCCTATGGCACAGCAAGAGAAGAGGATATTCGAACTTTAAAAAAAAGGTAGTGAGACCTAATACATTTTAGAATGTGAGATTTCACAGACACACACACACACAAAAACAAAAACAAAAACAAAAACAAAAACTCCATGCCATGGGACAGAGGAAAACTTAACAACAGATCATGTAAAAGTTGAAATACAGTAATTATTTATACAAAGGCAAAAAAATATCCTAAAGCATAAATTCAAAATCTTACTATGGTACTGGACAAAAGTTATGGAAAATGCAAAGCTATAGCTCACTTGCCTATGAAAGCTGTTGGAGGAAAAGAGAAATGTGTATCAGAAATTAAGACTGAGTTACAATGTGGGAAGGGTAGGGCATGTAAAACTGGAAATAAAGCATAAGAAATAGAGAGAATATAAATTAGAACACTAAGAAAATTAAATGGCATCAAGAATGTTATCAAAAGAATCAGAAACATGTGTTGAAGACATGCAAAGAGGATCCAACAGATGTATAATTGGAGTGATTAAACTGCCCCCCCCCCCCGCCCAAGGACAAACAGAACAATGAAATAGAATTAATATTTAAAACT
>NC_138375.1:3022888-3048984 GCF_054177405.1 Leptonychotes weddellii
TATGGAAACATGAGGGGCAGGGAGCCTGAATAGGGAACCACCTGTCAAGGAAAGAAGATGCATGCACCCAATAGCATATTCGCTGCTGCAAATGTGGATGAGAAAGGGACCTGTGCCGAGTGACACAGATTAAAATAAAACCAAATGGCAGAATGATATTTACTTCGCTAAATTTTTGCAAAAAAGGAAGCAATTCAAAAACAGTGGACACATCTGCTTATTTTTGCTGAAAGACACCATGGAAAGCCAAAACATTAGAAATAATTCTAGTGTTAGGTGAATAGGGAAAGTTGGATCATGTCAATGTTTCACATATTAACAGACCAAGTTAAATAAGAGGAGAAACTTTAATCTTTAAATTTAACAAAAATAAATGAATCTAACTGCATTGTAGATGGGTAACTTAAGCATAGAGATAAAAAAATAATTCATGTTATTTTTAACAAATACTTCCGATAGTACCTCCTCAGTGGGATGTACTTTAAGGAACAAAGAGACTGCAGGGCAATAAATCCTAAACTTCATTTGGTAGTTCTATTTCTACTGATAATAGAGTTGTTGTAATTTTGACACTATTTTCTGCAGCTTGTAAGGATAAACTTAATTAAATATGCTAATGTTATCATGAACCAGAGCTTTCAAATGTGAGAAAAACAGAGACAAATGGAAAATCAAAAAAGCTAAGAGCAATACTCTCAATTTTTTTGGAAATACGATTTCATTATTTTCTTTTAAAAATGTCTATTTTGCCAAGCTCTGTCACTGAAGCTGCCGAGAAGTACCGAGCCCTGTAGCGATACGCATGTCTAGTGCCCAGGAGCTGACTGCAAATCCCATTCACCACTAACAAGAGCCAGTGCTCCTTAAACAAGAGCTAATTTCAAATGTGCAGCAGAGTAAGCTCCCAGCATCCGAAGGCTAATGGGACCACGTCAAAAGGACACAAGAGCTTGACGGAGGGGCTCACGGCTGGTAAATTGGGAAATTTAAGCTGTCAACAAAAAATGATAACTGTAATCAAGCATACAATGCTGAACAATTACAAATACCCGATCTCTCAAAAAAGATAACAAGGGAAAAAAAATCTCATCATCCTCCACTGGGGGGGACTAGCACATTGACTGAATCTTATGATGAATAAAAATGAAATGGAGGGGTTCATTCCTTCCTCAAAAATGTTAGGTGTAAATGTAGATAATCCTAGTTGATGAAGTAAAGCTGCTTTTTACATAAAAATATCAATTAATAAATAACAAAACAATCACATCATTAACAGTCATTTTGCAACCCCACCCCCAGTCAAATTATTGATGTAGGCAAGCATCATCAATGGATACTAAATACCTCAGATGAGGGGTTGTCACCACCTTAACCAAGGGATTAAATTTAGCATCACTAATAACACAGTAGCCTGACATGAGGCACTTCCTGATGGGCTGAAATGTCAAATAACGGAACGTGACACATGAAGTGTTCCTGCTAAAAATAATACCCAGGAATGTAGACCTAACCTAATTTCCACTTTACAGGGAATTGTAAGAGCTAGAGAAACAAGTGAAATGACCCCATGAGAAAACAATAGGACAAATCTAGAATGTGGGGCATGAAAATATTCCTGCTTTATTCTCTTCAAAAAGTCAGTGTCATGAAAAAAGAAATGTAAAGGCTTTGGGGAGGAAGGGGCTTTTCTGAGTCACAAAAAGACAAAGGTGGCACACCAAAGTAATGAATGCACAGACTTGGAAATCTGAGTTTGATAAAACCAGTTCTAAAATATTTTGAAAAACGTAGAAAAAAAATGTTCACACTGTCTGGGATAGACTTGATTTTAGGGACTCACTTTGATTTTAACTGCTATGATAGTGGTATTTTGGTTATGTACCTGGGTATGTGTGGTTTAGAAAAACATTATCTATCAATCTACCTATTTACCTATCAAGATAAAGGCATAAACTAACAGAGACAGAGAAAGAAAAGTAAAACTACTTTTTTTTTAATATGGTAAAATGTTAATTGTTGGAGCTAGGTGATTATTGCATTAGTCTTCTGCCTTTTCTTATAATGCAACATTTTTCATCATAAAAGAAAAATTACATTTAAAAAGTATTTTTGGTCCAGACTGAATTCAGTCAAAAAATTCTAATTATTTTTTTTATGTCTAATTAAGTATAACTATAAAAGACCCAGTATTACCTGAATCTTATTTTGGGGCTTGTCTGAAAATTGAGATCATGAGATCATTCAAATATGAAAAATGACGATATCAAAAGTTATCACTTGTATTTCCCAAATTAGAGTAAACCATCCTTTTTTAAAGATTTGATTGTATCACCAAATTATTCTATGTCAATAAATGCATTTTGTTCTATGGATCATATAATTGTCATTTTAGTATTTAATAATTCAATACTTCTCACTGCATTAACCTCTAGAAATTTCGGGTCCTGCTGCCTCCAAGATCTTCCCTCCTTCTCTTCAGATGCCTGATCCTCTTCGCCCCAATATTTATTAATCGAAGTACATTCTACCTTTTTACAGTTCTGACACAATTTGCTTCTAAAAGGGTTGGCTCTGAGTGTTCATTGAATTGCACTGGATTTCTAGAACAAAAACAACTATGTGTGTATGCGTGTGGGTGTATGTGTGTGTGTGTGTGTGTGTGTGCATGTGTTCGTGTGCACACATGAATGAGTGTGTCATACTTCTGACACTGAATGAATATATTTCCAAATCCGTGGCCATGAATGGCACTGGAGCCAGCCCGTTGGCCTACGCACGGCACGGAGACCTGTGTTTCTTTTTCCCGTTCCTTGGGGTCTCTAGTTATGGTCATGTAGTCAGAAACATTTACATTTTGTAGGTGAAGGCAGCTGAGATTCAGCGGAATAATGGAAGTGACATTAATAACATTAAATGTCATAACTCTTGACAACCTGATGCAAATGAGCACCTTACCAAGCAAGCAAGGGAAAAAATATCCCTGAGTACATCTTTTCTTTAAAATACATTCAGTACGAGAAGAACTCTCCAGCCAAGATGGAAGCCAGGAACCCAGTGTTGGTGAGCTTGCTACCTCCCTGCAGGCATCTCTCTGGTCATCTCTCAGGCTGGAATGGTCTCTGTGTGCGGCAGAGAGCGCCCAGTGGTACTTACGCTGTGCACATGCTTCCTTTATTTGTGTCATTCCGTTTAGACGGTGCTCCTATTTTCCCTTCATCTTTTATTTTTCCTTCAATGCCGATGAGATTGACAGGCAGAGGGACAGGAAACACCACCAGGCCCCCCGCCCTCTGTTCCTCTCCTCAGAAACATAACAAAGGTGCTTTCAGACCGAAAAGAAGCAAGTCCTAGCATCCTTCCCTGTTGTCACAACAGATTTAGCAGACCCTTCTGATGCGGTTCCCAGCTTTCTCATCTCCCTTGCCTTGTCAGGGGGTTGCCATCATTTAGAAAGGTACACAGTATTTTGAAAGGATTAGATAGAGGATAAAACACAACTCAATCCTTTATAAAAGAGCGGCAGACAGAGAGGGAAGGAGAGAAATGTCGGATGTTACAGAGCAATTGGACAAGAATGACGCCCACAAAGAGAACCAGCAAACTAATAGCACCCCTGTTCCTGTGAGGCGAAAGGAGGGAAAGGTGGCTTTTTTTTTTTTTTTTTGCAAATATGTTTAATTTTTTTTTTAATTCTTATGTCAATCCCCATACATTACATCATTAGTTCTAGATGAAGTGTTCCATGATTCATTGTTTGTGCATAACACCCAGTGCTCCATGCAGAACGTGCCCTCCTCAATACCCACCACCAGGCTAACCCATCCTCCCACCCCCCTCCCCTCTAGAACCCTCAGTTTGTTTCTCAGAGTCCATAGTCTCTCATGGTTCGTCCACCCCTCCGATTTCCCCCGCTTCATTCCTCCCCTCCCGCTACCTTCTTCTTCTTCTTTTTTTTTTTCTTAACATATCTTGCATTATTTGTCTCAGAGGTACAGATCTGAGATTCAACAGTCCTGCACAATTCACAGCGCTTAACAGAGCACATACCCTCGGAAAGGTGGCTTTTGACAAATATTTACTCCCACAGAGGAGGCATCTGGAGTGGAAGTCCCCTAAGTGGTTTCTGACAATATTTAAAGCACCCAGAATAAGGCAGAATCCGGAAACTGAGGGACAACCTCATCGCATGGATCTCTTTTTCCAACACAGCAGGCGAACAAGCGAAATCCATCATCTGCATGGTCTTTGTAATGACAGAACTGAAAAGTCAAATCGTCCCGGTGTGAGCAAAGCTGAAGGAGCTGAGCCAGGAGCGGGGCATAGGCAGACTCCCCTCCTTCCTTGGCGTCCACTGAACCCTGGGACTGTAGAGACCCACATGCCTGAGGGACCTGTGTGGCAAACCATTCACTGTAGAGGGGAGCAAGCAGAAGCTCTGAGAGGGGATGGCAGCTCACATTCAGCACACAGAGAGTTAAGGTGGAAGACAAAATCCGCATTCCCCACCTCCAGGTCCCATGCACCTCATGTTAAACAGCCCTGTGACTCCAGACTCCCAGCCCTCCTGAAGATGTACAGTCACAGTCTCCTCTGCTCTCTGCCCACTAGCGTTAAACAGAGAAGTGTGCTCGTTCTTCTCAGAATAACTATATACAAAGTAAGTCATGCATACAGTCTCCAAGGACAGTATAATACAAAACATTCACCAGACTGTTAGTGGATTCCATAAGCGGTCGGGCACCAGAGACCCATACAACTGATTTCTCCCCAAATAAGATTTGCATACATTTGTATGCACTTTTAGCATTTACTAAACACGGGGTCAGGAAGGAAAGACAAGAGGGGAACCCTCAGATTAACTAGCGTCAATCTCAAGAGCAAATGGGTTTTTATAGGTGTTACTAGGGTGGTGAATTCTCCACCAATGAAAGGCAGCATTGAGCAAGTTACTTGAGGAATCCAAGAACTATAAATCCGTCTATACTCAATGTACATAGCTCCCAAACTGCATTGGCCCGTGTTCCAACAAACTCTTGGATAAATGAAAATATAATTTAATTTGCTCGCTCTACACTCATATGCTAGGTATGCGCATGTCTTATTTCAAAGAAAAACTGCTAGCAAAACCGAATTGTTCCAGATTGGAAAGTTACATCTCCTTGGTGGTTTGTGCTTGGAGACCTCAGTGTGAACTCATGTTTAGGTTTATATTTATATGCATACAAATGGAGAGATGCAGAGATAATTACACGTGTGTGTGTGTGCATGTGTGCGTAAGTGTGTGTGTATCTCTCCATCTGCCTGTGTCTGTGTCATGGTGTACATTGAGACGGTATGGAATCACTGACACCCAATAGCAGCAAGCACACTTAACACTCAGATCTTGTTTTCTAAATACCATTCTCCAATAAAAAGAATCAAGAGTTCTTGAAAAAAAAATGGCTGATTCCAGGGCTGAGTCAAGAATAAATAGAAGCTGAGACTAGAGTAAAATGTGAGTGGGGGGAAGGGGGAAATGTTTGAATGGTTCAGGAGCTAACCTAAAAGTTTTCCAAATGGCCAAAGATGGAACAAGTTGAACAGCAAGATAAATAACCGTTGTATTGCATTATTACCCAAGAATAAAAGTAATATCCAAAAATCTATTCTGATATACTAAATGATTACAATAATAAATAAAGGAGAAGAGAGAAATAGTCCTCAAAGAGAAATCCCAATTAATAAATATCAAAAAAAAATGAGGGAAATACGAAGTCACTGTTGAGACATCACAGTAATAATTACTGCAGACAAGATTCCCTGATGAATGCAAAAATTAGTGGAAGGAATTTGAAGGAGAAAAGGGTATTTGCATCTTCTAAAGTATCTCTTCTGACACGTTTATTAATTGCTGTGGTTCTAGCACATGTCCTCAAGTTAGCTGGTACTTCTCCTTCTGATACTTCTCCTTCTGGGAGGTGGAGCTTATTTCTCTTACATGTGGGCTGAATTATAACTTGCTTTTGACTGTAGAAAATGGAAAAAGGAAAATAGTAACTTTTCAGTGGACAAATCTGGAAGTCTCCACCCTGACCATGTGGTGAAGGTTAATATGTTGCAAGGAGAAGGACACATCACCTCTGTGATATTCTTCCCCCAAATCCACATAATTAAGCCAATTGTAAAAACAAAACAAAACAAAAAAAAAAACAAAAAAATAAGACTTTAGTATATTAATTTGCTAGGACTGCTGGAACCAATGCCATAGACTGATTTATGCAACGGGCATTTATGTTTTCACTTCTGGAAGCCAAAAGTCTAAGATGCAGGGGTGAGCAGGGCTGGTTTCTTCTGAGACCCTTCTCCTTCGCTGTAGATGGCTGTCTACTCTCTCTGTTCTCACGTCGGCATCCCTATGGTGTGTGTCTATGTCCTGAACTCCTCTTCTTAGAAAAACATCAGTCGTATTGGATTAAGGTCCTCTCTAAACACTGCATTTTACCTAATTACCTCTTCATATGTTCTGTCTTCAAATACAGTCATATCCTAAGGTGTGAAAGTTAGGTCTTCAACATCTGAATTGGGGGTTGGGGCGCACAACTCTGATAAACGCAAATAGAGAATCATTCTACAAAATACTCAACCGGCACTCTTCAAAAAATCAGTGTCATGAAATGATAGGAAAGACTAAGGAACTTTCATAGATAAGAAGGGCCTGAGGATTTTCTTTTTAAGTCATCTTTATGAAAGAATGTTTTTCTTCTTTAATGACTTTTGAGAACTCCTACTTTTTTCCTTTCTCAATTTGAAAGTGATTATATATCCTTTTGCTTCTCCTAGTCACTGACTCCTTCATGCATTCTCCCTACAGACCTCAAGCGGTCATTGGAAGCACCCACTATGCACTTTGCATAGAACGCAATTAGAATATGCTCTAGTCATTGAGGTACACGTGGGTGGGCACACCATCTGGAGGGCACATGGGTGGGTAAGAGAGACAATCTGAAAACACGTCATGACTGCAATGAAGCTACAGGTCTAGGGAGATAGGAACATGAGATGTCCAGCAAAAACAAGAAAATGCCTTACTCTGCCCAGAGAAAAGTGGGTTAGAGTTCTTAAGGAAAAACACAAGAATGAGGTCATAAAGGACATGGGGCAATGCACGAAACAATTCAGTGGGGAGGAAGATTTGTGTACGTACAGATTTTTGTGAGATAATTATCAGGAAATACAAACAATTTTGTAATTATTTGGGAACAGGTATTTTGAAAGGAGGATTAGGGAGAGCTGAGGATGGGTCCAAAGGCAGGCAGAGAGAGGACTGGAGTCTCAGTGTGGGAGGAGGAGGTTCTGCTTTATGCCTCGGACAGCTCTCATCTAGCATGAGACCATGAGGTTGCATTTTGTAATGATCCATCTGGGAAGACTTCATGAAGGATGAAAAGAACAGGTTGGCCTGGAGGAGAACAGCAGATTATAAGTCAATTTGCAAGTGTCCGAGTTAGATACCATGAGAGGGCTGGGGCCGGAGAGAACAAAATGTTCAGAGGTATTTGCCCAGTTCCCTCAACAATCCTGCACCTGTGGCAGCATGTGCACTACAATTGGAATGATACAGAGAAGATTAGCATGGCCCCTTGCAAGGGCGACATGCAAACTCGTGAAGCATTTCCATATTTAAAAAAAAATCGATTACTTACCAATGTAGGGGCATTGGGAGTGTCCATAGGGGCCAAAGGGGAAGTCAGATTGTAAGCATATTTTCAGATTTCTCTTTGAGATGTGATTAGATTTTACTGGTCGTAGTAGTGACCTCTAACACGGAACCTAACCCTGCTGGTAGTGGTATTCCTCCTAGTACTAATACTACACCTAGCGGTAGGAGTACTATTACTGCTGCTTCTGTTACTATTTCTAGTAACACAAATAGCACTGAAGGGCTCGCTGAGCAGTAGGCAGAGCCTGCTTCCTTCATGTGCCCTTCACTCAGAGGGGTCCTGCTCTTGGCTCAATGCTCTGCTCTCACCATCTTGAAATTCTTCATTTTTTCCCCCAGGTGAGCTGATCTTGGCTGTCATTCTCTATTCATCTGTCTCTTCAGATTTCTAGAGGGCAATTCACTCTGCGACCTCCATTCTTTGATGGAACTAAGATTTGCAGTTTGTTTTCTTGCAAGGACAGGAGTGATGACTTCCAAGGTCTTTTACACATCAGAGCTGACATCAGAAGAGGCTCGCTTCCGGGTTGCTCCATGTCGATCCCGAAGAGCCCTGTGGAGCCTCGGGGAGACATTCGGGAATGCTCATCTTCATCCAACAGAGATAGAGCTGGTTCAGATAGGTCAGGCAGCATCAGACAAATGATTGTCTTCTTGGTTACTCTTCTGGGATGACTGCATGCATGGCTGAGGCTTCCATGTGGATGTCTCAGGACTAAGTGCTCAGGAGAAGGATGTCTGAGCTGGGGGTCAGGAAGGTTGGGTTTAGACTCGGAGGTAACTATAGGCAGACAAGAGAAAGCTTAGGGAGGGATGGGTGACCAAAAGAGTGTTAAATACTAGAGAGAGATCAGGGGATTCAGGCTCAGAAAAGTGTCCTTGGATCTGAGCAAACCTCTTGAATTCAAGAAACAGCTTTATTTTACCAAAATACCCAATATAATAAATGTGTGCATTTAAAAAAGTGTTTGAGGAATAATAGCATCAAAATCTCCCAAGCTATAGGAAAGTGAAGTTCAGCCTAGCTGAACTTGCAATAACTCATTTATAATGCAAATCCAAGGAGGCAGTGAAGTACCATTGAGAAGCTGTGCTTCTGAGAGAGGGAGACCCTAGTCTATGGCACTATTCAAGAGTATTTATAGATACAGTGACAAAGAGTACCTGAATGTACCTATGCAAATAAATAGGAAGTGTGTGAAATATAATAACATTTCAATTTGAGTAAGAATGTAGATGGGGCGCCTGGGTGACTCAGTCTGTTAAGCTTTCGACTCTTGATTTGGGCTCAGGTCATGATCTCAGGGTCCTAGGTTCAAGCCCTGTGTTGAACTCTGCTCTCAGGGTGGAGTGTGTTTGAGATTCTCTCTCTCTCTCTCCCTCTCCCGTTTCACCCCAACACAAATAAATAAATAAATAAATATTTTTTTTATTATGTTATGTTAATCACCATACATTACATCATTAGTTTTTGATGTAGTGTTCCATGATTCATTGTTTGTGTATAACACCCAGGGCTCCGTGCAAAATAAATCTTTAAATAAAAGAATGCAGATGGAAACAGCTTCACATGAAACATGAAAAGACAAAACTGAATAAAAGATGGGGCTGAGATGAGTTTTCTTGAACATCATAGTAAAGACCTGCCTCTCCTTTCTTGACAGATGAACGTGCGAGCCCGCGCAGCCGCCCCGCTCTCCTTGTCCCCTCCCTCAGGTCCCCGTTTTAAGGACTAACCAAAGGTAGATGAACGGCTGCAGGTGGACTGACTGTCACATTTTGGGGCCCTATGGGAGTTCTATACTTTCAGGAGCAATCCTGGGGTTTTTAACTACGCACGTTCAAGCCACCATTACACTGTGGTTCAAGTTCAAGCCACCATTACACTGTGGTTCAAGTTCAAGCCACCATTAAACTGTGGTTCAAGTTCAAGCCACCATTACACTGTGGTTCAAGTTCAAGCCACCATTACACTGTGGTTCAAGTTCAAGCCACCATTAAACTGTGGTTCAAGTTCAAGCCACCATTAAACTGTGGTTCAAGTTCAAGCCACCATTACACTGTGGTTCAAGTTCAAGCCACCATTAAACTGGCAGTACCCGCAAGTTGCTAAGACGCCCACTGAACCAGAAAGCAATCTGAACGCCCTAAAACATCATGAGATGCTGCTGTGTCTGACATGGGTTCAACAGGGATTCTCAATCCTCTTGCTTTAAAACAATTTTGGTGATGGTTCCATCCATTACAAAATTATAAAATTATGGAGCAGAGCCCCTGGAATGTGGGTTTGAAAGTATAGGAACCTATAATTATCTATCTGATCACCCCCTTTTGTACTTGGAAGATGCCTGCCCAGTGCAACCTACATTTTAGGTTTATACATCATCAAACTGATGAACTGAGCTAGAGCATTTACTTAAACACAGATGCTACTGTTGCAAGTTCACGGCCAATTCAGAGTTTATGTTGTTCTATTTGGTTTAAATAATTCAAATATGACCTCCTGGCACCAGAGCAAATGAGCATGAGATGACATCAGTGAATCAGTGTGAAATGATTTTGTGCTTTCTGCTTGCCCCCCAGCTCCTAATTCACACTCCAGTGAGATAGCTTCTGCTTCAGGGTTTATAGACGTGAGAAGAGGCGATTTTTTGCCCATCCTATTATAGCAAATGAGACCGAATTTTACTGAGAATTTAAGTTACCCCCACGTCCACTACAAGTTTGCCTGTTGTCACCGGAAACAGTAGCTTGTTCATGAATGTTTCATTCAGAGGCGTGTTTGGTCTGACGTGCAGGGCAGACGTCATGCTTTTGTAAGCGAGCTGAAGACATGGCTTCTGAACAGTCACTCAGCAGTTGGCAAATGTATCTTCCCCAAGACCCGAACAAGGAAAAATTCCTTTCTTGCCTGCAGAACACCTTGTTCCAAAGGGTGGAGAGAGGGTAGCATAATTTCATTCCAGGTAAAACGGAAGCTAGACAAATTTGTGACTCACAATTTGAGAATGCAGTTTTAACTGTCTCTGGTGGTCTGGATTATTTTAATCCACAAAGATTTAAAATTACATTCCATCTTCCCTTTTCCTGTAGAAAGGAAGCTAGCTACCTTGGATGTGGCTCCAAGTAAATGAAGTGATTACCTCTCCAAGCCACCTGAAGAAGGAAGGGCGTGTGTGGCACAGAAGCTCACGCTGGAGGAGCGAAGTGTTGCCCAAGCAACTAGGTTTTACACGATGGAGGGTTTAGTGCCAAGAGAGCTAGCCTTGGGACATGGCGAGGGAGTTGTTAAAATCAGCTCAAGGGTTAGCAGGAGGATTCTGAAGATGGCACATTGTCCAAAAGGAGGGCTGAAGGCAGGTGGGTTTACGTTGTGCCTGGTGGCAGCAATTACAGACTGGTAGCATAGAGTGAGCCAGGGGCATTCATCAAGGCCACCGCCACTCACTTCCGAAAGAAGTTGTAATGTCTGTTTATCATAGAGCCTAATTCCCCAATGAAGGGAACAAAGGCAAATATCAAAATAGAGCAAATTTTTTTGACACTAGGAAGTGAAGCAAGGGACTAACGTCTTCTCAATCCCATCTTTGTTAAAACAAACTCTTGCCTTGGCAGCTCATTTCTGATGTCAGTCAGACCCTACGCATAAGCACCAAACAGTGCCTGTGACTCAGCCACAAAAGAGAGTAGGACATAAATGGGACAATGATTCTAGGTGACTTTCCCATTACAACAGAAGCTGTGGCCCCGTCTGAGCCAGACCCAAGGCACACACGGGAAAGTATAATGGGTCTGCAGACTTGGATGATGTTTTGTTTTGCAGTCTGTTTGTTGTTTTTTTTAATTAGTAGACACTGCGATATTTGCATGTGTAAGTGAGTAAAGGCTGGGGTCTTCTCTAAAAGCTAATAGTTATTTTACAAAGGATGTGGAGCATTCGTTCTTTTATTTTCTAGGGAAAATTACAACTCTGTTTTTCCTAAAATCATGTCTTCCAAACTTGGGAAATTTACATCTAGCAATTTTCCTTTAAAAATATCTTTACAGGGGCGCCTGGGTGGTTCAGTTGGTTAAGCGACTGCCTTCGGCTCAGGTCATGATCCTGGAGTCCCTGGATCGAGTCCCGCATCGGGCTCCCTGCTCGGCAGGGAGTCTGCTTCATCCTCTGACCCTATCCCCTCTCATGTGTTCTCTCTCTCTCATTCTCTCTCTCTTTCTCTCAAATAAATAAATAAAATCTTTAAAAAACATATATATATCTTTACACTCTTTTTTTAAAATTTTTTTTATTATTATGTTATGTTAGTCACCATACATTACATCGTTTGTTTTAGATGTAGTGTTCCATGATTCATTGTTTGCATATAACACCCAGTGCTCCATGCAGAACGTGCCCTCCTCAATACCCATCACCAGGCTAACCCATCCCCCAGCCCCCCTCCCCTCTAGAACCCTCAGTTTGTTTTTCAGAGTCCATCGTCTCTCATGGTTCGTCTACCCCTCCAATTTCCCCCTTCATTCTTCCCCTCCTGCTATCTTCTTTTTTGTTTTTTAACATATAATGGATTATTTGTTTCAGAGGTACTTTACACTCTTTACAGTGATTGTTACTGTATAGTGGTGGTTATTATGGGGGGTGGGGCAGGGAATCAACCTTGTGTCTGGTTCAGTCTTGATGTGCAGTCAGAGGATGTGTGGCAGAGGTTGGTCCGCCTTCGCTGTCTGTGTTCTGGGCCTTATGTGCGCCAGGTAAGATGGTTTACCCACGGGAAGCACGAGGGAAGTGTGGTGCAGTCACCTGAAGGTAGGATGCCTAGAAAGGAACAGATGAATTTTGTTGAAGGTACAATGGACATGGTCACCATGAAAGAACTCATGGTCTTGACAGCGTCCCTTTACTCTGTCCACCGACTTATAGAAGCCTGCGTGGAAGAGCTTACCACGGAAGAGGCTGCCCATGTGTGGTATCATGGCCAAGTGCATTCTGGGCTTACTCCAACTGCTCTGTGTTGATCACTGGTCTTTGGCAGCTAAGAGATAAAGCTGAGTACAGATGCTAACAGAGCCATAAATACAATAGTGATAAAGTCATGAAAAACCTGAAACCTTGATGTCTATAGTCTGAAAACCAGACTCCTTTGTAAATGTGCCTAGTTCTTGCTGGCTTTCCATGACTAAGCTAATTCTGTCTTTACATGAACCTGTCTGCTCCCACAAAGTGCCATGTTTTACGCCTGGTCACTCAGTGACATTCTGGAGTTGTCCTGTTGAAGATCAATAAATGAGATATGAGCATGACTCCCGACCAAGCTTCCTAGGCAGCTGTGTATCCCCACTCTATAGATGCAACACTTGGCCAAAGGTGGCCATGTGGAGTGATGATCTTGGGGCCTTCCAGAAGGCTGGGGCCTTGCTGGGAGCACTGCCATCTTGTCGTCCCCTCTGCTCTGCACAGAGGTTCAAGACACCATCGCAGCGGAAGGTTCTACATCATCCCCACTGGTATTGATCTATGGCCATTTCCAATCTGGAGAGACCACGGCCCCAGTGGATTTAAAGGAGTTGCAGTAACTTAAAGATAGAATTTGAATTAGAACAGAATTTAAGTCCACCTCTCCATCTAGCCACTCCTTCACATCACATTAAGATAGCATCCTGTCCCTACAACGATCCAGTTGACCCTTCAGAACAGTGAAGCGACTGCCTCCACTTTTTCCGGTCTATCACTTTTGCCTTTTTCCACCCACTTTCTACTTGGGTATTTCAGGCAGCTTATTAAATTCAGAACAATAAATGTGCCCAGGAGTTACAAATTGGTGATAAAAACAGATATGCGTCCTGGGCCCATGATGATTCAGGAGGAGCATCCAATATCTCCCAATCTCAGGTCTGTTGGAGAACCTTGCAGGAGATGACTCGCTCTTGTTCAATTCCTTCAGCTGTTGCACAGGACTCCAGGGGTCGCAAAGCCTGTGCAGATCACGGGGTCCTGCCTGGCTTCCTTCCTGGGCACGGCTTAACAGGCCAGACCCTACGGAACTCAGGAAGGAGGAAAGGGCCAACAGGAGGGGAGAAAAATGGCACGGGCACTAGGTAACAAACCTAGCAGAGTTGCCAGACCAGCTCACGGATGTAAAGCCAGTCCTGCCCAAAAGAAGAACGATGGAGCATCATTTTTCTCTCTTGGCATGACACCTTTGTTTGGAGGAATGAGGCCAAGAAAAAGAGAGCTGGAAGATGTTTGGAGGAACAGGTTTTGTGAGGTGTGAACTGGAACCCAGGGGTAAATGGGGGAAGGAACCAAGACATACCATTCGGTGGGGTTATCGGAGGAGGGTTGGGGGTATTTCCCCCTCTTGACCTCAGTGCCCAGGTGTCCCTGGGGAACATGTCAGGTGCCCAGGTGAGAACACACCTGCCTTCACACCCATACCCATGGGTAGAGATGCTGCGTGAACTCTGAATTGCACAGCCCCATGCCCGGCACCTGTCCTGTGTCAGCTCTCACCTTATCTTGGTTGCCTCTTCCAAAACAAAGGTAACAAACGACAAGGACAGGAACTGAGAGGCACCGCAATGGCCGTTTGTCACCCAGATTGAGTGGCTGCCAGGGTTAATTGTGGAGCATCATTACAAGGGAATCCGTCTATGGGTATGGCTCCTTTGATGTCTAATGGGAATGGAACAAACACGATGAGCGCATAGAAACTCCGGATCACCGAGTGCATCTCCCTTATCTCCCCTTCTCCCATGGGGCCCTGAAATGACCTTCCACTAATCCAGTTCAACAACAGGGAACTTGCTCGTGATGAAAAGGAGATCACTCTATCCGGGTAATCGGCAGTGTTATCAGGGCTTTTTTTGTTGTTTTGTTTTGTTTTGTTTTGTTTTTTAGGAAATTACAGCTTATGTCCTCTGAACAGCTCTGCATTCATAAATCATCACATTTTCCCAAACAGATACAACTCTTACTTCTCATAAATTCCAAGACTACTTTCTCGTTTGGTAGTTAGCTTTCAAACTGTCAGGAAATTAGTATAATTGAAAGTGAACTTGATGAACGGGGAAATAGGCCGAGTGTGTTGGTGACCTGGTTCTGAATTGTTCTGGGGATGAAAGAAGAGGAAGTGTTAAAACCCAAGAAAACTCCTCTCGCTGGATCAGCATGCAGATGTCCAAGGAACAACAGTTGGCTGAGGATGCTAAGGATGATGTGAACCTTTCTAACCTGAGTTCCATCCCCAGACAGTAGGAAGGCAGGTGGTGAATGACCACAGGGATCCCAGCAGATGGCTTTTACTGTCGCCCAACCACCCTAGGAGGTAGGGCCCAACAGAACCTCTGTTCACAAGGAGGAAACTGAGACACGGGGGAAGAGGCACCTGTAGTAGCCCAGATAGTGAGCAGCACAGACAGCATGAAAACCCAGAGCTGAGATCATCAGCTCACCCTTACACACACTGGATGAGGATAACACAGGACATAAGAGGAAAAACACGCAAGATGTTTTTGCAATAAATTTCCTACATGGGTGAGGAACAAATTGTTCTAAAAACATAGACTATTAAAACAATAATGTGCATTAGAGATTGTCCCATTAAAAATCTCTCATATAATTGGGCAAATCCAACACGGTGCTTCCCTTGAGCTGTAGACCCTCTGTGTGAGTGTCCACATTCATCTCATCTCACAGGTGGTGGTTAATTTTCTGTCAGCGTGGCTGAGTCAAGGTACCCAGATATTTGGTCAAACACTGTCCTAGATGATGTTGTGAAAATGTTTTGTTTTAGTTTGTTGCTGTTGTTGTTGTTTTTCAGTTGAGATGAACATTTAAGTCAATAAGCTTCGAGTAAAGCAGATTATGCTCCATAATGTGGGTGGGCCTCATCCAATAGATGAAGACCTTAATAGACAGAGAGTAAGGTCCCCTCGGGAAGAAGGAATTCTGCCTGCAGATGCCCTTCAGATTTAAATGCAGCATTAACTCTTCCCTGGGTCTTCAACCTGCTGGCCTGCCCACGGATTATGGATTCTCTGCAACCAAGTTAATCTATCATTTTTCTCTCTCTCTCTCCATAGATTGCTGATAGATAGATGATAGATAGATAAATAGACAGACAGACAGATAGATAAATGGCTAGCTAGATAAATGATAGATATACACACATCCTACTGGTTGTTTCTCTAGAGGACCGCGTGGTCCTCTAGAGAAAGGTGGCATGACACCTTTGTTTGGAGGAATGAGGCCAAGAAAAAGAGAGCTGGAAGATGTTTGGAGGAACAGGTTTTGTGAGGTGTGAACTGGAACCCAGGGGTAAATGGGGGAAGGAACCAAGACATACCATTTGGTGGGGTTATCGGAGGAGGGTTGGGGGTATTTCCCCCTCTTGACCTCAGTGTGCTGAGTACTGACTAGTACTGTGCTGGCAGTGAAAGTCAACCTGAGCAGGTGCTTTGGAGATGTGTGTGTGCCTATCGAGGTGCATGCATGATTTTTGAAACTAAAGACCTTTATCACCACAGGTGAACATGTAGGGGTCACACAAGATGATGTTGTGGGACCATAATCCAAATCACCATGTTGCACACACACACACACACACAAACACACACCTGCCCTGCAGATGAGTGTGGCTGAGCAGCACCAGATGGCACAGATCTCCCAACAGGAGTGTTTCAGCCCCATCAGAATGAGGCGTGAAAGACATTGAGCCCCACCATTTCGGATGGTGGAGGGAAAGACTTAAATTACAAGGATCCCATAAGACAGTCATGAATAGATATGTGCACTCATGGGAATTCCAAAGAGTGCTTGAAGAGGGACACTTTGTACAGACAGATGTTGACTGAGTGTCACTACACTATGAGTCTTAATATTCACAGGACTGCATGTGCACTCATCTGATGGTCACTTTGAAATTCTTGCATAATGATGTCATTAAGTGGGCCATGTCCCAGGTCTTTGCTTATTCCGTCCGTGTTCTGATGTCCTTCTCCCAGTAGAGGAGGGACTCTTTTTCCCAGGCTTCCTGTGTTCAGAGGACAGATATCAGAAACTCCAAATTCTACTGGTCTTTCCTGGGCCTCTCCTGCCAGTTGGACCAGGTGTGACTTAACCCATTTCCTAACTGAGCTTAGGAAAAAAAATGGGCTGCAGGTCAAGCTCCTTCCCCTTCTCTTTCCTTAGAGATCAAGGCACATACTGTCTCACATCTGTCCTTCATCATGGAGTAAGTGTGGGAGTAACCGTCCTGAGCTGTGAGCACACATCCTGCCACGGGCTTGATATTTCTGCCTAGTTCTGTGATTGATGACAGTGGGACAATATCGGCCACACACCCAAACCCCGATCTCTAGTGACTCAATCACTCATGAAGCTGTCATGTCAGTATCTTCTGCCTGATTCTTTTATCTTCCACAACTGGATCAAGCTTAAAACCTCAGAAGTGGTAATACCAACTGACTTCCTAAAACCACGCCCTGGTGCATAGACCAAGAATGTTGAGGACTAGAAAGGAGGTAGAACCCCCAGGGGCAAAGAGGCTCTTGGGGTGAGTGAAGGGGTCCTGGTCCAGGAGAGATGCTGGACACGTAGAGAGTGTCCTGGTGGGCTGTGCCCTGCAAGCTGGCTGACCGTGGCTGCATGGCCTCAGCCTGCCATGTTGGGCACTGCACTTGGCCACGGGCAGATCTGGATCATCACTGTGCCCTTGACTCAGAGAATAGATGCGTCCGTGCCCGCAGTGCCAGGCCTTTGGTTTATCAAAGGATGGGTCATTGCACCACTGAAGAGGCTGGTTAGGAGGACACTGCCACTTTCCTCTGTTAAGCCATCATTATGTATAAAAGATGAACTGCTTTTAAACAGGAAGGGACATAACAGGAAGTTGGCCAGCACACCTGGACCAGGGCTGCAGGTGAGGCTGATGTGGACTTGGATCATCTGAGATGTGGGCGGGCAGAACAGCTGTGCTTTGTAAAAGGCAAGATGCAGAGCTGCAGAACAATGGTTAGTTTCTCTCTTAAACTGTTTAGTGCCAAGCTGGGTTGTTATGGGCTGAACTGTGTCCCCCCAAAGTCCTATGTTGAAGTCCTAACCCCTGGTGAAAATGTATTTGGCAATTAGACCCTTAAGGAGGGCCTCACTGAGGTTAAATGAGGTCATAATAATGGGGCTCTAAAACAATAGGACTGGTGCCCTTATAAGAAGAGAGAGACACAACAAGGATGTGTGCACACAAGGAAGAGAAAGACGGAGAGGCCACATGAGGACACAGAGGGAAGGTAGCTGTCTGCAAGCCTAGGAGAGAGGCCTCAAGGGAGATCACACATGTTGGCACCTTGGTCTTGACTTCCACTCTGGAACTGTGAGAAATAAGTTTATGTTGTCTAAGCTGCCCAGTCTGTGGTATTTTGTATGGCATCCCAAACTGACTGATACACCCAGGTAACTGTTCTAGATTCCATTCTGCTGTTAAGGCCATCATGGGGACTGTGCCTGGGTGAACATTGCACTAGAATGAGTTCATGATGGGCTCAAGCCATCTGTACAGCCTGTGTGTATACGCACAATGAGACTCAATGACACACACACACACAATCACGCATGCACAGCCACACACACACAATCATACACATTACGAGTATTGAGTATAATAGTGGTGTATTCAAGTATCATGCTGATGTTCCTGGATGAATGTCTTTCTCTATTCTGTTGGGCACACAGACAACTCCTGCACCAGGTGAAAGCCAGTAGTTTTTCCTAGAAAATCTTTGAGTTCGTGGGCCATGCTCATTGCTCATGTTTCTGTTCCTATGCTTCTACTCATCCCATATCTGTACATACTGTTTTGATTCCAGAATGAGACTAACACTTTTAGTTATTTGTTAAAAAGAAATGCTTCCAAACATTTCACTATGTCATAAATTTCTGTGTTTTATGGAACTAAGGAAGAAGTCATCTGGCAGAATGCCTGGCCTTGCTCCATGTGACATCATCTTCCCCTGTCCTGTTCCTGGATAAATAGCTATTGTTTCTTTCATAGTATACAGAACATTTCTATCCATAACTGGACCTTTTCGGGTAACCCTATCAATCCCATTTACTCTTACTGTATTTTCCCCAAAAATGTAGTTTTATTTCTAATAAAAGTTCATACGGATAAAACGTCCCCCATCTTGCTGAATGTCATTAAACTTTCTTGAAATATGTATTTATTCAACTATTAACTGATATTGTTTAACATTTTGAATTGATCATCAAATTTTCAGGTTCCAACCCTCCACATGGATGACATTACAAATATGTGTCAATTCTCAAGTCCACACAAAAACCCTGTGAATTAGGCAAAACTAAGTTTATCAGGGTTAGTGTGATAACGAGAATGGCCCTTGGCAGAGTCTTAATAATTTCCTCTAAGGCAGGGGTGAGCAGAGAAGATTATTGGGTTTTCATTCCTGGACTTAGGGGATTTAAGATGGGTTTCTCTTTGCAGAGACATGATTGGGATTGGGCAAACTTCATGACAACATATGTTAGGGTTGACAGACAAGATGAGGACTGTAAGGTAAGTCTTTATAAATATACTGTTGTTTGATAAGTGAGCTTTTTGCCCGAGTAAATTGAACAATCTGTTACCATGAAATGAGAGCTCTTTGGCTTGAGGTGGAAATTGTTTACTCAGAAAAATGAGTTTGTAGGAATTTTCTGAAATACATAGTGAAGCTATATATTGGTAGATAGCTTATCTTCTTGGAAACAGTTTTCTGAAACACACAGTTAGGCCACATTGGCACAAATGGCCTCAGGTCTCACTCCCCGGGGGTTAGTTGCATGAACACACATGGTCTCAGGGCTTCTTTGTGACTCCCTTGCACACGGCTGTGGCCTGGTGTCCACCATGACCACCCATCTCTGCAGCCACACTCTCAAACCTTTCCTCAGCTCAACAACCCCATCCTCTAGCAAGTCCAGTGTTGGTCTATCTCTTATAATTCTAGTGCTTCCAAGCAGCCCAAGCACCAGCCATGTGTTGTAATATTTGTTGACCTGATTAGTGTTTTTTTTTCCTTTCTTTATTAGTCTCATCATTGAGCTCTCTTCTGGTTTTACTTCCCTCTCTACCCAGCTCAGAACCTATGACTTACCACTTCCATTGCATCAGCAACAACAAATATTTCCTTACTCTCTTGCTTTCGGCCAGAAAAATGAGACCAACTAGCAATTTTCTCTACAGCCCTTTCTCTTTTCATTCATTTTTTTCCCCCTATCTCTCTCCTTAAGGAGCCTTCTTGACAATTTTTGTTATTAATCCATCCCATATAAATTAAATACAACAGAATTACTGTATCTCTTTGTGAATTTGGTTAAATCTGTATTTCATGCAAAACAGTAAGTTCTTTTTCACCTACCATCTTTCCCCCTAAAAAAAATTATCATTGTCCCTTTGGGGAGCAATGTTGTTCCAGTTGAGAATAGACACTCTGTAGCTCTTCATGGAGGCAGAGCCCTGAAGGAGGAAATCACACCATAGCCATAACTAGAACACTGAATATTTACTCTTTCTCTCCATAAGCACTGAGTGTTACTAAATGATGCTTTCAGGAATTTCTAGTCTGGAGAAGGACTACTGCACTTGTGCTGTCCCCAACTATACAGGTGTCAAAGAAAGCAGAAGTTATCCAGAGAGAAGGCCCTCAAGTTCCATCTGCTCCACTGATCACTTTCTCCCTTTGTCTTTTTGCTTCCTTTCTATGAATAAGTGTTACTTTACATTCTCCTCCAAAATTAATATCTTCAGCTGTGTTCTGATTCTTGTGTCCTTTTGTCACTTCTAAGATCTTATGCTCTCTGTGAATAACTTTATCTTCCATTCCATCATTCTCTTTTTTCCCTAAACATTTTATTTATTTGTCAGAGAGAGAGAGAGAGAGTGAGAGAGAGAGAGAGAGAGAGAGAGTGCACAAGCAGGGGGAGAGGCAGGCAGAGGGAGAGGGAGAAGCAGGCTCCCTGCCGAGCTAGGAGCCCGATGCGGGACTCGATCCCAGGACCCTGGGATCATGACCTGAGCCGAAGGCAGACACTTAACTGACTGAGCCACCCAGGCGTCCCCATCATTCTATCTTTTTATAAGCAAATATTCATATGCAAAAAAAAAATTAAGTGCCAAACATATTATGAAGTCCTGAGATATTAGATTTTTTGAGTATGACTTTCTTTGGTCTTCTGCTTTCTACCATCTCAGCACCATATGTGTTGGCCATGCCAGCAATGTGAGCACTTCCAAATTCCCCCTCCGTCAAGATCATCCATCTCTCTGTCAGTCTGGGAGGTTCTCCCAGACCAATCCCAAACTCCTCAGCTCCTCCTCATTTTTGTGAGACTTACTCCAAGCTGTTAGGACATGTGTCCTCAACTTCCCTCATCAATCTGCCTTTCCCCACATGCTCCTCTGTTTTGACCTGCACCACTGAACTTTAGGAATCTGCCACCATAACACCTATACTAACTTTTAAATGTACTGTCCCCTAAATGTGATCCAGCTAGACGTGTACACCCTTGGAACAGGAATTACATTATGCGGTCTGAAGTCTCCAATGCTTCCACAAACCCCAAGAATAATACATTGTCACATATATCTATTGAATGAAAGAACAGATAAGTGATTGATGAAAACACAAATTGCTGGATGGAAGAATACATGTATGAATTTCAAAAAAAAATAACCTGCTGATGCAACAGCTTGACTAAATAACTGTGAAATGCTAACCACATCGAATGAATTCTATGCTTCCAAAGATAAGCTAAAAGCTTCCATGGGAAGACTTGCCACTTAGGCCTCTGGGATGCATCTATCTATTTTATGCAAGTCGACTATGCACCTCTCCAAGACAGAGTGTTCTTGATGATGCGCCCACAAACTCAGGACTTGGCCTCCGGAACCATTTAAACAAGTTCTTCTTGATGTTAAAAAGTGTTCTTTTAATAAAATTGAAGCAAGCAGCAGCACCGAGAACTCCAAGGCCTTTCTATTTGGTGGCAATCTTGCTACCGGGTGCATCCCATATCATTGCCTTAACGGAGAAAGTAGAGCTCACCATTTTGCGTGGGAGGAGGGAGGAAGGTGACAAAATCATCAGTCTTTTCCCCACTATTGCTATGTGGCCATGACTTTGTGTTAGGAGCCTGTAATAGCTTCATATAATTAGAGGGGAGGGGGGTGGGGGATGGGTGAGCCCGGTGATGGGTATTAAGGAGGGCACATATTGAATGGAGGACTGGGTGTTATATGCAAACAATGAATCATGGAACACTACAACAAAAACTAATGATAAAATGTATGATGACTAACATAACATAATAAAATAAAATTAAAAAAAAGAAGAGCTAAAAAGGGTCTTTGAGATCAATTATATTTCCAAAGAGAAAAACCCCTACCAAAGGATATTGTGTCTTTGACCAAAATATTTAGCAAATATTCTATTAAGTTCAAGCAAAACTTCTCATTTTAATGGAGTTTAAATATTGTAGGATGGATTTTCTATGGTACTTTTTTTTTGAAAAATTGACATGAAAGCAGTCTTTGCTCATCCTTTGTTGCTTTTTTTTTTTAAATAATTGGACAGTGCCCAAGGACCATCATTAAATATTAAAAGGTGAGGGGAACCATATGGTCACCACTGAGGGATTTCAAGATCATGATGGTGCTCCATCTGCATCAGTAACAATTTAGTCATTACATCAAGGACATGGAGAGATTCAGAAGTGGACTGTGTGGGAGGAAGTGCGAGTCTGAGGTGGCACAATGCCATGCAGACTATGCTCTGATCACCTTCTCTCAGCGGAGCGCCCTTGGACCCAGCTAAGCCAGTCAGAAACTCACCCACTAATGTTATTCTTTTCTTTTTGAAAAGAGAGTCTCTATTTACACAATCATATTATCTTTTCTTCAAAACAGACATTAAGAAAGTGTTCGCTTCTTGAACACGTGGAACATCCTATTTCGACATCATACAGCAGATGCACAAAACTCTCTTTGACGTTGAGATGGATTACTTGGATTTCATTTCTACTGTAAACTACATTTCCAAGCAACTATTCCCTGAATTAAGGGAATTACACATCAGGAGTGCATAAAATACTTCTGCTGTTGATGTCCACTTCTTTCATGTGTTTTCCTTGTTGCCTCCTCCCTAACTTCAGCTTAATCTCATTGAATTGTGCTGTTGAAATGCACGTGAAGTTCATACTTTTAACAAATAAGGCCTACAAATGCTGGTAATGATAATAAGTTACTTTTTAAGAATAATAAGTTACATATACCTCTGTTTATGCCTATCTCCAATCTATTTTACCCCCAAATATGCTATGAAATGGTTCGGTACTCCTCACTTTATAAATTGAGTGTTGTAGCTCAGATTTTTTAAATTCAATTAACCAACATATAGTACATCATTAGTTTCAGATATAAAGTTCAATAATTCATCAGTTATATACAACATCCAGTGCTCATCACATCATGTGCCCTCCTTTATTCCCATCCCCCAGTTATCCCATCCCCCTCACCTCCCCTCCAGCAACCCTTAGTTTGTTTCCTAGAGTTAAGAGTCTCATGTTTTTTCTCCCTCTCTGACGACTTACCTTTCAGTTTTCCCTTCCTTCCCCAATGGTCCTCTGCACAGTTTCTTATATTCCACACATGAGTGAAACCATATAATAATTTTTGGGCTCTTTCCATAGTTTGACTATTGTGGACATTGCAGCTATAAACATTGTGGTGCAGGTACCCCTTCGGATCATTACATTTGTATCTTTGGGATAAATACTAATAGTGTAATTGAAAGGTCATAGGGTAGCTCTATTTTTAATTCCTTGAGGAACCTCCATACTATTTTCCAGAGTGGCTGCACCAGCCTGCATTCCCACCAACAGTGTAAGAGGGTTCCCCTTTATCCACCACCTCACCAACATTTGTTGTTTCCTAGTTTGTTAGTTTTAGCTACTCTGACTGGTGTGAGGTGGTATCTCACTGTGGTCTTGATTTGTATTTCCCGCATGCCAAGGGATGTGGAGCATTTTTTCATGTCTCTGTTGGCCAAAAATACAAATGTATGTCTTCTTTGGAGAAATGTCTGTTCATGTCTTCTGCCCAATTAATGACTGGATTCTTTGTTTTCTGGGTGTTGAGTTTGATAAGTTCTTTATAGATCTTGGATACTAGCCCTTTATCTGATAGGTCCTTTGCAAATATCTTCTCCCATTCCGTAGGTTGCCTTTAGTTTTGTTGACTATTTCCTTTGCTGTGCAGAAGATTTTTGTCTTGATGAAGTACCAAGATTCATTTTTGCTTTTGTTTCCCTTGCCCTTGGAGGCATGTCTAGCAAGGAGTTGCTGTGGCTGAGGTCAAAGAGGTTGTTGTCTATGCTCTTCTCTAGGATTTTGGTGGATTCCTGTCTCACATTTAGGTCTTTTTTTGTTTGTATGGTGTAAAAATGGGCCAGTTTCATTCTTCTCCACGTGGCTGTCCAATTATTCCAGAACAATTTATTGAGGAGATTGCCTTTTTTCCATTGGATATTCTTTCCTGTTTTGTTGAAGATTAGTTGACCATAGAGTTGAGGGTCTATTTCTGGGTTCTCTATTCTGTTCCATTGATCTGTGTCTGTTTTTGTGCCAGTACCATACTGTCTTGATGATTACAGCTTTGTAATAGAGCTTGAAGTCCGGAATTGTGATGCCACCAGCTTTGGTTTTCTTTTCCAACATCCCTCTGTCTATTTGGGGTCTTTTCCAAAAGACTCTACCCCAAAATTGCTAGAACTCATACAGAAATTCAGCAACATGGCAGGATATAAAATGAGCGCACAGAAATCAGTTGCATTTCTATACATTAACAATGAGTCAGAAGAAAGAGAAATTAAGGAATCAATCCCATTTACATTTGCACTCAAACCATAAGATACCTAGGAATAAACCAAACCAAAGAGGTAAAGGATCTGTGCTCTTAAAACTACAGAACAGTTATGAAAGAAATTGAGGAAGACACAAAGAAATGCAAAAACATTCCATGCTCATGGATTGAAAGAATAAATAATGTTAAAATGTCTATGCTTCCAGAGCAATCTACACTTTCAATGCAATCCCTATCAAAATACCATTGGTATTTATCACAGATCTGGAACAAAGAATCCTAAAAGTCGTATGGAACCAGAAAAGACCCCAAAAACTCACTTTAAGTAATATATGTAAATATTCTTTAGCATTCTAATGAATGATAGTTTTTATTTTCTTCCTTGATTAAATCCATTACACGCTCCCCAGTTTTTATGAAAACAAAATGTATTTTATAATTGAAACTTCTGGGAAATCATCCCATCAAACTTATCTAAAACAAAAGTATGTATGCAAATTTAAATCTTTATTTTTACATTGTCTGTGATAATTAGACCCTAAGAAGCAAAATATTACAATGATATTAGTGTACAATTGTTCAAAACAACAAAGTATATTTAACACTTTTATAAGTTTTAAGAATAAAAGGGCGCCCGGGTTGCTCAATTGGTTAAGCAACAGCCTTTGGCTCAGATCTTAATCTGGGGGCCTTGGGATCGAGTCCCACATCAGGCTCCCTGCATAGCAGGGAGCCTGCTTCTCCCTCTCCCTCTGCCTGCCACTCCCCCTGCTTGTGCTCTCTCTCTGTCAAATAAATAAATAAATCATTAAAAAAAAAGAATAAAAAAGTAAAATTTTATCAGAAATGCAGCTCTTAATGAGAAAAATCATCAATTTTTTCTATACATTTAATGGAGAAATTTCCATACTGCCCTATGTAATCATAATGATAGCTTTCATGGCATTTTACTTTTGGTGAGCTGACGGAATACAGTAAACGTGTTTCGAATGAACTGGGGATAGGCTACACCTGAAAAGAATATTTTATAATTTCATGCAAGATATTTTCATGTGTAACAGAATAACACATACCAAATCTGAAAAAAAAAAAAAAATCACAGGGGCGCCTGGGTGGCTCAGTTGCTAAGCGCCTGCCTTCATCTCAGGTCATGATCCCGGGGTCCTGGGTTCGAGCCCCACATTGGGCTCACTGCTCAGCGGGAAGGCTGCTTCTCCCTCTCCCACTCCTCCTGCTTGTGTTCCCTCTCTCGCTGTGTCTCTGTCAAATTAAAAAAAAAAAAAAATCTTAAAAAAAAAATCACATAAACTTTTGCCCATAAATTTAATCCAAAGGATCTTTAAAACTTTGACATTCCTGGCAAAATTTCCAGGACTCTTTTTGCTTTGCTCTCATGGGAGTCTCACTCAGGACATGTGTTTTCTTTAGCCATAGTTCGGAGATGTGAATAACAATCAGCAAGTGAGCGTTCCTGTGTCTCCACTACC
>NC_138375.1:3049484-3056216 GCF_054177405.1 Leptonychotes weddellii
ACATAGGTCAATGGAACAGAATAGAAAACCCGGAAATGGACCCTCAACTCTATGGTCAACTAATCTTCAACAAAGCAGGAAAGAATATCCAATGGAAAAAGGACAGTCTCTTCAATAAATGGTACCAGGAAAATTGGACAGCAACATGGAGAATGAAACTGGACCATTTTCTTACACCATAAACAAAGATAGACTCAAAATGGATGAAAGATCTACATGTGAGATGGGAATCCATCAAAATCTTAGAGGAGAAAAGGCAGCAATCTCTTTAACCATGGCCGCAGCAACGTCTTGCTAGACACGTCTCCAAGGGCAAGGGAAACAAAAGCAAAAATGAACCCTTGGGACTTCATCAAGATAAAAATCTTCATAGCAAAGGAAATGGTCAACAAAACTAAAAGGCAACCTATGGAATGAGCGAATATATTTGCAAATGACCTATCAGATAAAAGGCCTTTATCCAAGATCTATAAAAAACTTATTAAACTCAACACCCAAAAAACAAAGAATCCAGTCAAGAAATAGTCAGAAGACATGAACAGACATTTCTGGAAAGAAGACACACAAATGGCCAACAGACACATGAAAAAGTCCTCAACATCACTCAGCATCAGGGAACTACAAATCAAAACCACAATGAGACACCACCTCACACCAATCAGAATGACTAAAATTAACAAGTCAGGAAATGACAGATGTTGGCGAGGATTCAGGGAAAAGGGAACCCTCTTTTTTTTTTTTTAAAGATTTTATTTATTTTTTTGACAGAGAGAGACATAGCGAGAGCAGGAACACAAGCAGGGGGAGTGGGAGAGGGAGAAGCAGGCTTCCCGCAGAGCAGGGAGCCCGATGTGGGACTCGATCCCAGGACCCTGGGATCATGACCTGAGCCGCAGGCAGACGCTTAACGACTGAGCCACCCAGGCGCCCAAAAGGGAACCCTCTTACACTGTTGGTGGGAATGCAAACTGGTACAGCCACTCTGGAAAACAGTATGGAAGTTCCTCAAAAAGTTGAAAATAGAGCTACCCTATGACCCAGCAATTGCGCTACTGGGGATTTAACCCAAAGATAAAATGTAGTGATCCGAATGGGCACCTGCATCCCAATGTTTATAGCAGCAATGTCTACAATAGCCAAACTATGGAAAGAGCCCAGATGTCCATCAACAGAAGAGTGGATAAAAAAGATGAAGTGTATATATACAATGGAATATTACACAGCCATCAAAAATGAAATCTTGACATTTGCAATGACATGGATGGAACTAGAGGGGATTATACTAAGAGAAATAAGTCAATCAGAGAAAGACAATTATCATATGATCTCACTGATATGTGAGATTTATGAAACAAGGCAGAAGATCATAGGGGAAGAGAGGAAAAAATGAAACAAGACAAAACCAGACAGGGAGACTAACCGTAAGAGATTCTTAATCTTAGGAAACAAACTGAGGGTTGTTGGAGGGGAAGGAGAGGTTGTGGTGGCAGGTTGATGGACACTGGGGAGGGTATCTGTTCTGGTGAGCACTGGGTGTTATGTAAGACAGATGAATCAAAGACCTGTACCCCTGAAACAAACAATACATTATATGTTAATTAAAAATACATATAAAAATAAAAGCAAAAATTCATAAAGAGAATCTGACTAGTTTGAAACAGATGTTCACGCCAGGTCTGCAGCATAGGGCTGTTTATAGACATGGCACTGGGAATGAATCCTTACAAAAGAAAGCCTTTTTTTTTTTAAGATTTTATTTATTTAACAGAGAGAGACACAGTGAGAGAGGGAACACAAGCAGGGGGAGTGGGAGAGAGAGAAGCAGGCTTCCCGCTGAGCAGGGAGCCCTACGTGGGGCTTGATCCCAGGATCCTGGGATCATGAGCTGAGCCGAAGGCAGACGCTTAACGACTGAGCCACCCAGGTGCCCAAGAAAGCCATTTATAAACAAGTGTAAATTGCTGAGAGCTAGGAAGTCCACCAAATAGGGTCACCTCTCAGTCTTACCACAGAAATTGCTAAGGGTAGAAAACCATCATTTGTCTTTGTACAGTCAGTCATGTCCCCCTCTTCTCAGAGGAGAGGGATTGTGTTTACTGTGTGGACACCAGTATAAGTTGAATTGTGTCCTCACCATATTCATATGTTGAAGTTTATATTCCAGTACTTATGAATGTGATTTTATTTGGAGAAAAGGTCTTTTCAGGGATAATCAGTTGAATATGAGGTCATTTGGATGGGCCTTACCCCAATAACACCAAGGTCCTTCTAGAAAGAGAAAGGGAATCTAAGCACAGATACAGGTGGTAACACAGGAAGGGCAGGGTGAAAGCACAGGGAGAAGACAGCCATCTACAAGTCAAGGAGGGATCCCTCAGGAAGAACCAACTCTGCCAAGGCCAACGTCTGACCTTCAGAACCATGGGAGAACAAATTTCTGTTGTTAAAGCTACACAATATGTGTTATTTGTTATGGTAACTCAGGAAAACGAGACTAGGCAGCTATGGACAACACTGAGCCCTTAATTCAGGACAAACTGCCACTGAACATATTTGAGACTTTTTCCTCTGAAAGGGAAAGAATATTCTTGAGGTCATCCTAAGGATAGAACCAATAGCCGCTCCTGACTATGCAGCTAAGGGGTATTTTGCTCCATTCAAGGTCATGGTTATTAGTTAAACATTTATACAGCAATCACATTTTCCAAGAGCACTAGTTATGCCATGTTACAACAAAATTAATAGATTTGTAAATATTAACTTAGAGCCTGGGATAAATAAGACTGGCCCAACAGCAGCATTTTTGAATTAAATGAGGATCTATGTTATTGCTCTTCAGCTAGAATTCAAAGGACTTAGCCAGTGGTCATTTCCCATTAGCTTCCTTGAATGGGCCACATATTTTATGATGTCTTCCTGGGGATTTGCCTTCCTTCCTCTGCAGTGAAGTACATTGGCTGGTTTTTAGCAATATCTTTAAGTAGGTCATTAAGAAAAACCTTCATAGGAAGCAGAGGTCAATTCTGGGCCTTTCTCCTTCCAGTTAAATTAGATGGAGAAACAGTTCTGAAATTTATCTATTGTGCTGTGACATTTACTTTTAAGATATTCAGTACACTTTTCAAAATTACAGTCACCAACAGAAACCTAATATATTATGTCCAGGGTATACTTGACATTTTAGAATTACACATCGGTTACTTAATTTCCCTATTTTATAATTTGAAGTGAAGCAATACATTAAAAAAACAAAACAAAACAAAACAAAAAACCCTGAAGCTCTTTTGCTTTTTTTTCTCATAACCAGTGAGACAGGCTAGCATTTCTGGGACCCACACATGCTCTAATCATCTGGGAAAGTTTTAAGCAGACTTGGATTTTGTGCTCTGAGATATTATGCCATCATGAAGTTAGTGTTGAAATTGTAATTATTACAATTTTCCTTAGAGTCTACCCTTGTTTTGTAATGATTGAGCACACAATTCTCTAGTGAACAGCGGTGTCTAAGCACCCAAATTGACCATCAGGAAATCTCTATCCAATATGATCTCTGCTGATGAGTCCCTCAAACTATTGCCCCTCACTATTTCTCCACCTGGCCCTGGAGAGGAACGTTATGGAGAGGCATTTGGAAATGGTACATTATTTCTTTACTCCACTGTTTATTTAATAAACTTATGTTCAATTAATAAAGACCAAGTGTTAAGTTAATGGTTACAAAAGGAATTGGCTTGGGATACACTATGGAAATACAAAGTAAGGGCAAGTTTTCCAGTAGGCCTAGAATTTATATTTCTAAATTTTTTAAAGATATAATTAAAAAAATGAGAGACCCTTAACTCTAGGAAACAAATTGAGGGTTGCTGGAGGGGTGGGGGGTTGGAGTAATTGGGTGATGGGCATTAAGGAGGGCACATGATGTGATGAGCACTGGGTGTTGTACACAAATGATAAATTGCTGAACACTACATCTGAGACTAATGATGTACTATATGTTGGCTAATTGAATTTAAATAAAAATTAAATTAAAATAAAAGAAATAAAAATTCTTATGTGAAAGAAAAAAATATTTTTAAGTAATCTCTGCACCCTATGTGGGGCTAGAACTTATAACTGCAAGATCAAGAGTTGCATGTTCTACCTACTGAGCCAGCCCAGAATTTGTATTTCTAACACCATTCAGGGCTTGTCCACAAAAGTTGGATTGTGTAGTAATAAAAACTGCTTTTTGTGGTGTATAGGCTCAACAATTTGTGCTAGGTAGGAGTCAAAGAGCAGGGATATAGTAGGACATGTAGTCTGGATGTATTCAAGAGCAGCAAGGAAGACTGTGAGGCTAGCACCAAAGACTACAGCAGTAGAAACTACAGAGATTGATGTGTCACCGTTGTGTTAGTGAAGCTTGTTAAAATAATAATGAATGATTGGGACCATAATATTTAGAAAAAGGATGCTAGTCCAGGAGGGAAACAAATGTGGGTACACCAAACAAATGTTTAACTTTTTTTTTTTAAGATTTTATTTATTTATTTATTTGAGAGAAAGAGAGAGAGAGAAACAGCATCAGAGGGGAGAGGGTCAGAGGGAGAAGCAGGCTCCCTGCTGAGCTGGGAGCCCGATGTGGGACTCGATCCCAGGACTCCGGGATCATGACCTGAGCCGAAGGCAGTCGCTTAACCGACTGAGCCACCCAGGCGCCCACAAATGTTTAACTGGAGTTAAATGGGGGGAACTGGAGTGGGCTTCAATGGGCTTCTGCCTGGGGTTTGGTTTGCTCGTATCGTTTGAACTTCCCACTCAAACAAAAGAAAGGCGCATCTCCGTCTTTTTATTGTCTTGGCCAAAAATGAAGCAAGTTGGGAAGAGAGGATGGTAAAGATGGAAAGCTGTCAGCAAACACCCACAATGGAGTCCGATTCTTTATTACAATCTATTAATGATGTTAAAGTGAATCAGAATTGACATCTCACAAATTTTCAAGTCTTGTCATATTTCCTAACGAACGATTAACTAACGATTTCCCACAGTTACAAAACCCCAGTTGGAAATCCTTGCTCCTGAAAAACTCTAAAATTTGGATTTGATGTGTTAGCCAACGCAACATCAGCCCCAGGATCTTTCATGGTCATCAGGAAGCTGTAATGATGGGGGAGAGATATCTATGTTTCAGAAAAGCTTTAAGACTGTGAAAGAAATCGAACAAGCAAAATTCAGTTAGAATAGATGAACTTTGGTGGGTGGGTGGCCTGAGTGGCTCAGTCAGTTAAGCATCTGACTCTTGGTTTCTGCTCAGGTCATGATCTCAGTGTCATGGGATCGAGCCCTGTGCTGGGCTCTGTGCTCAGTGGGAAGTCTGTTTCAGATGCTCTCTCTCTCTCCCTCTGCCCCTCCCCCAGCTTACATGCTTTCTCTAATTAATTAATTAATTTAAGTCTCTAAAAAAATAGACAAACTTTGAATATCTGACCTTCGTTTTGTCACAATAGTTACTATATAGCTAATTGGAAAAAGGATAATGACAATATTCTAAAATGAGATAGCACAGTGTTTTATTCCAATGGGAAGAGTTGCAATAGGAGATACCCAACATTTCCACCTTTCAAGAAATAGTGCCATGAGAGAAAATCAACAAAAATTTCAAGTAAATAATAATAGCAACACAAACACAGCACAGCAGACTTAGCCTGTAAGCAAACCCAGCACAGTCCAACAGCTGATTGAATTCCAAAACAGCAATAGTAATATTTCTTGACAACAAAGTTCTCAAGAAAGATCAATGAATCTTTAAAAAAAATTAAACAGACCAGGTCGCTTTTTCTGAAGTGCTATCACATATGGTAATATTTAGAGCAGTAATATGTAAACTTAAAGATGTAATACATAAATGGTAGAAGATATTTTGGAAAAATAATATTCTAAGTCCTAACTAAATATGGTTCATATTTTTAAATAAAAAAATTAATGAGGTAATTGATATTTTAATTGTATAAGACAAACAGTATATGGTGGACTCAAATTTGCAACCTAGAGCCACCAAAACATCCTCGTGTCCATTCTTAAAGGCTGCAGTGAAAGGGCTTGAAGACCATGATTAAAACAGGCAGTAATTGGATTTTAAGTTTTAGTGTTCCAGCTGTACAATAAATGGAAATAATCAAATTAGCCTTTAAATCCTTTTATTTATTCAGCCACAAATGGCCTTTAATAAATCTTAGCATAACTGAAACATTTGTGTGATTTCCAGACACACAATCCATCCTCCTACCCACCACTTTTGTGTGAAAACTAAGACACTGTTCTTTCAACTCCTGGCTCCAAAGCTCCACTTTGAGATATATTGGTCAAATTAGAGCATCTTTCAGGGTCTGTGCCTAATTCCATGCATGAATAAGAAATTACACATGACACCATTATGTATTCCATTTTTAGCTAGAGTTTTAAACTGTTATTCTCACAGATATTTTCTCAGTGACCCCAGAATAATTCTGGTAAATCTCTTCCTGAACAAATGCAAATATATTCTATGAAGTATTCTCTACTGCCCTTTTACTCCTAATTTCCAATGATATGAATTTATTTTAAGTGCTGATTGATTTATTAGGTATTTGTGCAAGACACAGAAAATCAATATAAGAAAAACAAATGCAAAATGCAAAATGTGGCTACAAAAGATTTTATGTGTGTCTAAAGTTAATGTAGAGGGAGGTTTTTTTATTTTTTTTATTTTTATTG
>NC_138375.1:3056316-3066073 GCF_054177405.1 Leptonychotes weddellii
TTTTTTTTTTTAAAGATTTTATTTATTTATTTGAGAGAGAGAGAATGAGAGACAGAGAGCATGAGAAGGAGGAAGGTCAGAGGGAGAAGCAGACTCCCCGCTGAGCAGGGAGCCCGATGCGGGACTCGATCCCGGGACTCCAGGATCATGACCTGAGCCGAAGGCAGTCGCTTAACCAACTGAGCCACCCAGGCGCCCCCTCAGTTTGTTTTTCAGAGTCCATCCTCTCTGGGGAGGGTATGTGCTACGGTGAGCGCTGTGAATTGTGCAAGACAGTTGAATCACAGTTCTGTACCTCTGAAACAAATAATGCAATATATGTTAAGAAAAAAAGAAAAAGAAGAAGAAGATAGCAGGATGGGAAGAATGAAGGGGGGGGAATCGGAGGGAGAGTCGAACCATTAGAGGGAGATTTTGATATAAATTTATCTCAACTGTAAAATTCTGCTTTATTCCAAACTTCCATAAACTTTGTTCTTAATAGTGAATAAAAGAGATAGAAGTAAAACAGCAAAATTGATTTTAACAAAGAAAACTCTTTTTTATTTTTATTTTATTTTTTTTTAAGATTTTATTTATTTATTTGAGACAGAGAGAATGAGAGAGAGCACATGAGAGGGGGGAGGGTCAGAGGGAGAAGCAGGCTCCCTGCTGAGCAGGGAGCCCGATGCGGAACTCGATCCAGGGACTCCAGGATCATGACCTGAGCCGAAGGCAGTCGCTTAACCAACTGAGCCACCCAGGCGCCCCAAGAAAACTCTTTTTTAAAAAGATTATTTATTTGAGAAAGAGAGAGAGAGCAAACACACACAAGGTGGGGGAGGGGCAGAGAGAGAATCTCAAGCAGACTCCCTGCTGAGCACAAAGCCCTACATGGGTCTTGATCCTATAACTCAGGAGATCATGACCTGAGCCAAACTCAAGAGTCAGACACTCAACTAGGTAAGCCACCCAGGCGCCCCCAAAGGAAACTCTTTTTTTTTCAAAGATTTTACTTTTTTATTTGAGAGAGAGAGAGAGAGAGCACAATTGGGGCAGAAGGGGAGAGGGAGAAGCAGACTCCCTGTTGAGCAGACAGCCCAACACAGGGCTTGATCCCAAGACCCTGAGATCATGACCTGAGCTGAAGGTAGACACTTAACCAACTGAGCCACCCAGGCTCCCCAAAAACTCTTTAAAGAGAAAAAAAAAACTATTTAATCTGGCCCATTTGAAAATGTCTACTGACATTTATTATTTTAATTACGTATTTTATTTTGAGATAAATGTATGTTCACATGCAGTTGTAGGAAATAATACAGAGAAATACTATGGGCACCCAACCCAATTTCCCCCAATGGGAACATCTTATAAAACTATAGCAAGAATCAGAACCAGAATATTGACAGTCCCCACACACAACCTTTGATTACCATGATGCCCCCTCATCTTGTCCTTCTATAACCACAACCACTTCCTGCCTTAACCATTGTCAACAACTAACTGGTGCTCCTTGTCTGTCATGTTCTCAGTTCAAGAATGTGATAAACATGGAATCATACAGTGTGTGACCTTGTGGGACTCTCGTTGTTTAATCCACAGCATTCTCTGGGGGTCCCACCACGTGGTTTTGCCTACTTTTTTTTAGTGGGGGAGCATTTTCCATATTAGGTGGAGGTATTCTGAAGGCATGCCAAAGTCAACAGAGTAGAAAGATTCAAATATACATTTAACACTTATCTATATTTATAACTTTATTGAGAGACTATACTGCTCGTAAACAGTGTCGGCTGCTAGGTTTAAAGTGAGGGTCACAGTACCCTGACTCATTTCTTCTTCACACTTTTCTGTGATTTCTAAGTAATTTTTTAATGATTTTTAACTGGGCATATATTATTTTTATATTCAGAAAAGCCCACTTAAAATAATTTCATTTTAATGACAATCCGAAGTGCTGCCAATCACAGTGTTGTGGAAGTGGGTGATTAATACATGGACAAATTAACGGAGTGTGCGATAAAGAAGAGCAGGAAAGTAACTGGTCTTTGGCTTTCATGGATTCAGGATGAATTTAAATGTATAGCACTCATAGGAAATAGCAGAATTAATAATGAACAACCTATTCACTTACAACGTTGTGCTGCTGTTTAGGAAACATGGACTAATTTAGAATTTGGATATTATTAAAAATACACCAGAATAAATTTATTTACCTATTTATTTATTGCAAAACTGTCATGAAACAGTGCATTCTGAAATGCAAAATAGAGATAGAAACGTTAGCACTCAGAACTCAGCAGCCTTAACAATGCCTCCAGGAGACAGAACCCTTGGGGAGCTGGTCTGTGTATGCTCCTGGGGCTCCCAGAGAGTGATAGGGCAAAGTGAAGACAAAATTCAAACCAGTGTTATGTGTAGTTCTCGAGTTGAAATCCACATTGCAGAGATAATTTGAAAAGAGTCCCTTGGCGTTTGGCACGGTTCTTATTTTAAATTTTTTGCTAAAAAAGTAGAAGACCAATTCAGTGATCAAGGATTAAGAAAAGGGGCGCCTGGGTGGCTCAGTCAGTTAAGCGTCTGCCTTCAGCTCAGGTCATGGTCCCGGGGTCGTGGGATCGAGCCCTGCATCGGGCTCCCTGCTTAGTAGGGAAGCCTGCTTCTCCCTCTCCCTCTACCTACTGCTCCTCCTGCTTGTGCTCACGCTCTCTCTATAAAATAAATAAAATCTTTATCTAAAAATAGGAATTTTTTAAAAAAATAAACGAGAATGTGTCCTCAGTTTAAAAAGCATGACAGATTGAAGAATGTGTCTATAACATTTACATGTGAGTCAAGGCTCTGTGCACTAGGATCTACGTCCTGTACACTGTGTTATAGAATATCTCAATCAAGCTTCGTACCATAATTATTTTATACTATAGGGTTATATTATAGGCATTATATTATAGGATTATAACACACCATACCATAGCATGATACTGTAAATGCAGCCTGAGAGGCTAATGTAATTGGTTTAATGTTCGAACAGGATTTTTTTTTAAGTTCTAAAAGGGAGTCTAAAATACAAAGTGGCATCGAGCTGAAGGGGAAGAGCCTCTGTCCCAAGGAGGTGGGAGGAAAGCTAAATCTTTCTGCTCATTTGCTTGCCCTTTTGTTTACTGAACAGACCAGGCAAATCTCTACTTCCATGACAAGAAGAAAGGTCCATTTGGTTCCAAGCAAGAAAAGCTGGGTGAAAGGAAAGAGAATGGGAGCCCGAAGCAATGTAAACAGGGCTGTTGTTACCCAGAGCTGGGTTTGGATTCCAGAAACTCAGAGGCATCTGAGAATTTGACGTTTGTAGGGCTAAGGGGGCCATAGGAAGGGGAAATGTGAAAATCACAAATTAAGTCTCTGGGTAAGCCCAATGACAACACATAAACACAAAGCAGAGATAACTCTCCGGAAATATAATTGACCAATGTGAATACATTAACGATAACCCAGATTTTTTTTTTTTAAAGCACCAATAACTATTGTATAAGTTTTTTTTTTTCTTGCAACTTACAAATCAACAGGTTTAATTGCTTGAAACTATCTAATTGTAATCTCTTACATTTCTGGAAACCAAAGTCTGCAGTCAGTTTCACTGGGATAACGTCAGGGTGCCGGCAAGACTGACTCCTCTCCAGGCTCTAGAGGAGAAACACTTCCTTGCCATTCTAGTTTCTGGAGGCTGCCTGAATCCTTTGACCAATAACCACCCCTACATCACTTCTGCTTCCTCACCCTTCATTTTCACTGTCAGCCCTCCCTCTGTCTCCTTCTTATAAGGACACTTGTGATGACATAGAGGACATAATTGAGGGCAATCCCATCTCAAGATCCCTAACAACATCATGTGGGCAATGACCCCTTTGCAGTACCAGGTAATTAAGATTCCCAGGTTCTGGGGACTAGGATGTCGACATCTCGGGGACCATTATTCAGTCTACCACAACTATTAAAAAAAAAAAACAAAACTGACTCAGTATCAAATTCTTCCCCTGCGTCTTGCCCCCCTAACTACCCTCCACAAAAAGATATTAGTCTCAGATAATTTTATAGTCAAAATGTTTAATGTATCCAAGGGAACTAATAATTGCTATTTCTTTTTTTTTAATGTTCAAAATCTAGGGAAAAAATGAGAGCTCACCAATTTTTATTTTAAGGCTGCTGTAACTTGATCTAAAGCAACACATAACACTATAAGAAAAGATTATCATAAACTAATCTTACTTATAAATATAGATGCAAAAGTTAATTAAAATGCAAGCAAAGTCAGCTATATCTAAGGAATACAAACACAGTTAAGCATCAGAAAATCTATTCATATAGTATACTAAATTAACAGTTTAAGGAAAAATTACTTTTGATCATCTTAAAGCTGCATAAAACACATTTAATGAAATCCATCATCCATTTATGATACAAAGCACTAGCAAGTAAGAAATAAAATGTAAATTCATAACCTGATAAATATTTATCTCACCATCTAGAAGAAAGAAGAAGTATATAAATAAGGAATTCATGGACAATAAACACAAATAACCAATAGACAAGAAAAAGATGCCCAACCTTACTAGTTTTCAAGGAACTGCACATAAAAGCCACTGTGACATATTGACATATTCTTTAGATTAGCAAAAAATTATAAATACCCAATAAGGCAAACATTCACAAGAGTAATGAAGAAATAGGGAATTGCATACACTGTAAGGGACTATACATTAATATAACATGCTGAGAGCAACTTAGCAGCTCAGCAGTCATTACCAGGAAGGCCCCTCCTTCTGGTTTTACTTGGTTCCATCCTGGCCTTAGTAGGTCTCCTGTCATGTTCTTACTACCCAAACTCCTATCAGCATCTCCCACCCCTGCTCCTGGGGTGGCAAAGGGTTGTCCTCAGGTGGAATCTCAACCATCCATGCCTCCCTTCCTTGACACCCCCTCGTCCTCACTACAGAAGGTCATCTTGCCCTCCCACCTCCAGTCTGTTCCTCTGTCTGGGCTGCAGGTCTTCCCCCGTCCATATCACCTCCACACTTCCCTCACCTCATCCCTCAGAGGGGAGAAACAAGTTCTCGGCGCATACATTTCAATCTTTGTTTCCATGGTGGTCAGTGGATTCTTGGAATGTTTGATTGATGCAGTTGAAGCAGGACGAAGGGTCCTAGCGTTACACAGACAGAAACCAGGGAATGGACAGGCAGATAAAAAGATTGCTCCGTGCCCTACTCCATTCAGGCTGCTGTAACAAAGCACCACAGACTAAGTGCTTATAAACAACATAAACATAGTTCTCACAGTTCTGGAGGATGGGACATCTGGGATCAAGGTGCCAGAATGTTCAGTGTCTGATGAGAACTAGCCTCCTGGTTCATAGACATTCATCTTCTCCCTGTGCCCTCACATGGTAGAAGGGGTTAGGGAGGGAGTGAGGGAGCTCCCTGAGACTTCTATCAGGGCACGGCATCCCATTCCATGACCTAATCACCTCCCAGAGGTGATTGAACCCAGGAATATTTGGCCACGTAGCCCTGCCACCATACTAGCAAAGCTGAGAATGAGCGCCATGTAAAGAAGCCCAGTGTGTACGAATACATGAGAAATGATGTTCACTGGAGCTCCTGTGTTATGTGATATATGGAACCAGAGAATGGATAGTTATAGGGGGGCACCCACATACAACGGGACAACACGTGCTTCAAATTCATGATCTAGCCCTACATGTGTCATCATGGAAAGATCACAAAAAACTTGCTGTTGAACAAAATACAGAAGTCGGAGAAATATACCTGTGATATAACGCCATTTGTAAAACTTCAAAAGCATACGTAATGTGATGTATTAATATGAAAACACTGATGGGCACTATAAACACAAAAACAGGGCAAGCAGTTACATGTAGGGGGAATACAGGGCTGGGAGTGACGATGGTGTACCCAGGGTCCTACGATTCTATCAGAAGTGAGTTTTCTCCTCTTACGAAAATACCAGAAGCAGAAATGTGAGTGCGGTAAGGTTGTTAAACCTGGGTGAGAAGCACATGTCTCTTTCCCACATGATTCTCGACACTTTCAGTATCTGAGCACCACTTCCCAGCACAGCCACCATGATGTTATCAGTCAACAGAGACTGAGTGAGTGGCAGGCAGGGGGCAAGTTCCAGGCATGTGGCTTTCTTTTTCCCTTGTTTCCTCTTCCTCTGCCTTCTGCTCTTTGTCTGTTTTCTTTTCTTTTGGCAATTAAAACAAAGATATGTTTAACCATCACAGTGGAAAGAACTGAAGGAAAGAAAGAGGGGGAAAGGATGTACTGCAGACAGATGGCCCCAAAGGGGCGATGTCCAGAAAGACACTCCGCCAGAAGGATGAGCGGAAGTTCAGGGAGGAACAAAGATCCCCTCTCTTTCTTCAGATCCTTGCTGCAGAACAAAGAGGGCAGTTTCTCCTTCTCTTCTGGGAAAGCACCCAAGAGCAACAGGATCCCAGGGAGCACATATGCAAACTCCCTATTTGATGAACTTAGGAGCCACCTGCAAGCCTGAAGCGCAGAATGTGAGGAAGGGGCTGCCAAGTGTGGAGCAGGCAAGGGCTGCAGGTGACACGGAAGGCAGGGGCTGACCCAGCGAGACCCAGGCTACTGTCACACGGCCACCCCCACGGAGTCGCCACTCTGCTCCGAGCCCCATCATTCCTTCTGGGCTAACTGGAAGAGTGTGCACGAGGTGGTAAGACAGTCAGTGGACACAGTTTGGTGTGGTTTCAGGAAGCAGGACAGATGGACGTAAGCATAGAAGCAGACAGCTTGGTTGTCTCTGTAGGTAGCTGTCTGCCTTGGATGAGAGAACGAGCAGAGTGCATCTGCATGGTGGAAAGGTCTCCATGCAGTGCCCTCCTGGGGGAAAAGAAAGGCTGCAAGAGCTCAGTCCCCAACTCGTCTGTCGCACCAGGGGAGTAACTGGCGGATGTGCTCTCTCCGGCAGGCAGGCCTCCAGAACAGGCTACCTGGGGAAGGCTCGCCTCACTCAAACACAAGGCACGAGGGAAGAGGAGACACTATACTGACACTGTCAGAGAAAAGGAAAAGTGGCAAAAAAACTACACCACAGGCAAAGACCTCTCAACAGCAAGAGGCTGTCATTGGGCCCAGGAAATCTAGAGCGAATGTACTGGTGGCTGGTGGGTACGGAGTTCTTATCCAGGGGTGAGTGTTGGGGCCAGCTGTATTACTTGCAAGAGCAACTGCACACCTTTCTTCCAAGTCCAGTGGCCCTGCAGTGGTAGCTTGAAATCGGTCCTGGTGGTGGTTTACAACATGGGATCCAGCAAATGCTGCAGATCAGAGCATTTGTGTTTTTTGTTTTTGCTTTGCCTTGGGAAGGCTGATATTAAACACTTATCAGCACACCGCTGGTGCTTATCGTATGCCTGGTATCAAACTGGACTTTCTCTCTTGTCAACTGATTTACTCAAAGTGACAGGACTTTCCGAGTAGCCAAGCCTGAATTCAAACATGGGCATCTGTTCTCTGCATTCTCCACACTCTATAATCACTGCACGCTATGACCAGATCACTGCACGCTATGACCAAATCACCATGAATTTAATGACAACAACAAAACCAATGACAATATCATGAAACAGTGACCTTGCCAGAAAAATAGCACAATCCCATGATATTGTGGCTCAGGAGACAGATGGTGTGACAAGTAAGGCAGAATAAGCCAGAACCGCACAGGGAACAAATGATACTTAACCAACCCACTGACCAACAAAGTAAACCTATCAAATAATTTACAGTCAAATGTAAAATATCTTACAGAAGCAAATAAATAAAAAGCAACCTTGAAAACAGAATGGGTAAGCAAAGTACCAGAAAAAACAAAAAGTTCTAAAAGGACTAGAGCGAGAGAAATATAGAAGATAGAAGAAGAATCAATGTGTGATATTTAGTGTCCCCTCCAAGAAAGAGAATAAAGGAACTGACAGTAACAACTAAATTATATAAAGGGAACATTCTTGAGAAGCCAGCGATAAAATAAGACTTCAACCTGCAGCCCAAAAAGACATACCAGACCCCATAAAAGAAGCGCATTCATGCATAGTATAGCACATTTGTTAAACTTCAAACAAAGGTCCTTTGGTTTTGGACATTCAAACCAAAAGTTCAAGTCACCATTACAGTGGAAAGCCAGGCTGGCCTTGTACTCCTCTGTGGCCACACTCAGCGGGAAAGGACAGAAGAGCAAACTTACAGGATTGAAAATACTTGATGCTAGAATTCCATATCCAGCCAGGAAGGTGAAGAAAATGCTCCTACAAGCAAAAGAAAAGTCCTTCCACCTACGTAAGAACACCATCGATGCCCATGGGAACCATGTGGGTTCCGTGAGTGGAGTGTCTTACTTTGCCACACTGATTCAGGACTGGAGTCTCTGGATCCCAGCTGGACACAACCCTACAGTAAAGGCTCCATTTCCCCAGAAATGGTTGTAAGAGAAGGGTCCTCGCTGCTATGATTGACTATCCCAACTCCAGACAGGTTATTGATTAATCCCTTTTACGTGAGGAAGATACATTTATGTCATTTTTTCACTGCTTTTTTGGACATTTACTTACGTTTACCCAAATCCAACCTTGTTATATTCATGAACAGGAAAAATCACACCACCCAGAAAAAAAATTAAAAAGTATTAAGAAAAATATCACAATGAGCATTGGCCCAAAACCATTCTAAATAAAACATTAGCTAATAGGAATGATCACTTCATTATAAATATGTACCATGAACAAGTGAAGCAATGAAGCAGAAAGCATTTGAAGAAATCTTTTACCCTGTTCAACACGTTAATAGATTAGGAGACAAATTCAGAAAAACATGCACAGATGCTGAAAAAAAGACATTCTTTTCATTAATTATTCACTATTTTCAAAAATACTTAACAAAATAGTCGTATATTATGCTTCCTCAGGTAGAAACTGCATCATTCCCTTTAAATTATCATTCCCTTTATATTCAAGAAAAAAGCAGGGAAGTTCTTCCTTACTGTAATTATGAACATTGTTCTGGAAGAACTAGCCATTGCAATCCGACCAAAGATACCATAAAAGCAATGGGCAAGTGTAAGTGGGACATGATTTTGCAAATTCTGTGATATTTTTAATATGAAAAACTGAGGAAGTGCAACTAAAGGAAGGTTTCTAATGACTGTCAAAATAAAATTGATAAAAAAAAATAAAATAAAATAAAATAAAATTGATATTCGGTTATCAGCCTCACACATACAGTAGAAGAAATGCTCAATTTACAAAAGTTACAAAAATGCCAAAATAATTAGGAATACATTTAAGAGGTGCACACTACAGGAAAAACATTTTAGAACTCTAGCATGAGACATTAAGGAAATATGAAATGTAAGAAATATAATTTATGGGGTAGAAATATGAAGATAAAAATTAATCTTGAACCTAACTAGATATTTTTAAACTTTTCACTATTGACATATAATTTATATACAGTGAAACGTACATATCTTAAGTTTGTAGCTGGACGAATATTGCTAGGCTTATATACCTATGAATCTATCACTCCAATCAAAATATAGACTGTTTCTCTCACTGATGAAATTTCTCTTATGGCACTTTTATTTTTTTAAATTCTTTTTTAAAGTTTTAATTAATTCATTAATTTTAAGTAATTTCTACACCCAACATGGGGTTTGAACTCAAAACCCCAAGATTAAAAGTCTCATGCTC
>NC_138375.1:3066573-3095279 GCF_054177405.1 Leptonychotes weddellii
TTGCTAGGCTTATATACCTATGAATCTATCACTCCAATCAAAATATAGACTGTTTCTCTCACTGATGAAATTTCTCTTATGGCACTTTTATTTTTTTAAATTCTTTTTTAAAGTTTTAATTAATTCATTAATTTTAAGTAATTTCTACACCCAACATGGGGTTTGAACTCAAAACCCCAAGATTAAAAGTCTCATGCTCTTCTGACTGAACCAGCCAGATGGCCCTCTTTTGTGACACTTTTAATTACATTCCTCCATTGCATGCAACTCATATTGTGATGCCTGTTTATACGTGTGGGTTGTCTCTATTTTTGAGCTACATCTAAATGGAATCATACACTATGTATTCCTATTGTGACTGATTTATTTTGCCCAATATAATACCTACATGTTGTATTACATGTAATATATATATATATATATATATATATATATATAACTGTATATGCATAATGCACATCTAAGTAGCTCCTTCCTAATGTTGAGTGGTTTTCTCTTTTTTTAATAAATATATTTATTTATTTATTTATTTTTTGCATAGCAATGAATTTATTTTAGAAAACGTACATAAGCACAGTTAAGAATATAAATAACCTGTAACACCAGGACCCAGAGATACCAAGAGTGAATATCATGGCACACGTCATTCCCACAATACAAGTTAAGTCCACAAAATATACTATACAGACAAATTGTCTGCTGTAATGTGTGTGTGTATATATATATATATATACACATGCACACAGCTGAGTGGTTTTCTATTTCATGATTAGACCACAGCGGTCCTGTTTATGCACATCTGAATTGTTGCTCACGTTTGGCCTTTCTGAGCTGACAAAGGCATATATCCAGAATTAGAAAACACAGCTCACAACCACCAGAATGGCTAAAATTTTAAAAATGAATGACAACCACAGATGTTGCAAGGCTGTGGAGCAACTGGAATCTTCATACATTACTGCTGAGAATATAAAATGCTACAGACATTTTGGAAAATGGCCTAGTAGTTTCTTTGGAAGATAAACGTTCATCTACCCTATGATGAAGCAATTCCACTCCAGTTGTTTACCCGAGAGAAATGAAAACATATGTCCACAAAAGAAATTGTATAAAAATGTCCATAATATTTTTATTAAATAAAAGTCAAAATCTTAGTTTATATTATGGTTCCGATACAAATGTCAGCCAAAATGTATTTTTATTTTTTGATTCTGGTAATGTTCCTATAAAAAATAAATAAGAATAACCAAAAAATATCACCTGAAAAGATGAAGAGGAACAGACCTGTCAGGTATTAAGAGGCATTACAAAGCTACAAAAAATTAAAACATGGTGGTGCTGTTGCAAGAAAAGACAGATAATCTTTATAAAAAATGAAACAAAAAGGTAAGCTAAAAGTACACAGATCAATGAAGATGGGGTTTTACTATTTCACAAACGTGGCATTCAACATAGGGAAACCAAGAGATTGATGGATCACTGCTTAATATTTTACGTGAGGGCAAATGAGCAGCCGTATTAAAAAGAAATAGAATGAAGTTGGATTCCTTACCTGACAGATTATATAATAATAAATTCTATGTGGATCAATGTTTTAATTCACACGTTAGAATATAGAGCATTTGTTCATCCCAATATGCTTTTCCCAACAGATGCAGATAAAAATTAGATAAATTTCAACACCTTGATTGCACACTAGAAATACATATGTCTCAATCTAATATGGAATATCTACCCCAAACTTTACAGATACACTTAATGATAGGCCAAAAAAATTTAAAAAATTAAAATAAATCATAAAAACCATGCAAATTGGGAAGGAAAATAAAAATCTCATAAAGACAATATTAGGTCTATGTATAAAACTTTAAGTATGCACAATTTATTATGGCCAGTAAGAGATTTAGGTCACAAAAGTGAAGAATCACCAATGCAGAGTTTGAAAGTCTAATAATAAGTAAGACAAAACCAACAAAATTGAAGCTACCTAAAAATCACTTAAAAATAAATCTAGCAAATAATGGTACAGTATTTTTTTTAAGATTTTATTTATTTATTTGACAGAGAAAGACACACAGAGAGGGAACACAAGCAGGGGGAGTGGGAGAGGGAGGAGCAGGCTTCCCGCAGAGCAGGGAGCCCGATGCAGGACTCGATCCCAGGACCCTGGGATCATGACCTGAGCCAAAGGCAGACGCTTAACGACTAAGCCACCCAGGCACCCCTGATGGTACAAGTATTTAAAGAAGAAAATGGTAATGCTTGGTCGAAAGACATTGATGGAGGCTGAAATGAATGGATATTAAAATGTAATATATAAATGTCAATTACCACTAAATTATATATTTCCCATAATTCCATATATAATTCCATAAATTCTTTACCATTAAAACTGACCAGTTAATTTTTAAAGAATAAATCCCAGCCAATAGCCCAGACATGCTAAAGGGCAAGATGAGGAGATTTGCTTTGCATGTGCATGTTATTAAGATTTATTACAAAATTGGTGGTTTTGCTGTAAAGATAAAATAAAACAGAAAACTTAGAGGTCCACACATACATGGAAAACTGATAGTTGACAGAAGCAGCAGATAGCTCCACTAGAAAGGAGATTTCAACAAATAAACTGCCATGGATAGTTTTAATTTTTTTTGAACAATGCTACTTCTATATACAAAAGAACTACAAAACATTTAAAATATAACTATGAAAATCAAATGTTTAAAGCATTGCAATCTAGTGATTTTTTTTAAGTTTTTATTTAAATTCTAGTTAGTTAAAAATAAAATGGAAAAATAACCTGTAAAGAAAAGACTAGTAATTTCTATTTTCTTATTTAATTTTTAGAATTTTGTTCAGCGAAGGTCACAAAATAACAAAAGGGCAATCAAAAGACTGAGAAAAGTTCCCGGCATATAAAACCAACAAAGGATAGTATTCAGAATGTAGAAAGAACTGAAAATGAGCAAGAACAAGATAAATGGCAGAGTAGAAATGAATGAAAGATATAAACTGGAAGCTTCTAGAAGTGGAATGGCTGATACACAAGTAAACAGGTGTTTGACCAATTTAGTAATCAAGGAACACAAATTAAAACCACCAGGAGATTCTCTTTCTTATCCATCAGACAGGCAACATTTACAGATTTTAAAAACACCCATGGTGGGGGCGCCTGGGTGGCTCAGTTGGTTAAGCGACTGCCTTCGGCTCGGGTCATGATCCTGGAGTCCCTGGATCGAGTCCCGCATCGGGCTCCCTGCTCGGCAGGGGGTCTGCTTCTCCCTCTGACCCTCCCCCCTCTCATGTGCTCTCTCTCATTCTCTCTCTCTCTCAAATAAAGAAATAAAATCTTTAAAAAAAAAAAATCCATGGTGGTCAAGATAGGGACCAACATCAACACCCATAAATCCTGGTAGGAGTGGAGACAGGTCCAGCTATTTTGGAGAGCAGTAACTGTATATCAGAGAGCTGAAAATGTACACACTTTATGCCCTGAAAGTCCTTCCCCCAAATGTATTCACTCTCGCATGTGTTCACATGGAGACGTGCGTGCACACGTTCATTGCGGGGATGTTTGGACAAAAAACAACTTTAAATCAACCTAAATTTTTAACTTCAACAGGAAACTCAATAAATCCAGGTGCAGTCTCACATTCTAATGCAGTCGGAATACCGACAAACTAGGGCAACAAGACCAACACAGAAGAATTTCACATGAAGGATGCTCCCACCAGGTATTTATGGCACTACTTAGATAAACTGAAATATGTATATGTGAATATGAAATATAAATATGAAATATGTATGTGGATTCAAGGTAAAGGTTATATCTGATAAATCTAAAAATAAATGGATAGGAGCAACTAAAGATAAATTTGGGATTGTGGTCAACTGGCGACATGGAGGGGATGATGTGGTCTGAGAGGCTTCAACCCTATGGGTGCCATTTTCTTTCTAAATGTCTGGTGGACATATGTGTTCCTTGAATGCTGGCAGCCTGCCCCCGGAGGCCCCACTGCCCACTTGGCCTTCATTACTCTTAATCACTTGCTAAGATTCTCCTGAGCTACCACCTCCTTTTGGAAATGTGTCCCAAGTTCATCCTGTTTTTTCAACATACCCGCCCATCACCTGGCATCTTTATTCTGTTTTATAATTATCAAAGCATCAATTCATCTCGGTCACATGACTGCTGGTGGAGTCAATATTGGAAACAACGGTCATAATTTTAGGGACCTTATACATGCCAGTAACCGTCTAAATAATTTGTTACATATTAATCTCCAAACTGAAGAATTGCTGAAAGTCATGCAGGTATCTGTTTTTTTAAATATATTTCCTATTATTTTTTTATGTAACACACAGTCATATAGTACTTATGTGCATTTAATAGTCTAGATGCTTTCTGGATTAATTTCCTATGTCTGCTCTAGCAAATTTTCTCGCATGGGATAGCTTAAAATAACAGAAATGTATTATCTCACAGTTCAAGAGGCCAGAAGTCCAAATTCAAGGTGTGGTCAGGGCTGGTTTCTTCCAAAGGCTCTCAAGGAGAATCCACCCCATGCCTCTACTCTCTGGTGGGGACTTCCTGCGATCCTTATGTCCCTTGGCTTGTAACTACACCAGTCCAATGTGTGTCTCCACCTTCCCTGCATCTTCTCTGTGTCTCTCATCCTTCCTCTCCTTAAAATGACACCGGCCATTGGATTTAGCGCCCACCCTAAATCCAAGATACTGTCATCTCGAGATCCTTCACTAATTACATCTGCAAAGACCCTATTTGCAAATCAGGTCACATTCTGAGATTCTCAGTGGACACAAATTTGAGGGACCAGTATTTAGCCCACTACACTTTCCAAATATTTAATCATTTAATTCTACTATCAGCCCATGAGGTAAATACATACTTTTGTTCCCTTTTTATAGACAAGGGAACCAAGACACAGAGGGCGTAAGATCCTTGCCTCATGTCACACACAGCTAGAAAGACCTGGGTTTGCACCAGGCTGTCGAGCACCACATCCGGAGCTCTGTCCCACTGTTCCACACCAACAAGAAGTGGGGTAGCTGTCTCCGGGCTGCCTCGTATCCGGGGAGGGCACACTTCAGTCAGCGTTGATGCACACCCACATACCAGCTAAGGCTCGGCTTTCTGAGGCACTCACCGCCCCCTGCCCGCCCCTGGGGCCCAAACACATCCCACACGCGTGCTCCTTTCACGAATCATGAACACAGCACAGCCTGCAGTTTTCCAAATTAAAGTGTTTTTAAGTGCTCTGTGCAGTCACACCCTAGAGCCCCAGGAAAGGCACTGCAGTTGAATCGGGGTGGCTGGAAGCCGGGGTCTCAGACCTGAGCCTGTGCTTGACTAGTTTTGGAATCACCACTGCATAGATATCCACAGGCAAAAAAACCAAAAAAAGGGGCGCCTGGGTGGCTCAGTCGGTTAAGCGACTGCCTTCGGCTCAGGTCATGATCCTGGAGTCCTGGGATCGAGTCCTGCATTGGGCTCCCTGCTCGGCAGGGAGTCTGCTTCTCCCTCTGACCCTCACCCCTCTCATGTGCTCTCTCTCTCTCTCTCATTCTGTCTCAAATAAATAAATAAAATCTTTAAAAAAAAAAAATTAAAAACCCACCTGAGAGGGGAAATGTGCATCATCTCCTTGGAAATGGTGTGTTTTTTAACTTTCTCTTGGCCTTGGCCCATGTCCTTCCTGACTCGCTGCCCCCAAACTGAGGACAGTCCCCAGAGAAGATGTGGGCTGCTAGACTGGGCACAGAGCATGCTGCAGGCTGCCGCCCACCTGGATGCTGGCCAGCCCACCGTCCCTGAGCTCTTCGGTTCCTTCGTCCATACCACAGAGGTCCTGGCCCGGATGAGGAGGACTATTATCCCCAGCACTACTGTCTCCTGGTCTGAGAGTCTCGGGAGGGATGTGTGTGTCTGTGTGAGCTCATCCCATGGAAGGCACGCGCCGCTTGCTCGCCGGTCCGCAGACCCAGCCCCACCCCCTCTGGACAGCACGTGGCATGGACAGCCATGGTGCTCTCAGTGCCCTCCTTGGGCTCTCTGTGGGGTGACCCCGGGGGTGTGGTGACCATGGGCTAATGGCCCCCCGGGTGCTGGGTTCACAGCTGCAGCTCAAACCTTATAACACCCGGGAGGCGCGATTATCTGCTGTCATGCTTTAATTCTTAATTAAAACAAGACGCAGCACTAAAATAGGATTGGGGAGCGGATTATGCTCCTCTCTGGTGAGACAAGGGGTGTGTGGGGTCCCTGAGCTCGGGTCAGGCCCCGAGGCCCCTCATGCAGAGCAGAGAGGCACTCCAGCCGAAATCTTAGCGCTGCATAAATTGCCAAGGATCCCCCAAAAAGCACAGGTCCTGGGACTTTGTGATGTCAACAGCACTCCAGGGCATTTTCAGGTTCACACTGTTTTAACCTTTTAAGCACAATTGTGAGCTGTGTTCTCATTAGCAGGCTTCCGTGGAGAGCAAGGGAGGGGCTGGGGCTCATCACGCTCATTACAGAAAATTAGAATAACTGGGTGTTATATTTAATACGGGCTGGCCAAACCTGCAATTAAAGGGAGTAATTTTAAAACCATGGTGAAATATTAATATTAAAAGTGTTTCAAGGACAGGAATCTAATTAACACAAGTTAAAGAAAAGCCTTAAAGATTCTAATTTTATGATCGTCTTAAATAAAAATTAACCTGATTAGAGTTCTCTCTTAAAGGTTACATTTATTAAAAAGTTCCAAGCAATTTAACTACAATGGGTTTCGACAAGAAAGCTTCCTGTCTGCACAGCCTCCCTATTTTTAAATTTTATGAGGTTCTCCTGGCAGAGTTTTGTAGCAGTTAAGATGAAAATCCGGATGCATGCCATCCTTTAAAAGTGGAGGGGGGGCGGGGAGAGGAGGAGGAGGAAGAAAGAAAATAATCAATTTGGTATCAAATTTATTCCAAAGCAGAGAAGTGCATATATATATAAATATATATATATATATATTTTTTTCTGATGGTGGAAAAAAGACATGCCGAGAGGTCAAAGGTCACGTGAAGAGGAGACAGTATTGTGTAGGAACTGTCACGCATCACCACCTATTTTGACATGCACGGGGCCGTTTGTTGTCTGTCGAACATGCAAATTAAGAGCCTGCTGTCATAGCCAGCCCATATCTGAATGTGGAAAATGAGACCACCTGTAAGCAGTGAATGGAGTGATGGACAAGCATTCAGTGCTCGTCATCTCGAAGGCCATTCACTCCACCTTGGAATTGCATATGACATGTAAAAATCTTTTCTTAATATTCACCACCGGGAAGTTTGGGGAATTATGGAGGCTTCAACTGCTGCATCTAATGGGCTCTCCAAGCAGACAGCTGTGACTGGGAGCTGGCTTGATAATTAGGTGTCCAGGAAGATTTTATGCTACGAATCAGTTAAAAGGGAAAAGAGAAAAAGAAAGTAATGGCAAGCAAAACTCGCTGGGATGGAAATTGCATTAACCCTTGTGTGTCTTTTTCTGCTTGCACGCTTTCTAGGAACCGGGATTGATTTTCTAGACGCACTGCAATCACACCTCTCCCGTGTATGGCTTTCATTTGCACACGCGCCCCGACGTGCCTAGTGGCACGGCCGGCTGATCCGGGCCGCTGTCCAGGAAGGGGTGATGCGATTATACTTCCCAAAGTCGCACGATGCTTCCTCGCATGCACTAAGACTTTTCTGTCAAAAGAAAATTTTCGAGAGGCATATTCTATCAAAATCATAGACAAGAACGGGGAATGATGGCTGCTTGGTGCAGCTCAAAGCGCTTCCTCCTCAGCTCGTCCTTCATAGCACCTTACTGATGTTCCCACTGATATCCCAAAACAGGCACCAAAAGACACATCTATGCAAAAAGAGCCAGCAAATCACGTCTGACTGAGAACTTTGCATTCCGTGCAGTTGATTGGAACTGACTGAACCGTGGGAAGCAAGCGGTGGGCACCCTTTTAGTGAGACTCCCTAATTTATTTTATTATGTTTTTTTAAATATTTTATTTATGAAATCTCTACACCCATCGTAGGGCTTGAACTTACAACCTGGAGATCCAGAGTGGCAGGCTCTACCGCCTGAGCCAGCCAGGTGCCCCGTGAGACTCTCTCATTTAAAGGGGAGCAGTTGCTGGTTGGAAATCCCCCTCCTTTCCCCTCAAACACCACCTCCCTGTTTCCAAGCTGAGCTTTATCGGTGAAACCCAGACTGACCTGTCCACAGAGGATGGGCTTCTCCTTCTGCCTGGTCCCTGAGTGAGCAGGTGTGCAGACCAACAACACCAACCGGGGCTGAGGTTGGGGGTCTCCTGGTGCCGACCTGACCGGGGCTCCCAGGCCCACCCCTGCTCTCCCTGCATCCCTGTGGGGCTGCTCCTCGCGGGGCAGGGAGACTTCTGGGGAGGAAGCCGTGGGAGCTGCCGCTGGCCGGATATACCGAGTGGAGATGGGAAAACAAGGGTTCATGTCACACTGGGGAGGGCGATTTCATCTTTGCCCCATGCGAAGATCGCAAGATTTAAAACAAACGGTTTCTGAAAGGACAAGGCCATACATGACCACCCTGCCTCAGTCCATAAATGATCTTTTGCTTCTTGTACTCTTTGGGACATTGTCATTGCTCATATTACTTGCAGTTTTTTTTCTCTTTTTTTAAGATTATTTTATTTGAGAGAGAGAGTGAGAGAGAGAGCACGAGCAGGGGGCCTGGGGAAGGGAGAAGCGGACTCTCCCCTGAGCCGGGAGCCCCATGTGGGACTGGATTCCAGGACCCGAGGATCATGACCTGAGCCAAAGGCAGACGCTTCCCCGATGGAGCCACCCAGGGGACCCAGATTACTTGCAATCTTAATGCCACTAGGGTAGAAGGAAGAGTGCTGGAAACCAGCAAATTTCCCGTCCATCTGGCAGGTATCTACTAAGGGCCCACTATGTGCCCCTTCACAGGGCCCAGTGATGCTTCAGTGCACACACGGGAAGATCTCTGCCCTGTTGGCACTTAGATTCCAGTGAAGGGAAACATGGACTGGCAAAGATGCTAAATGAGTGAATATAGAGAATGTTCCGGGTGACAGAAATCAGGCCTGGCAGAGCGAGAGGTACAGGGGAACCAACAAAACTACACTAGGAAGTTCATGGCTGTCAGTTCTTCGCTCAATTGGATAGCGTTTTTATGAAAACAATATCATGAATGATGGAAAATGCCAGAGAAGTCTGTTTCCAATGGTATACTAGAGCTGGCCTGCACCAGCGAATGTTGGAAATTAAACTGTATACACGTACAATTAAATACACATAATGCATATTGCTTCCTAATTATTTTAGCATATTCTGCTATCATTTGTGGTCTTGAGGTTACGTAGGCCGATTGCATCTGTATGACAGGAATACTATATAATTGTGGCTGCTGCACATCGTTTCCTAACTCCGTGCTCGGTGATGTCAGCTTGGTGGATTGAAAGAGACGGTGCTGGGAATATTTAAAGGATGGCAATGGGCAGATGCCCCTTACCAGGGCCTTGCTCTCACCCTCGTGAGACCGATCGCTACACACTTATCGGCTCACCCCTGCACTCACACACTGCCTTCCCTGCGCCGGGACGCACTCTGCGCTGACTGAGGCCACACAGCCATGGGACATTCGGTACATCAAATGAGGTGGGTGAGCCACATCCCTGGGGCTGGGGGAAGCCTGGTGGCAGCTCACCCATTCTGAGGCCAGATGGTGGCCTTAGCAAGCTATCTCTGTGGTGTCATCCCCCGCTTCTCAGGAAACCGTACGCAGCCCTGGGACCTCCACGCTCCGGGCGTCTAGGTGACTTTAAGGCCCTGAAACAAGTCCCTTCCATGTTGAAAGAGTTTTGGCTCCAAAAGTACCAGACGCATGTCGGAGAAGCATGTGCGTAGACGATTTTGACCTGGACTGATTTCTAACTGGGGAGATTTCAGAGCCTGGGAAGCTGCACTCACCTCCCATGGTTCTGACAGAGTAAGTTACACCTGCAGCAAAGGGTCACATTCGATCGATCTAGGCAGACACTCGGAGTTCCATCAGGGGTTTGTGCATACCCGATCTTGGTGTCCTCAGTGCCTGAGAATGTGTTGTTTCAACACTTCTGGGTTCTTTCCCGCAATATCAGACAACAAGGACACCCCTAGGACCCTGACAGGCCACCTCTCTACCTTGGGTGGGGCTCCCACAGGCCCGGGTGGGACAGCCTGGGCTCTAGAAACCTACTAGTGAGGCAGAGAAAGGGTCAGAGAAGAAAGTCTGCAGCCCTTTTAAATGGGTACACGTCTACCTCCGGCTGCACAATTGGGCTACATCTCTCCAAATCTGTTTCATGGTCATGTTGTTTGGGAAGAAATTTAATAGCTATTTGCATTCAGTTTGGAAAAAAAAAATAGTGACTATTTTTATAGAAATAAATAGGGATATTTTTGTAAATAAAGATCCAGAGTTGATTGATTAATTCATTCATTACAGGCTCCGCATGATGAGTGAGAAGTTACTGAGAAGGAAGATTCAGAGCTCCCGTGTCCTACTTACTTCCTACCTGGGCTTTTGATTTAGCATCTTATTGTTCACCAGTTTCAATTATAGGAAACAATAAAACTGTATTCTCCAGTACCTTCAAGGAAAACATCTTTAATTGCCCCACTTGTGACAGGCTGTGCCCAAATTAACACAAAAGTAACAGCTTCACTTAATGCAGCAGAAACAAGTGTCTGGGATAGAAAGGGATCTTGAATTTTACATAGTTTAAGGGAGGTCAGTGGCTGGGTCTGTGGGCAGGGAGCTGGAACACACAGTCTGCTCTTTCCCGAGGGATGAGGTCCTGTGTCCTCTGGAGGGGGCATAGAGGCTGTCTGTGCCTTGAGGGATGGGCGGGTTTACCTGGCACTTATTTTCCTGGCTTAAGGGCAATCCTGGTTCCCAAATAAGGGTGCCAAGTGGGGAAGTTGGAATTTGGGACGTGGGTGTGACAGAAGTCTGGAGATAAGAGGCCGGGGCCATGGGGAGGGAGTCTGTCAACTTGACAGAGCACCTGGACTTCCAGATTCTACAAGGCAGGCTTCTGAGCTTGTGGAAGGCATAGGGCAGCTTGGTGACAGGTCCCTGGACTCCTCAGCTTCCAGATCCACTTTGCGTTTGAGACATTTACTCTCTAATGATGTGGAGGTTTTATTTTTTCCTCAGTCTTTTATCTTTATTTGTTTTTGCTTCATTGTGTTGTTTTGTTTTAAAACGTCTCCTTAGTACCATGTACTACTCTAAGCAGTTATGGAATGTCTAATACTCAAAACAATCCTTGAAGGAAGCAACTATTGTTCCCACTTTATAGATGAATGGACCAAGCTAGGCTGTTGCTTACAGCTTATGTTGTATTTTGTTTCTCAGGCACTATTCTGAAAAGTGGAGGATGATACTGAGGGTGGTTGCATTTTTTTTTCCTATGAAAAACGCATCATTTTATTCAAATCTCGAACTTCAAAAGTATCTGCGTTAAAATTAAAATTGAAGGTAATAGTCCAAAAGGTTTATTTCTTACTACTAGAGGTCAGCTGGCTGATTTGCACTTTAAGTGGGAAATAATTTAGGTAATATTTTTGACTAGTTTTCTTGCTATATTATAATTAACCAGGGCTCGAACACATACACAGAAGCACACACACACCCATCGATAGTTAGTTTATCCATTTCTTCAGCATTCGCTTGCCGGACACCTGGAGACTTTTGTTATATGGTGCAAAACACCGGGCCAGCATCTGGGGAAGGTACATGCGAGCTGACCACAAGGATGATCCACTCGTGAAACAGACAAGTCAAGAGAGAAAGATGGAATTTAGAAGCCAAGAAGGAAACTCGTGTGGGGTGCCGGAGGGTAGGAAGCAGGGAGAAGTCTGTCCTGGCGGATGTTGGGGTGTCTCTGGGATGGGGTCCCCAGCCCTGGGGAAAAGGACGCACTGTCAAATTCTCCTGCAGACCGCGCCTGCTGTCACCTCCCCAGGCCCACCCCGGAGAAGGTGTTCTGTAAAGTGCTAGCATTTCCACTCACTGCTGAACTAAACACAGCCTCTGATGATACCATCTTCCAGTCTGAGAAAGTTCTACATGTGAAAAACTAATACTCACGACATCATTGAACTGAACAAGTCAGCAATTACTTTTTCTTCCATTTGAACTGGACATAGACTTAGAGTGTCTTTAAGCCCTATTGAATTTGCCATAGACTAGATCAGTTTTTGAATTAATATTTTTCAAATCTCTTGTTAAATGACTCTCACCACCCTTCCCCCGCTCGGGCTCTCCACGCTGGGAAGCCCCCACCTGGGCCCGCCGGTCAGCTCTAAATTCGGTCAGCTCGGAATTCTATTTCTGGGTTCTTTTCCATTCCATCCCTTGTGGAAAATGCCAAGCAATAATCATAAAATATAACCATTCAGTGTAAAACACATTATTTTCTACGTAAAGTTTTGCTATCAGCTTAAAGTTAAACATTGCAGATTATACATTTCTTGGGGAAATTTGGCTCCATTTTAAATGGACAATTGGATATGGTTATTTTTTCAAGTTTTCCCCAAGGCTTCAAGTTGTGGACAAATATCAGAAAGGCACTTTGACACAGAAAAAGCCAGACGTTTTCTCTACTTTACCCTTCAGTTTGTTTCTGGTTATTTGTAGGAGAGCTGAATAAAGGAGACTCCCATCAATGTTTAATTACAGGATCCTACAGCCCCTGGAGGAGACCCAGCACACCCTACTGTGACAGTTCACTTGAAACAGGGCCTCCTTATATTACACCGAAATAAGTAATGCCAGATTACAATTTAAGGGAAAAAAAAAGAAAAAGAAAAAACACTGAAAATTTTGCACACAACCCAACAGTACAACTATTTTCCCTGGTGATTCTACCCTGGAATTGACTGGTCCTAGAGAGAACCCTCATGACTTCTGCTAGGATTCTATTTAGGTGATCTAAAATATTAAGCCTGTGTTCTTGCAATGCGCGCCCCAATGATCTCCGCCTCGTTTCACGTTAGAAGAAGACATCAGGGCTGCGGCCAAGGTCTGAACAGTCGCTGCCACCCCTCACATTGTGGAGCAGAAGCAGGACACGTAGCACGTCCCTAACTGGGAACCCGCCTTTCTCCACTTCTTGGGAGACACCATTGCAAGCAGCGAAAAAGCACCATGGTATTCTTTCCACAGGAATGCCGGCAGGAATGAATTCAATGCCCGTGATGTCTCTGTAATGCAAACAACTCCATAGTCAACAAAATTAAACAAAATCTTTCCAAAGGGTATGTCAAAGCCATTGGATTATTGCACCAATTTAATGCGAAATGGTGCGTTTCGATTCTGATTAGCAACAAGGAAAATGCTTTTTTGTCCCAAAAACAGAACAAAACGCCAGAGCCCCAATAAAGGCTTCGAATCGATCAAGCGTGCACGAGAAAGTGCTGTCCTACCGACGTGAGCGAAGGGCCTTCGGGGAGACCTGGCTCCGAAGTAGTGTATTTTAGTAGTTCCACAACTGTGTTCGTTTTTAAAAGCTTTGTCAGGATTTTTGGTGTATCCAATTTGCAATTCTTGCTGAAAATTTGTGGGATTTTGTGATAACACTATTAAAAACACTTTATTCTTGCAACAAAGTCGGGTTGCTTTTCCCCCCCGCTTTCTTTCTTCTTACTTTTCGGCAATGTGGTTCTCTTTCCCTTCACATCACACGCAGATACACTGTAAAGGAGTTCTCTTTGCCTCGTGGTTCTATTGCGTATGAAGCCAATTGCCCTCAGTAATATATAAAAATACAAGGAATTAAAAGTTTGTTTCCCAGCCTTTTCCAGAATTTCACACTTACTGAACTTCACTATTGTTTGGAAATGAACGATGCAATTTCCTCAAAAATAGTTCCACTCTAAAAATGTCTTTACTTTTTTTTCCAATTCATATTTTCTTTTCAGTCTTCCTTTCTACACTCTTCCAGGGAAAAGCAAAAGTCTGGAAATCACTTCCGCCCTGTGTCTGCAGGGGAAGCTCTGTCTTTGCAGAGAATATACATTTTACCATGGCAAATACCTACAGCTCCACCTGCATATATAAATATGCAAATATAGACATAACCATATGTGCATTCCACAGGGGTGTTAACTTAGACCTTCAGCACAAAAAGTGGTCTAGAAATGGTGTCTTGATTAGGATCATGAGAGAGGATACTTCTCAGCCCTGCAAGAAGAGGTTGTACGACATGCGGTTTTATTTTATTAAGCGGCCCTGTTATGGTAGAATATTAGATTAGACCTATCCAATCATGTTTAGATTCTATGATACTTGATATTGCAATTGTGGTTTGAATTTCATATTCTTTAAACTAGTGTCTTTTTATAGGAAAAATTTTAAAACTTCTTTTTTCCCTAAAAATGTCTTATTTAAAAAGTGACCACTCAAACATGCTTAATGTGGAGAAAACCTTGAAAGATAAGGGTAAAAAGAAGCTTACACTCTAATAAAATATCAGACAAGTGGCCCTTTTATGCTTTTGAAATTAAAGGATTTATTTTATTTTAACCTATAGAAAAAAACATATTTGGCATGTACTTTTAAATCACGAAATAAATAAGTGAATGTCATCTTAACTCTGTTTTTGGAAAACCTGTAGATGGCCTAAATTACAGTGACTACTTTATTTGATCATCCAGCCCATTGTTAAAAATACCTATTTAAAAATCATTCATGCAAATATTCCAGGTGAATCATAAAATGTGACGGGAAGAACACACGCACACACACACATATATATATATATAAACAATTACGTTTTGTGTATTTTCTTTATTAGGTTTTTTTTTTTTTTTTTCCTTTTCACGTCTTAGCAGTTATTTTGATAGGTCACTTTCAGAAAACTTTTCCAACCTGTTTCAAAATAGCCTGTTAAAAAAGTTAGGGACAAAGCTCAGTATGAATATGAATTATTTGTCAACATATGGTAACAGAGGGCGTGCCGAACTGAAGGTCTGCACAAAGAGCAGGCATTGTTTGCCGTGATGAAGTTCTCAAATTGAAGTCCTATGGTAGTGCGAGATGTTGCTCGCAGGGTCTGGGGTTACAGAGCTTGGTAAAGCCGGGGACAGCTGCACCAATTGTACATAATTAGTCAAGGTCAGACATGGCAAATGGAGGACACTCACCATTTGTCAGGAGAACAATGGAAGGGGACCTGAGTGTTCTCGACGGGGACAGCCGTAAGAGGGGCGCATTGAATGCGGGGAAGCAGGCATGCCCTGTTTTGTGCTCCCTGGAAGGGGGCAGCCACTCAGGATGATTCACATGCTAGCACTAGCCAGGCTAGCCAATGTCACAAAACACAATCTTGTTTTAACTACCAGAAGCATATGTTCATTGACACCGTGTGATGTTGGTGACACTTGAAGGAAACAGTGAAACAACAGACACAAGAATAAATGTATTTCCTACATGTGCTTGGGATCGCAGGACCCTTCCTCCATTCAATGGTATGATCTTTTAAGTGACCAACTGATGCAATGTAATCCTTTAAAGAAAGGGGCGATTGCTTTCCAATGAGCAGTAGAGCTTGGAATGAAGAAAAACATGTCAATATAGAAAGGAAGTGCTTTTGTCTTAACAGTTGATCAGAGAATGGCTTTATTTCTAACAGCAGAAATGCAACATGCATTCAGAGGGTCGACATAAATAAGTTAAGATAAAGGAAAATATTTGGTGCCGATAGATAGTTTAGACCCACTGTGGCATTCTAATCCACCCAACAAGCAAGTGCACAGTGTGATTTTGAAAGCTAAAAAGTCTGCGGGAGTTTTAAGGAAAAAAGAATGAGGATAGGAGCCACGGGCATTTAAATGGATATCCACAAATGTTTGAGGAGCTAATTTTGTAAATGCCTGCCCCATATCCAGTGAAGACCAAGGCTGCCCACTTTCCTCCGGTCTGGCCCCAGGGCTGCTCCTTCCAGCCTGTGGAAGGCTACTTCAGCCCAGGGGGGCATGCTCCATCCTGAAGTGGGGTTCATCCTGCAGAACACAGCCTTTCTGCTGGGCATGCCCCTTCTCCCTTCCCTGAAGCAGCCCTGTGGGAAAGAGCAAGGACAGGGAGAAAGGATGCCTGGCACAGAGGGGACCGTCGGGTCTGTGTTCTGCAGTGATTTCTCATTAGCTCGCTCTCCCTGATCACAATTTCCAGGTGACATTCTTTCTTTGGACTCAGGGCCCTCATTAGTGCCTCATTATAATGTCTTCCCACGTTATCAGTTATTTCAGTCCATGCACTTTGCAACACGGTTTCCACCTGCCGAGGGAGGAAAGGAAAGTCACAGAATTCCTTTAAAAGTAAGGGTTTAGTGGATGGCTCACACACACACACACACACACACACATACACACACACACACACACAAACACTTGCCCACAAAATCTGTTAGACATGACAGAGCGCCTAGCATTGGGAAAATATTCCAGAAGAGCAAGACGGTTTACCACCTTTTATAATTATACACCCTTATAATGGGAATTCATTATCTCCTTGTGTACAAAGCAATCCATTTCTGATTAGCCTTTTATCAGGCTTTCATTTTCAAAGGAATAAATCAGAATAAGGAAAAACTGCACCATAAAACCCTCCCCCAGTGCTGCTGGCAAGGCAGGTGAATTACACATTACACATAAATTTCTAAGTTTTTATAGGAAGAAACTGTATACACACATACACATTCATGTATGCGGTGTCCACACACACACACATGGCGTTTGGCTCTCTCCTCCATCACTGCCCCTGAACCAAAAATCCCAGCTCTTTCCCTTCCAATTCCCTCACCTCTACATAAAAAGAGGGGAAAAAAGTGTCATCTGTGATATCAGAGCCTTTTCTCCCATATTCTTCACATTGTCAAGATTTTCTCTTGTGTCCTCTGGAGGAGATGATAGAATCTGCTGTGCGATTTAGTCAATCCCCGAAAACAATCTTAGGAAACTCACTCCCTGTAAAGTTCATAAAGATAATAAAGAATTAACTCCTTTATTTCTCTGTAGCGCAGTTCATCCTCAGGCATAAGGAACTGACAATGTTATGTAAGCAAGGTAAATTATGCTCTTGGCTTTCTCCCTGGGAAATGTATCTGGCAATTAAAAATGAAATACACCATTAGGTAAAGCCATCATTCATGGCATTCACTTTATGCATGCTTTCTCTAAATTTAGAAGAAGAAATGCCCCCGTTCCTATCAGGCAGAAGTGTGCATTCGCTCCAGCTCCTTTAAGGTGGCTTTTCAGGAACATCCTAGTGTGAAGCCTCTGCGCTCTCCCCACGGCCGCCATCCCCGCGTCTACGAACTACTGTGCTAGGTGGGCTCCTGGTAGTTCATCGTGGCGGGGTGTGAGGGTGCACAAGGCACACCAGGCTATCCATTGTTTCAATTTAATCCAAAAGTGGGGTAGTCACTGCTCATGTGAGAATATGATTCAGCCCGTTTATGACAATGTCGTTACGTCTGATTCTCTTCATTTCCGTAAACATCACATACAATTAACACGGTCTCTACAGACATAAGGGCTGTCCTATATTTATTTCTGACCTTAAATGTGACTGAAGTGGATTAACCTAATATGAAGAAATAGTATTTATCAGGAAGCATTGATCACTGAAGCTTCAGCCTTTGATGAATGAAGGGGGGGTTTCCATAGCCAGAAGTGCACTCAGACCGGGGTAACTGAACCCCAGGGGCACCCATGAGCTTACAGGTGCTTCCCCTACTTACCCCTGGGTGACAGAAATGATCTTCACAGACCAGTTTCCTCTGAATGGAGGGCAGACCAAGCACATTTCTAATGAAAACTGAAGTGACTTTAGTATCTATATATACTCTACTTTTATCTACAACTTAGGTTTAGAAAAGAGTGGTGCCTAATATATCTCTTTTAATCTCATATTTGATATTATACTTAGACTCATACTTACACATCACCGTGACATACCATAAAATAATCCAAAAGTGCGATGACTAAATAATTCAGGACACAGATGAACTGTGCTTTTCTCTTTTTTTATCTAAATTAAAAGTGGCTTAAAATTGCATATTAACTGCCTATTAATTGCAGGGGGAAAGGGGATTCAAGAGAAGAAGTTCCTCTGAGTCGGAGCTCGTTCTAGTTTTTCAAATTAATTCTTCTAATTTTCTAATATTAGTTGAAAAACTGTAAAAGTCTAAGATTTAGCCATGTGGTTTTAAATTTTCCTCTTTGTCTCATAAAGTAAGTGTTTTCCACTTTCAAGTATCTTAACACTATAATTATTGCCATCAATCTTTTTTTAAAGACTAGACCTACGTTACTTCCTGGTAGTGAATTTTAATAACTACCGCAGCAGCATACCCAATGGGAATCCTAGGGACCTAAAATAATTAATGCACCTCGGAAAGGGCTAGAACTCTTCATCAGGAGCATGCTGGGAAAATCTTACAGAATGAGCTCCGTAATGCAAGACTGTACCAGCCCCAGAAAGACTCAGGATTGTTCACTTTGGGATTAAAACTCACTTTCGATATCTTTGTCTTTGCCATGTGAAGATAATCACACTCAGCAGACCAGGGCCAGAGAATTTGTGTTGCTATTTTGGTTTGCTCCACATTCTTGTGTTTTCTTTACGCAAATCATGAAGCAGCCGTTCACCTTGAATGAGGTTTCTTCAGTTCCCATCCCACAGGGTGAGAAGATGCAACATGGATGGGGATGGTCCACATCTGCTTGGATGGTCGCCCGCCCTCTGAAGATGATCGTAAAGGAACACATACCAACTCTCACTGCATTTCGGAGTTTCTGTGCTCGTGAAGCCTAATCCGTGCACTCCATTTTTCATTATTTCAACAGATGTTAATAAAGAAAAGGTTAATCATTCGCATTACATTTATACTGAAAGTAGATAGCCGAATACTCTATTCTCTTCAAGAATCTGAGAATCTGAGATACTGATTCTGAAGGAAGATTTTATATTTTACATTAGACAACTCCTATACTGTTTGAATTCTCTCCATATCTGATGGTATTGGATACAGTTCAGAAATCCAAGCTTCTACTGAATGAGGGATCCGTACATCAAACAATGGTGTTATTAGTGGTTTGGCCAAATTGTTTCTCCTTTATGGCTAATGCTGTTTTCTGTTTCCTTTTTTTTTTCTTCCCCTCTGTCTTTTAATTCCGTGAAGACAGTCACTGTATTTCTCAGCCCCGTTCCAAAATATTAACCGGGGAGCTGCTCATTTACACTTGTGTCAAACTTCTGGCAGAAATGTATGAAAGATGCCCAAGGAAAGAGAAAAATGTAGTGGAAATGGAAATTTGGAGTACTGACCATAGGTGTAAAATTTAGAAAAAGCCCCTTCTCTGAACCAGCCTTCTGGAGTGGTCCAACAGCTCCCTCTGCCCCCTCCAAGGGGGAAGTGTTCATCACATCACGGTGGCTCCGCAGAGATGCGGGGCCGGCTTTGATGCCATCCACGTGCATCCTGGCTCTGAAAGGGAGCTCCAGGAAGGCTGTGCACGTCCAGAACCAGGCAGCCCCTCTCCAACGCTGCCCAGGTGAGACCGGCCACAGGCTTCTCTTCATTAGTTCCCTGATGACTGGCCGGAGGTAACAATTAAAGGGAGGTTTTTTATGACATTATTAGTGTGAGAAGTATTAAAGGTGACTCCATTTGTCATGCCTTATTAGCAAAAGCATGGGAAAATATTCAAATCGCAGAACATTCAACCTCCACCCCAAATTCTGCCAAATCGATTTGACTTTCCCACGTTCCCCTCCACACCAGCTCCTTCCAGTTAGAAAGGGATGGAGCTGTGGGAAGACACACCCGTGGAGGCCAGGAAGAAACAGCGTTGCGTCATGGCAGTGTTGCTCAAAATCTGAATGTTTTAAATGCTTTCTTGAATGCCCGGTGTTTATTTCTAACAAGTACAAATGCACCTACACTCAGGTGATCAAATGTGTCCTTGAATCGCCAGTCTAGCCTGGGGTGCTGGCATGAAAACACAGTTCGATTTTAAGAAGCAAATATATGAGCCCTGAGAGACTATGGACTCTGAGAAACAAACAGGGTTTTAGAGGGGAGGGGGGTGGGGGGATGGGCGAGCCCGGTGATGGGTATTAAGGAGGGCACGTACCGCATGGAGCACTGGGTGTTATACGAAAACAATGGATCGTGGAACACTACATCAAAAACTAATGATGTATTGTATGGTGACTAACATAAAATAATAAAAGTAAAAAAAAAAGAAGCAAATATATGGATTGAGACACACAGCATAAGGGCTTTATCTGCATGTAGATACTCATGTTCACAAAGGAGCTTGCATTTTTCCTGTTAAAACTATTGAACACAAGCACACACACACACACACACACATCTTAAACATACAAATAAATTTAATTTTCCTATCCCGTGTTTACCCAAAACTAAAAAAAAAAAAAAAAAAAAACCACATGCTAATTCATTCCATGCTACCTAATTTAGATATTCCAGTCATGTTTCCTTAGGGGGAAAAAAATGATTAAATGTGATCGTTACTAGTTAAAAGCATACTTATCATCTGAAATCCTCTGCCTGTCATAGATCATGCTACCAATTCACCTCAGTGTGGTTTAGCTTTCACTTTGAGTCATTTTCCTGGGACAGAGGTGGTGTTCATTCATTCACCCATCCCTCCATGTATTTAGGATTATGGAGGACTTACTAGGGTCACAGGCCGGGGCAATGCGCATGAGACGTGCCCACTTGCCCAGAGTGCACACGAAGGAGAAGAGGACTGGCCAGATCTAGCACGGACACTGGAAAAGATGTAGGCGTAGCTGATAGTGCAGGTCCACTCCCGAGCTGAGGCTTTATTCCCTGTAGGATCAGCCATGACCTTGAATGCGTATGTAAGTATGTACATGAATATATGTGCGTGTGTGTATGTGTATGTATATATATATATTAATAGTCTAACGTCCTTACGTGCCTACTTAGGGCATACTGGCTTTTGCACACAGGATATACAACTATTACTCTAAATTAAAACAAAATGCTCCCTCAAATAATACATCTCTCTCCATCCCCTTCACTGTACACATGCACACATGCATATTCAATGTGATACAGTCATTTATCAAATTAAAACAAAAACAAATTATTTAGGATCCGTGCAGTACTAACAAAGAAACAGCCTTGTAAAAAATATGAATTAATTAGCACCCCATCCTCTGAATGTACATTGATAGAAAATATAATTAAATCAGCATTTTTTACTACTCACTCAGCATAAATTGTCCCTAGCTCGGCAAGACTGATGCAATGCATTGTTTGTGCTCATGAGGACAATAGTCTTTGAGGCTGAAATCCTTCTTTTTTTTTTTTTTTTTAATCTATACGAGATCTCCATACCAAACTCCGGGAAATGGGGGTAGAATGTCAAATAATAGCTTCATCCCCATCATGCCACCCAGAATTGCTCATCATGCCGATTGCCAGAGCACTGTGTATGGGGAATATCCACGATCCAAGAGCTGACAAGGAATGGCTCTTAGAAGTCACTAATTATTTGACTTCTGGTACTCACCCTGGATAAATCCCACTAACTGAGAGGCAAAAGGCAAGATAGGCTGTTGCTTCCAGTCTTTGAACAGATGCTGTCAGTCAGCCTCAGCTGCTGTAGCTAAATGCTATAAACTGGGTTGCTTAAACAAAGAAATTTCTTCCTCACAATTCTGGAGATGAGGAAGATCCAGGTGCCGGCAGATTGGGTGTCTGGAGAGAGCCCGCTTCTCGGCTTGTAGATGCTGACTCTTCTCTGTGTCCTCACAGGGCCTTTCCGTGGTGAGTGCTCCTGGCAAGAGATCTCCCTCTCTCCTTCCTCTTTTAAAGACACTAATCCCATCATAGGGATTACGATTACCACTGGGATTACCCAGTGGTTTGCCAAAGTAATACTACCAGCCAAACCGTCTCCCCTAACTTCTGTAATGACTTTTTCCAGGATGACGCCTCAAATGCTCCCGAGCGTTTCCACAGCGACTGCCTTGCATGACTTCCTTGGGACCCGATAGATACACCAGATGATCTCAAAGTTTAACTTCTAATCCTAATCTTTCTAGGGACTTCAACAGGCTCCGTTACTCTCCTCTGATTCGTTCCTCTCATGGTGCTGGTGTAGCAGATGCATCCCCCACGTGTAGAGGTGTCCCCCGTGTCCAGGTCCTAGAGGGGAACGAGCTCACTGTTCAGTGAGAGGTGGGTTTGACTTGAACTCACGGCGCTCCCGGGCTTCTAGCTGAAGGTCTCTAACCAGCAGAGCTTGGAAGCAGAAAGTGAATGACTTTCAGAACAGTCTTGCCTGCCACTCTTTCCCCGAGCAGAAAGCAAAGAAGGGAGCAGACCTCTGTGTGAGGCTGTGGCTTGGATGTCCTCAGACAAATGGGGAGCAACAGGGAGTTGTCCTGCGGTATTGTGAGTATACAAACTTCTAGCTTAGTGGAGAGAAGTTTGCCCATACACCTTTAACACTTAAAATACCTTAAATTTGAAGAAAGCAGCAATCCATTACGGTGGAGTCTTTGCGTAATAGGGAGATGTCTCCCACCCTGGAAGGGCGCATGTTGCTAGAGTATGTGGTGAGTTTGGTCCACGAGCTTCTGTGCCCAAAGCCTCTCCATGTGATGCCCCTTATGACCAGACCCCTGCAGCTCCAACCCAGGGGAGCTGCGAACAATGGGCACTTCTTTACATGTATATAGGTTCTAAGACTGTTTCCTGGGTGGCTTGGTGTTAATGGGTGGATTGGCACGGAAGTAGGTGGGCACCATAAGAACAAAGTACTTAGTGTAAAAACCCTCATCTCACAACTTCCTGTTCTTTCTCAAAGTCTGTCCTCCTGTCCTTGGGGACCATCAGCCGTTGCGGTTAGTCTGTGGACACACGGAGACAAGCTCTTCTGACCACCTGGCTGGTCGGGGCTGGAAATGTCACCCAGGGCAGCGCAGCAACATCTAGGACTCGGGTCTTCCTTCTCTCCTCAATTACCTTCACGGAGCAAGGCCCATGAGACCATATTTGGGATAAGTCCCCAGCTTGCTTTTCTTATGAATAATTCTAACACATCATCAAAGGACTCATTCCCTACATGTTAATGAAACAACCCTGTTAGTCTGAAAGTAGACCTACCTACTCGGTGGAGGTAAAGCTCCTGTCGTTGAGCATGCAGAGGAAAATGTGGGGCTGATCTGGGGGACAGAGGGTGGGGGAGGGGGCAGCAGCGATAAGACATCCAATGAAGTTACTGTGGAGAGTTTTCTCTGTTGCAGTTTGTACAGGATCCAAGCACACCCCCGGACAGAGCACCGTGCCTGAAGGCCAGCAGTCCACAGCACTGTGAGCAAGAGCAGAGCCCTGGAGAAGGCAAGTGAGCCCAGCCAGGCTCCAGGCCCAGGCTTTCCCTTGATCAGGGAAAACAAAGGAGAAGGAGAACAGGAGGAGGAGGAGAAAAGAGTGGGGAGAGGGAGAAGAAGCATATTTAGAAAGTAAAGTAGATGGTGCCTACATAAAGAAAAGCTTTGGGGCGCCCGGGTGGTTCAGTTGGTTAAGGATCTGCCTTCAGCTCAGGTCATGATCCCAGGGTCCTGGGATAGAGTGCTGCATCCGGCTCCCTGCTCAGCGGGGAGCGTGCTTCTCCCTCTCCCTGTGCTCCTCCCCCAACCACCCCCGGCTCATGCTCTCTCTCTCTTTTGCTCTCACTCTCTCTATCTCAAAGAAATAAATAAAATCTTAAAAAAAAAAAAAGGAAAAGCTTTAAATTGTAACAAAATGCACACTGTATAATTCAATCTACGTGAAATCAAAGAACGTATGCTAGTACAAAATTAATGTATGATAGTAAAAGTCAGAATAGTGATTCCCGAAGGGGGAATTGACTGGAAAGGGCACCCGGGAACTTTCTGGGTGATACGACTGTCCTATGTCTTATTTTGGTGACAATTATTCGAATGTGTGCAATTGTCAAAATTCATTGATCGACACCAAAGATCTGTGTGCTTCACCATATGTAATTTATGCCTCAATAATAATAATTAAAACCATGTTTACGGATGCTGTGACTCACCTAAGACTTGGTAACATCGATAATTTTAAAGAGAATAGCCTAAGTAGTTCTGAAATCTGGTCTCAGCCGGCAGCAGCCAGCCTTTCATTTTCAGGTTTCTTGAGCATCCTCTTGTGCCCAGGACACAATGGAGTTATGTGTAAATAAATAATAGTGGAAGCAGCACATTGGAACACTCACTTAACCTGTGAATTGCAAGGTTATTTTTGTAGCTGTGTCCTGTCTTCCCGTGTGGAGGGTGATTTATGGTTTTCCGCCGAGCTTCATCATCATTGTGCTCACCTTTGTTTCCATCATAGTTAATTAAAGGGAAGGTCATTGTCACCTTATGTTTTAAACCTTCTTAACATAATATATCACCCTTGGTACACTTTAATAAGGGGATTTGTGAAGGAATGGTGTAATAGGAAAAAAGTTTACGGCATAATCCATCCTGTTCACAATTACACTTTAGCTCTTGCACATAATGAAAGTTAATAAGTAGACAAAATGAAGGGTCTATCTTGGGACTCATTCAAGTGTTGATTAATTGGCTGGGTGATATAGTGGGAAAGAAGATACTCAGCTTTTCTAAACTGCACGCAAATGCGGCCAAAACAAACTCTATTTAAAGGACAATCTCTCCTTTCCTTTTTCCTTGCAAGTTGTCACCCCCAAACAATATGAAATTAATTAAACAACTGTTTATTGAATGCCTTCCACGTGCCAGGCATAGTAGGAAACCTGGAACATAAAGGGTGAAGTAAGATACCGTCCCTTTCCCCGAGGGGAACATAGACTAGTGTTGGTTGAGATACAAAGGAAGGACAAATTATTTATTCTAAATGGTTACTCCTGGGGATACCAGAATTAGTTAAGATTCATAAGAATGACTGAAATAATATTAAGTACGCCAAGCACATCTGCCAAGAAAATGTTAAATCCTTTCTTCAAAGCCATTTATTTTATTTAACAAACACTTATAAAGCACTTACTAAAAGACAGCCATTGTTCTAAGTGTTCTCCAAATATTAAGTCATTTAATACCTACAACTATCCCTAATGAAGAAGGCACCGTTATCATTCTTCTTTTATAAATGAGAAGACAGAGGCACCGGGCGATCAAGTAATTTACCCAAGGTAGTATAGTTCTCCAGAAACTGAGCTCATATCCACTATGCTACACTACCTTTAAATAAGATGCTTTTGACAGTTTCAGAAAATAATTACTTTTTACAAAATGTTTGATTAAAAGGGACAGTTTTACATAAAGATCTTATAGGATTCTGTATCTCTAATAGTAATTCTATCTTTACCAAGAATTGTTGGTCTTGTTAAATAATACAACTCACCTAAATTAAAGAACCTATTGGCCCAGTAAAATTCAATTGCTGACCCAGTTAAAATTTAGGAGAATGTGAAGCAAGATGAGAAAAATGTGTTTTGAAGCATATCCTCCTATGCTCTTGCAAAAAGAAAGGGGATATGTCAAATCTAGGATGAGGAATATGTGAAGTGAAGCTTCACACATCAAGAAAAGTGTCATGGTGATTAAGGTAGAAGGGGTTCATCAATGACACGATTCACTGTTTGAGTTATCAACAGGCCCATCTTTGATCTGTGTTCCCCTAGGATAAAGATGGATGCAGGTTTGCATAATGCAAAAGATGAATGCAAACTAAAATAAATCACAAATAGCCAAGTGAGAATTGAGCATGAACAGTGTGGTGGGCAGTTCCTAAGAGGACTCCAGTGATCGTGCCTCTTGTTGTTCACACCTTTGTGTAAGCGCCCCTTTGAGTGCAGGCTGGACCAGGTGACTCACTTCTAGCAGACAGAATGCAGCAGAGCTGATGGGTGTGCATTTGGAGGTTATGTTACAGAGAAGCAGGTTTATGTCTTGGCCACTGTCCCTCTCACTGTGTTCACTCTGACAGTGCCACGAGGTGAGTTGCTCTAGAAAGGCTCATGAGACAGGAAGTGAGGGTGGCTCTGGACAAAAGCCAGCTAGGGAATGAGGCCTCAGTCCAATAGGCTGCAAGGAACCAAATCCTGCTACATCCACAGGAGTGGGAGTGGAAGTGGATCTTTCCCCAGGCAAGATTTCAGATGAGACTGCGGCCCTGTTGGACACCCTTAGGGTGAACCTCAAGACAGACCCTGAGCCAGAGGAGCCCAGATAAGCTGCACCCACATTCTCAACCCACAGAAACTCAGAGATAATATATATTTCTTGCTTGAAACCACTAGGTTTTATGTGATTCACTATGCGGCATATATAATAAAAGTACTTTTCTTTCAACACATGTTTATTTTCTGCTAAATGCCAAGAAACTGGAAGAAATATTGCAGAAAGGATGAGGTGTAGTCTCTGCCCTCAGGGAGGCTGCAGGCTAGCAGAAGAAAGGTTAGTCCATGCTCCCAAACATTTTCTGATAAAGGGTCATGCTGCTTGGGCAGCATGGAGCGAAGGGTCCTCTTTAAACACATGTGTCAAACACAGACACCAAGTCCTCAGTGATGGAAGGGAGGGCCATGGTGTTTCTCAGTATATTTATGCTTCATTTTGTGTCAATAGAACACAGAAGTTTAGGGGCACTGTTAGCAGGTGGTTTGCTTCATTTTGTAGGTGGAGATAGGCCTAGTAGATCTGGATGGGTGGCCAAGAAACGGGGAAGCTCTGGAGCATGGCTGCTCCTTTGTCTCTCTCCACTCCGTGGCTCTCACTGGAGCTGTAGTAAAACAGGGAAAGAACAGGAATGAAAAAGGATAGCCAGATAGGTAGTGTGCTTGCTTTTCCTCCAATAAACAAGTGTTCAGCAGCTGGTGTGCCAAGCACGGTGCTTGTGCTGAAAGATACACATACCCTACTTGTCTCCATATAGCTATATGGAGATGAAAGCAAACGCTTTTAAATTCAAAATATATTTTACACAAGATGTCTGACTTTGTCTACCTGTTGCTTGTATAGGTGTTCTAAGAATTCTAAGTGGGCTTCACATGTGTAACTCAAGCTCTGAAGTTCCTTCATGTCGTTATATTGGTACTTTGTCTTCCAACATGAGCATCTGCATTTGAAAGAAAACCAGTAATTCTTCTATAATGCATATCACCAATAGCTCCTCTTTATAATAATCCTAAAAAGGAATGGGATCTTGGGCATATATCAATAATATATTCTTTCCAATAATAGAAAACAAATATTCCCAAATATATTTTGAAATATCAGTTCGGGCCAGTGAGAGTCTCTTTCTCTCATTGGTGTAAAGTGCAAAAGAAATATTCATGACAGAGGTGCACAGATTTCACTCACCAGAGGCTACAAATTAGCTTCATTTGATATTGCACAAATTGCTTCCTTGCTGATGGACCATTTCATGGCCTGTGAAGAAGGAGATGGAAAGACAGCCCATAGGGGCCCTTGAGGCAGTACCACCTCTCTGGAGTTGGACTGAGAGGGACCCTTCGCTGCTTACCAGCCACATTGGTATGGGTGAGCAATAGTCATTTTGAGCCTATTCCATTCCCTCTAAATTCAGCTTACACTCATCTCATAAGATGTGGAAATCAAAAAGAGATAACCTTTGCAACGTACAAATTCAAACAACCGTCACAGGGTAGGTGCTCGATTTATAGTGATCATTACTATTTCTGTTTCTTAAATTCCATGATCGTTATTTATATCACTGTTATATTAAGGTGGCAATTTCTGAGTCTCTACACCAAAGGGAAAAGTCAATACCTGAGAAATTGGGAAATAAGAAAATATGACTCAGCTTTGAAATCCTTTTTGCAATAAGCTTATGAAATCAAAATGGCGCCCATCAGCTCCGCTTATTTCTGGAAGGATTGAGAAACCCTTCCCAGGCTGAGGCTCTGCTCATTCATCTATCCGCGCTGTCCCTTGGCGCTATGGCTGACAGAAGCTGGCACTCAACACCTGTCGAGTGACTGAATTCTTTAATGGCTTTTAAAATATTAGAAACTTCATCCCTTTTAATTACTTATGGGAATGTTTTAAGGTGATGGAATTCCCGTGAATTCCTGGCTGGAAAGATCATCTTCGTCTTAGAAGGTTTCATCCCTTCCTCTTTCTTGGTTTACATTGAAGAACACAGGAATTAGATAGGTTGGGTTTCAACACAACTCCATTTTTCTTTCTTTTTTTTTTTTTTTTAATGGCAGATTCTCTTGAGCAACCCTTCTTATTCAGCAAGTATGACACAGAGATTAGTGTGACTTACTCTGGTCCCACTCCTTGAAATGTCTGGGCTCTAAGAACATGAGCGTGCATGCTCCTATCAAGACTGGATTCAGGGGCGCCTGGGTGGCTCAGTCGTTAAGCGTCTGCCTTCGGCCCAGGTCATGATCCCAGGGTCCTGGGATCGAGCCCCGCATCGGGCTCCCTGCTCCGCGGGAAGCCTGCTTCTCCCTCTCCCACTCCCCCTGCTTGTGTTCCCTCTCTCGCTGTGTCTCTCTCTGTCAAATAAATAAATAAAATCTTTAAAAAAAAAAAAAAA
>NC_138375.1:3095779-3158647 GCF_054177405.1 Leptonychotes weddellii
AGTACTTTGTCCAGGGTTTTATTTTAGCTCTGTGAGCACATTTAGGTCAGGTGATTTAACATACGGTAGGACTTCCTCAGGACAGTTTCTGTTAATTTGTTTTTTTCTTGTGATCAGGTCATACTGTCTTATTTTTCTGCATAGTTCATTTCTTTTTTTCCTGAAAACTGGACATTTGAATATTATAATGGAGAAACTCTGGGAATCAAAGGCTCCCTTTCCCTCTCTGTGGCCACCACCTGCTATGGGCTTTTGTTGCCCTGTGTGGAGGCTTCTCTAGACCGAAGCTCTCATGTCTGAAATGAAGGCAAGTTCAGTTGGATTTTGCTCTTTTCTAAATATTGATCAGCTATCCCCCAATAGAGACCATCATGGACTCTTCCTTTCAGGACTTCCAGCAAGAATAAATAAGGTCTCAAATGGACACCACCACTCTCTGGAAACCGTTTTCCTTTACATCTGGTCACAAACCCAGCAGAATGTGCTGTGCAGCCTGAGCTGTCTTATCCCTTTGCCAAATCAGGCCCCGGTGACACAGGGCGAGCAGACTAGTAGAGCAATTATTTCCTGGTGGACAAAGCAATAAACTGAATTAGTCATGTTCTGTGGAATACATTTCCAACTCTTCCAACGGACTCGCCTCTTTCTGCCGGACCTCCCTTCCTGGGCTGAACGCTCCACCACCCAGGCTCCTGACATAGAACCACCTGGCCTGATCTGCTCCTCAGAAATGCCCCCAAACTCAGCTCTGGAGGTGCTACAGGGAACCCAAGGAATGGAGAACTTAACAGGTTTTCTAAAATGACTGCGAATTTCTCCATCCAAGGAGGTGGGTTTGGTGAACTGCTTTTAGGATCCAAGTGAGGAGGTTAGATGCTTCTTTCCCTGTTTCCAAAAGAAGCAAGTATACATATGCACCGAGTCCCTCAAGAGGAGAATGTTGCTTTTTAATACACCTTAGCAAGGCCTCGTCCCCTTTATGTCTTAGAGAAGTTAAATAATTCTGCAAAAGAAAGATTCTCCAAGTGTTCCAGGCTGCTTACGGACCGTGTCCACATCCGCTGGCCTCTGTCCTCCAGCCAATCACACATGACATCTCCGTGCCATGGTCTCCCTGCACACAGAGTCTGTTGGGGTCACCGAAGTCTTCAGTGGCACAGGAAATACAGGGCTGATTTGACAAGAATCTACACCTTTCATGTAATCTTTTTCATGCCATTTTCAGATAACTTAGTGACTTTTTCCAGATACAGTACAAATTATTTAATAAAAACGTTTGTTCCAGGATTAGCAAACTACTTTAAGGAATGACTTATAGACTGTTCTCTATTTTTCAATCTTTAGCTCATTCTAATCAACAAATTTCTCCCCAGTTTTGATCTTTGAAGTTTCAATTGGGACATGCTTTGTCAAGTTCACACTCGTCCAAACAACTGGCACCCGAAGTGATTGATCAGGATGAGCGTCTATTTGGTGTTCTGTCGGAATACTGACCAGTGGAGCACAAGGCGCTACTTTCTGCCATTTCGAACACCCTGGGCTCTAGTGCTCAGCCTTTAAGCCTTTCTTAGTGCAGATAGGCACATTTCAGGGGATTCTCACACAAACATGGCACGTACACCTCTATCCCCAATAACCAAAATTAGTCCCAGCAATTTTATCCTTGGTTGAAATAAAAGGTAGTTTGCCTCTACACTGAACGAACAATTTTATAAAATAATGGTTTATATAACGAAGTAAGATTGTTCTATCAATCTAAGGTTTTGTGGTATCTCCTGGTTTGAGCAATTTCCTATTTGTTTTTTTGTTTTAAAGATTTTTTATTTATTTATTTGAGAGAGAGAGAATGAGAGACAGAGAGCATGAGAGGGAGGAGGGTCAGAGGGAGAAGCATTCCCTGCTGAGCAGGGAGCCCGATGCGGGACTCGATCCCGGGACTCCAGGATCATGACCTGAGCCGAGGCAGTCGCCCAAACAACTGAGCCACCCAGGCGCCCCAGGCAATTTCCTGTTTGGTGAAACAGTTCCCATTTGATGGCAGAGAGTCTACTTCCTTGTGTACATATTTGGTTATTGTGGCTTTGAGTGTCTTCATTTTTATATGAGCAGTAGTATTGGGTTGAGAATTTGATATTTTCTACTCCATTTCAGAGATTGTACAATATCACTGTAGCTACCAACGTTAGATTTAAAATACCATCATATTTATTTGATGCCTCTATACTGTACTTAAATTATCTGCTTCCAATTAGTTTACATTTCAAAAGCAAGCTACCACCTAAAGTAATTATCTAGCACTATGCATTGAATTTTTGTGATGAGTTTATGTCTTCATTAATGAGTGAAAATCATAGCTTCGCACCCATCAGAAATCCTATTGAAGAACATGTGGCTTGTTGGCTATTGTATAAAAGACTCGAAGCCTCGAATATACAGCATTCAACCTAAGTTTCAAATGTAAATGAGCCAGAGAGCATTTCCAAGAACACAGACATTATTAGTCACTTACTGTATGTGTTTGCTTTCCGTTGTTGCTGTAACACATTACCCCAAAGTCATGGCTTAAAACACTGCAAATGTATCCTCTTACAGTTCAAGAACTTGGAAGTCTAACATGGATCTCACTGAACTAAAATCAAGGTGCCTACGGGGCAGTATTTCTATCTGGAAACTCATAGGGAGAGCCTTCTCCTGGCCTTCCCAGCCTCCAGAGGCTGACTACACGCCTTGGCTCAGGGACCCCTTCCGTCCCCAATGCCGGCGATGGTGGGCTGAGTTTGTCTGACTTACATTCCAGGCTCCTGCTTGCATTTACAAGATAAGACTCCTGGGATTACACTGGGTCCACCTGGACAGCCGGGATAATCTCTCAGTCTTAAGGTCCTTAACTCAAGCATATTTACAAAGTCTCTTTTGCCATTTAATTCATATTCACAGGCTCTGGTAAGTAGGACGTGGACACATTTGGGGCTCATTATTCTGCCTACCATAATGTATTTAATTTGAGACTGCATTTCCTAATTCTTTCAAAGAGGCAGGTAATCACAAGCAAGAAGGCCAGGCAGGGGAGGAGGGCCTAGTAGCCACAGTGGAGACATGTGGGATGGTAGAACCTCTGCTTGAGCAGGTCACGGTGGCTTCACACAGAGGGCATCATTTATACTGGAATGAAATTCCTGGAATCATGACTAGCAAGTGCAGGGATACGGCACTGCCATGTTTGGTGCTCATGCTTGGACCTTGGGGTTGGTTGACTGAGACACAATAAAAGGGATGATGAGGCCAGAGCGGCAAACAGAGTCCAGCTCAGGAAGGAGGCCGTGGGACTTCCTGGTCAGGCCAACCTTGGCCCAGTCCAAGGGGGCCCTCAGGAGGCCCTGAGGACATGAGAGCATGACCAGATTTTCATTTTGGGTAGACGACTCCGGCAGCTATTTGAGGCTGAGCTGGAGTAGGGCACAGGGGACAGCGGGAATCCAGGACAGAGACAGAGGATCACAGTCCTCTGGAGGAGACAGGGAGGACCCGGAGCAGAGCTTAAGTTTAGACAAAGGCTAAAGTCCAGGACTTAACAACGGTTGTGGGAGCTCTGAGGAGAGGAGGCATGGCTAGTCTCCTGCTCACACTGCTGTCTTGGATGGCCAGGGATGGGCCAGAGTGGAGGGGCAGATCTGGGGGCCCAGCCGGAGTTGGTTTGGTCACTTAGATTTGAGATCTCTAGTGCACTGAGGGTCATACTGTAGCTAGTATATTGAGTAAAGAATAGGCAGATTATGGTCTGCTGAATGAGGAGGCACAGGTCACCCACACGGGGCTACAGGTGGCCCCTCAGCATCCAGGTTCCTGCTTTGGGGAAGTGAAACTCACAGGATCATTCTGGTTGAAGGTGCAGTTTCAATACACCCACAAAGCAAATCAAGTCACAGTTTTATTACTTACAAATGTCAGAGCAGGGGTGCAAGGATCCCAGGAAATGGCAGCCCTCTGTCCCAGGTCACAAGTGAGAAGCAGGCAGAGAGCAACATGGCAGAACCTATTACTTTAAGGTTGTTGGGGTGGAGGTCACTAACTTTTGCAGACTCAACTCTAAGTGATTGTGTTGAAAGGGTACCTGGGCAAAGCAAAGCAGGAACTTCTGTCAGGAATCCTAAGCTCAGGTCCTGATCGAAATGTGCAGACACTGGGTTGAGACACTGGGTTGTCCTACTGTAAATGCCCAGGCAGCACCTCGCAGTGGCTGTCCTCTCGTCACAAGTGCGAAGCTCACCACCCGGCTGCCCTGTGCGGGATCTGATGGGTAGAAACTTGAGAATCACACAAGAGCGCAGGGGGCAACTGAGATAGTCAGATGGGTCTAAGAGACAGCAGTTAGAAGAGGCCCCAGACACTGAGGTGAGAGCTTGTGCATGCTAGCCCCAGGAGAAAGGCACTGGAGATGCCACCATCTGAAAGTCTCAACATGACGAGAACCCCTTCATGGTAGCTCCTTTGGTGTGTCACCTGCACTGGGTCATGGGATGCCCAGCAATGTCATTGAACATTATTCTGGTGTACCTGTGGGGGTGTTTCTGGCCAAGTTAGCATTGGGATCCACAGACTAAGTAGAGCAGGTGGTCTTCCCCCATGTGGGTGGGCCTCATCCAATCCTTCGAAGGCCTGAATAAAATAAAAGACTGAGTAAGAGAGAAATCTCTCCTCACCAGACTTGGCCTTGGACTGGAACTATACCATAGGCAGTCCTGAGTCTAGACTTCTCAGCCTCCGTAACTGTTTGAACCAATTCCTTATAGCCAAACAATCAATAAGTCAATCAATCAATACACACACACACACACATTTGCTATTGGTCCTGTTTCTCTTGACCAAAATACCCTTTTTAAAATTAGAAAACAACTAAATTCATGTTAAGCCTGCCTTATTTGAAATAAATTTGTCTATCTCCTTGCAGCTCAAACTGTGACTGGTTAAAGCACATAGAAGCTGGTGCTGGAGTGGAGAATCTCTGCTCACGTCGCCTTCACCGCATCTCAGGTCCCTACTGCATTGGTCTCTCATTGCCATGGGCCGACAGGTAGACAGGTATTCCTTGCCAGGTCTACTCACTTTCATGCTGAATTCATGATCATTAACAAAATAATATTTGAATAAACAATCTACAGGAAAGCAAAGAATAAGACAGTTTGCAGAGCCTCGTCCTCACTTGCTAGCCTTATCATCTCTCTTCATATGTCTATCTGATCATCACACTCATTCGCTTCTTGTTCATCACCATTTCCTGAGTCTCCCAATCAGCGGCTGGAAAGACCATGTGCTCTAGCCACGTGTCCACCCTGGCTTCACCCTTCGCCCATGACCTACCTGTCACACAAGTGCCTCTGTGCAGGATGCAATTGCTCCATCCGCCTGGCCTCCTCCGCTCCTTTTTCTTGTGCTATCCAAGAATTTCGAGACGATACCCTAAAGCTTGGCCGACACAGTATAGAACTCTCGCCAATAAAGTGTGAAATTTTAAATGTCCTTCAGAAAGACCAGCTTCACTCTCTCTTAGCTGCAATAAACCTTCCTCAGAGAAACGAATTCTACCACTGAAAGGAGAAAAAATAATAAGGTGCTTACACAATCCATTTTTAAATGTGAAATCAATAAAACCTACTAACTTATTGTCTCGAGGTTACCTTTAAAATGGTACTGGGGGAAGGGTCTATGTACATTAATACATGCAAATAATTCAGGGTTTAACAAGAGCATGAAGATTTTCTCAAAGGAAGAAACATATACACCTGCTTTCTCACGTGCTCTCCAATTTATCATTGTATTTTCTTAAACTCTGGGGTGTTACATTTTAGGGTCCTATTAAATAAATCAAAAGAGCATATTATCTGAAATTAGGAACCAGACAGGACAGCAGCTAAAATTAATTCACCATAGTAATCTCCTCCTAAGAAACTCCCCTGAGGGAAAACGTTATATGCCCATTTCCATGGGCCGAGATTTCAATATATCCCTCCTATTAGCTTTACATGCTTAAATCCCTATGCATTAAAATAAAATGTATCTATCCTCTCAGAGGAGAAAACTGGAAATCTGCACTGACCCCTAAATGAGTCCAATTAAATTTAATCAAGTTACACATCTACATTTTAGAATCATAACGAATAGCAGAGGGAGAAAACAGGTCTAAAGGTAGATGTGCCCATGTACATTTCCAAACATTTCAACCCTTGCCTCCACCAAAGGAAAGAAAACCCAAACTGAGAGCTATCAACACAGACACATGCATGCGGAAATCCAATCATCCTAACCCCTTCATCTCGGAGCTACACATGCAAAAATAATAACTGTGTTCAACAGTAGTGTTGTTAAACACCAATACCCAAATTCCATTTCATTTCACCTCCAGTGTGTTTGGGGTGGGGGGCACAATGCGTGCTTGGGTTAGTCGAAGATAATATGATACGGGGCTCGAAGCCCTCCTTGGATTTCAAACAGGTCAACTTGTCAAAGCTTTATGTGGGAGCCAATTACATTAATTTTCCACAGCAGCCAAATACATATTTCATTTCCATCTCCCACAAGAGATGGGGTCCAGGGATCCTGTTTCGAAAGGCTCTTATCACTAAGTAACATTCATACCCCCAAAGGAACCCTTGGCAGCCAGTGGCCCATTGATGTGATTGAGCAAGGCCGGGCTGCCTGACGTTGCCACCGAGCTGCTCACAGCCGCACGCGCTGGGGGACAATGGGCTTCCACATCGGCCACATTGTCAATAAATTTCAATTACACTAATTGTCAAGAGTTCAATGAGAGCACTTTGAAAAGGGGGAGAAAGGAGTATTAAAAAAAAAAGGGAGCTTATGCCTCGTAGGGCTAAAGAAAAGGAAGTAATAAATAGTCTGTGTTTTCTAATGGGGGCATTCAGTATTTTTCAACATGGCTTAACCAGATTTTACAAGCTGTCCCAGCTTCAGGGATTCTGTTTTACATTTCTTTGTTACTGTCTCCAAACAACATATACAGAAACTCAATTATCTGGTGTTATATTTCAAGGGAGATTTAATTTCTAAGTTTTTTGTTTTTTTTTTTAACCCATCAATCTGCTCTGCTTGAATGGATAATGAGCTGAATGTATTTGGGGAGGCCATTTTCTGAATGAAGGGGGATGGCTTTAAAAACTCACCCACAGGATGACACAGGACTCAGGGTGGGTGTCTCTGTGACGTGCCCCCAAGGAATGAAAGAAATGGAGAAAGAAAGCCCTGTGGCCCTCCAGCGGTCACACCCCCACGCGGTCGGGGACTCTGACCTGTCTCTATAAGGTTGGTGGGATCTTGACCAGTTTCTCACCACTGGATGCAGCCTCAAAATTATTCATACTCTTTGATCTTCACAATCAAGGAGACAACAAAAAGCAAGAATGGTTTCACAACACGTGAGACGTTTGGGTGGCTCCCCCAAGCCCCAACCGGTGTGCAGCTCTGGTACATGAGGTGTGGAAGGGTGCTCACTCTCCGTGAGGCTGTCAGCTGGAGGATCCAAACACCGGATGCCGAGACCCTTGCTGAAGCCCTCGCTGTCCAGGGCATAACGAGGCCAGGAAAGGTAATGAGACAACACCTGTCGGTTTGTCCTGCAACTGAGAGTGAAGGACTAAATTAGGCTCCTTCCTCCGGAGGTGTGGTTTATCTCGGCTCCTTATAGCAGAGGGAAGCCTGGGCACGGAGGCTGCCTTGGTTTGCACCACCGCCATTAACCTGAGCAGCCGGTCTCCTTCTTTGTAAACTGGAAATAATAGCAACCCCGCTACTTGGTCAGTGCTCTGCACCAGGCACTGTACTAAGTCCTTTATACATATTAACTCATTTCATCCTCAAATTGAATCCTCAGGGTCATCTTTTCTCATCTTCCAAATCAAAACCTGAACACCAGAGAAATGTGGTGTTAGTAAATGACGCCTCGGTAATACTTTTAAGTCATTGTATTGCCTCTTCCAAGGATATTTTCATTTTAAACAGTGTCTCTGCTTATTGAATGAAAAGCTTTGTGCTCTGTGAAGGGGTTTTCAGCATCAAGGAGCAGATGGGGGAAATTGTAATAGCTTGATGTTTGGAAACATGGTGCTAATTACACCCTGGGAGGATTAACAAAAACGAGGAAGGGTCATGACAGCATTTCTGAACACATGCAAGGGAAGCAGTCACTGGGCTGCCCTCAGTGGAGGCTTGTGTCCTAGTGAACAAAATAGTCAACAGTGTGGTAAGTGATGCTGTGAATGCCTCATGCGAAGGAGCTGTCGCTGCCAAGGATGGACGCAGGGCTGTTTCTCACATGGCTCGCCGACTTGTCAGGCTCCGATGTGCCTTTAGTGTTTCGTTTGTTTGGTTACATGACCCAACCTCCCAGGCATCCTGGATCCTTTATGGCAGAATGTCTGATCACTGAAGTTAAACACTTAAAGGAGAAGAAGAGGAAGAAGAGAATGGGGAAGTAAGAAAGGAGATGTTTAGAGCCACTGGACTCTGTTCCTCAGAGTGCGCGGAACAAAGGATGCACGCACAAGTACATCTCAGGGATCCAAAATTCTCTTATCTTGTACATGCCTATAAAATATAACAATTATAACTTGAAAAAAACGAGTCAATTTGAAAAAAGTTCAAATGAGATGTGCATGGTCCCTCAAAAATTTGCTTATTATCTTCACCCTGGAGCTTCGCTCCCCACAGGGTGGGGCAGACGGAGGCTATCTTCCCTCCCAGACAGCACGTGCTCTTGAGGGAGGGGTCGGGTCCCCCAAACACCACGGCTGCTGCTGTTATGGATGCTGTTACGGAAGGCCTTCCTTCCAGAGATCTCTTCTTATCTGTCCAGAGAGTCTCAGGTACCATGCGAATAAAACATCTTGTCATTTATTGATATGTTTAAGATTAGTTGAAACGCATCTCTCCATAGAGTCTACCTTAAGAAAGAACACAGACAGTCCTTTTGAGGAAATAGGGAGAAAATAAGTCATGTTTGCATTTTAGCAATGAATACGGCCAAACAGAAATGGATTAACGGGAATCCAGAGTTGACTGCACATTTCCAGGTGACGTGAAGTTATGTCTCAGGAGGAAGTCGGTAAGACACGAGGAAGAGAACTTCTGCATCAGGACACGGAAACTCAGAGTTGGATATCGAGGGAAAAGGTGCGTGTGCTGCACTCTAGCTCAGGAAGCAGATGGGTGAAATCCTCCTGGCCTGGAGCAAAATAATCCACGAAACTGATGAAAACATAAACCCACATGAGAAACAGAATTTTAGGGCATTAGGCAAAGGGGATTAGGGCAAAGCAGGAAAGAGCCATCGCAGAGTGAAATGTAGCACATTTATGTTAAAGGAGGTTAAAAATCGCCTTATCATTGATATTTAGGGAAGACATTTACTTCTGCAAGTTGATTTTTCTTAGGTGTTTTCTCTTATAATAGGGCATGCTTGTCTGCATAATTATTCGTTTAATGTAGCATACGTTGGTGTCTTCAGCTACCAAATATTATGGCATTCTGATCAATATCCTCAGGGAAATCCAGGAGGGTAGAATGAAAAACTATTGTTGCAGCCCTTGAAGAGTGGGCAGTATTAATTCCACTCAAAAGGCCCCACACTTTACTCAGGATGCAAAGTCAACCCTCTGGGAGCATTTACCCACAGGCATTAAGCAATGACAGTTAAGGATATTGCTGCCTTGGCCTTCAGGAAGGTTAAATGCCCCGTGAGGACTGTTGTCTTGTGTTATTTTAGGACAAAGAGCAGGTGTGAATTATTATTTCCCAATCTTGGCCTTGCCTTGTTTTAGAGAAAGCCATCTCTCTGCTTCTCCCAGCGGGGCCACTGATAAGATCATCACGATGATATTTCAGTATAACAATGATAATAGTGATGACGGTAGTCTCACCCCGTGACACTTGCTGAGATCTTCCTGTGCCCCAGTTTGGGGTTACGTATTTTTCATGAAGGATCACATCCAGTGCTCTGAAATACGCTATGCTGTAAGTAAGGCTACAGATTTCATTTTGTAGAGAGAGGTTAGTGCATAAATAACTTCCTTGTATGAACACAGCTAGTGAAGAGTGATGCCAGGTCACCTATCTGTCCTAGCCTAGACTGTTAACCACTCTATACGGAGCTTCTTCCATTCCTTATGGATGCACCACCCATAGAGCACGGCGAAACGATTCTGTTGCTGCAGTGAGGTGGAGAATATAAGCCTTGAGGGCATATTTGTCAGCAAGTTGAGGCTCATTATTAACTCCCACAAAGTTGGTGGACTGGCACCACCATAGATTTTTAATGTAATGGCCCAGGATGCACAAGGGGACGAGACTTTGCAAACTGGGTCTGAGCTCCCCGTTACTGAGCACAGCCGTGATGCCGAGGACACCTGCCTCACCTGCTCCATGGGCCCCCAAGCCTCTGTGGCTGAGCTGGACCATGCACTCTATGGGACGACTGGGGAGTGAGCTGAGTCCCTCAACTAGCCTTGTCCTCTGCTTAATTTTGTTTGCTTTTTCTACTGAGGAATCACAAGCATGTGGACCAGCAACGGGCACTGAGACATCGCTGTTGATGGTGACAGAGAGAGAAAGCTGGAATGAAAGCAGCAGTGACTCACTTGGGGTCTCATGCGATGTGGTCCACACACCCTAAATCCTAAGATGCACGTTTGAGGTCCCTTTGCCCTGCCTCAAGCCCCAGAGACAGCCGCGCCTCCGAGCGCTGGGATTAATGGCTTTATACAGCACAAATTCTATTATTTCCATTTTAGAGGGAATAAAAAAAAAGAGCCTTAAGTGTCAGCCTTATCCTGTGATCTGATCTCTTGCCCCCTTCTAGCCATTTTCTCATTAGAGCTTTTAAGATGTCTGTTAATCAGGCTGAAGGGGACAGAACATCCTCTGCTGGTTTCAGTCTCTCAACACACAGGCTCTTGTCAGCAGCGTCTTCTTCGTCACCCCCAACAGGGCTGCGCTTCCTTCCTACGAAATGGGGAATAACCGTTCTTTACATCTACAACCTTTAAAATGAGGCATCTTGTAAAACTTTAAACCATGCTTATTGTGTTTTATTTCCTTTTCAGCTTTAGATATATATATGTATATATATATATATATATATTTTTTTTTTTTTCCACTGAAACTTCCCGTAAATGCTCAAGGTGCTTTTCAACTCTGGGAAGCAATGACTGAGCGAAGGAAACTCCAGAGTGTGATGTATTGAACCTGGCGGGGCCGCTCATTCATCTTTGAGGTGTAGCTGGAGCATCAGTAATTCCAAAAAGCATTACATTAAAATGAAAAGCCCTGATGGCAATTGAAGGTGGTTTTTTGTTTCTTGTCATCATCCATTTGTATCTGCCAATAGCCTCTAGTTAAATCAATGTTCCTGATAAATATTGCTTGACTGAGGAAATAGAGCAAATCATCATTTCATAGTAATGGATATTTATCTCTTTTGTGATAACATTTATTTTTCAGAGATACATATACACCACTTGTCCCAATTTCATAAGCAATTAACACAGTTTATGGGGCTCCTTAAAATTAAAGCTACTGAATGTGCAATTGTTTGCTTTCTTGTCTGTTCTTTGTTTTGTTTTGTTTTTTCCTGGAATTGGAGTGAATTATAACGGATACTGGATGCATAGGGAAGAGCAGCGACGGAAGCCTCTGATGCCCTGCCTTTTAGCTCTGGCTACCCTGATCCTTCCCATGTGCATTCGCTGGACACCCGTCCCTGCTCTCTGCCATGCCTTGGGCCAACTTGGGTAATGGTCGCGGCACCTGCAGTCATGGGGAGAAGGAAGTAACTCATAAGTCACACCAACATGGAAATCTGAAGTCTCAGGAGTGCTGCCCAGGGTGGCCAGCGCTGGAGTGCTTGCAGAGGGGAGATGGGTGCTGTCCAGCGCCCTGGAGAAGGCATTCCCCAGCATGCAGCTCTGTAGCTGCCGTTCGGATAATCTAGACGGGTCACTAAACAGGCGTTGGGAGGAAGCACATTCCAGGGACAGGGAGCAGCCTGTGCTGAGGTCTCCGGGAAGCAGCCAACCTTGCAGAGTGCAAGGACAAGCAGGGGTGGCTGAACGCAGCGGAAAGAGGACCACGCTGCCGACGAGGAAGCCCGCCAGAGCCCGCTGTGGGGGTGCCTGCGTCTCCGTCTCAGAGCGACGGGAAGCTACTGAAGGGATCAAAAGTGGGTACAGGGCAAAAGGGGTGTTTATGTCCATATGTGTAGTTTGCAATGCTGATTCCAGTGGGATCATGGACACTGGCTGGAGGAAGGATGGGGAAGGGTCAGGGATCATGCAGTGGCCCTCTTACGGGTGACCGCAGTGCGGCATGGTGGCTGGGGGGGGTGGTGACGAAGGTGGGTCGCAGTGGACCGCCTGGAGGGGTGTGTGAGAATAAAGCTGACAGGATTCGGCATCGGGCTGGATATACAAAAGGAGAGCAGGGTGTGAGTGACCGTGTCCCAGGCTCGCAGCTAGCTGCCCAAGGCGGACACTGCACCACCCCCAAATGTGGTGGTGTGAGAGAGAGCCCTGCTTGTGAGGAGACCATGTCTAGTTGAAACCAGTACGAGGAATCTCATTTGTAAAGAGATCCTTTCTGTATGTAATACACTTGTTTGTGTAACTACGCGGTGCTCACTCTATGCTGAGCCCTGGTCTAAACTCCTCATGGTATTAGCATAATCATTGCTGATCACACACCTGCGAGGGGGCTCCTACGACTGTCATCCTACTGCGAGGAGGTCAAGAGAGTTACTGCACTTGCATGAGCACTCACAAGCTATTCACAGCGGGCCTGGGCATCTGAGGGGGCCGGGGCCTGGGGCTCTCGCCTCCCTCTGGACAGACTGCCCAGCTGGCTTGCTTGGGGTTTTCACAGTTACGATACCGCATCTCTGGGGTTTTATGACCCCAACACTGGTCCTTTTCCCTCAAAACAGTAGTTCCCTTGGCCAGGTTCCGTAGCTTCTCAACAAGGTGAGTCCACAGCACTGTCTCATTCAAACACTCAAGATGGCAATGCCTCTGTGTGTGGGGTCTGCTCCCAGCTCGGGCACAGCCTGGCTGGGGTCCTCAAGCGTCTGCTTTCCTGTCCAACACTACTCGGGTCCCAGGGAAACATTCCTCCTGCACCTCGCTTGCTCTACGCCCTTGAAACAAAGGTCACTGTATGTGAAGCCACGAAGGTGATGCGTTAGGCACGGCCAGTGTCAGAGACAGGTGCTCTTTTGGGACACGCGCAGATAAGAGTGGTAGAACCAAACAGGTAGGAGACAAGTCAGTTAACTCACCCATTCCTTTCAGAGACAGCACAAAAACAACAAATCATTTCAGAATGAAGTGCTGCCTCCCCGAGCGCCTAACATCGACTTCTTCTTCCTTCTCCTTGGGTTTCAATTCCTGATTCTAGAAGTATTCCCGAATTCTCACAGTTGTGCATGGTTGCTGCAGACAAGCTTGCAAAGTCAAAAACATTCATATTACTCTTAAATTTGTAAATAAACGGATCTATACCAAACATTTGTGAACTCTGACACCAATTCTTTACATCGGCAATAATATTCTCTTCATGTTTATATATACATGTCCCCAGGGGACATCTGGCAAAGTCTTATTTAAGAATCTGACATGGATTTGTTGTAATTTAATCACAGAAGTGAATTCATTTCGTATTTTGAGTTTATTGTGGTCTCCTTGGGTCTTACTTCCACATTTGTGCTTCCAACGCTTCATGCTAACCTGGTCTTGGGTCCCAGCCCCACATCCACAACCCAGTACTCACAACTTCTGCCAGGGAGTGCGCCATTGGTCTTCATGCAGGGCCAAGGAAGCTCTTGCAGTCAACGTATGACTCATCATCACGGGTTCAGAATCACTAAGTGCTTTCAAAAAATTCTTTTAAGGATTGCAGAAGATCACATCTAACTGAAAATGACAATGGGAAATAAAATGGAAGGTTAATTTTATCCTGTTTGAGATTTGCCTTTTAAGTTTTTCATATAGACATTGGTAAACATCAAATTTTCATCAATGGTATGGATTTGTGATCAATGTGACCATTTGCGACCATAGTACTTGGGTGACATTGGAAATCAAGATAGCTAATCTTACCATGTCCCAGATTGGGATCTATTTTAAACTATTTGATATTTTACATCATCGATTGTCAATTGGGGCAAATTTTCTCCTTAGGGGACATTTGGCAAAGTCTGGAGATATTTTTGATTGTCACAATTAGGGAAGGGGGATGCTATTGACATTTAAAGTATAGGAACCAAAAGTGCTCCTCAACCTCTTTCAAAGCAGAGGACAGCACAACAAAGAATTACCTGGTCCAAAATATCAGGAGTGCTGAGGTTGGAAAAACCTGTCTTGCATAACACAGAAATAGTGGGACTATTAGACAGATAGCTGAGAGTTACCTTGAAATATTTGAAGGAATAATAACCAGGTAAAATTAGGTACGTATTCCAAAACGACATGCAAAGTTTGTGCTCAGTGCCCAATATAGAAGTTGAATATGTGTCAGTTGTGTAAGACAAAGTGTCTTTCTTTGAGATTTCTAGCAGGTGTCCTGGTGAGTAAAGAAAGGAGGAAGTGGGTAAGATGAGGGACACACAAGTGCAAACTCACATAACAAGGTGGAGGCAGTGGGGAGAGGAAGAGCGGCATGGAGCCCCAGTCACGGACTTCCCTGACGGTCTACAGAACCTGGTGAAGAGGCTGTGATGAGAACTGCCTCATAAGCATAGCAGTGATTCCGTCATCTGTTCCTCGTGCTGATTATTACTAGCACTAGGCTTTATCAGCACTTAAAGATTTGTGAAAGAAAAAGTCATAGGTTATTTAAAAGTAATTGTAAGAATTCAACAAGAATCGAAGAATGATGTCATTCTCTTTCTGGGGTACGAAAGAAGTGTTTGATATTTCCAGAATAAGAAGAACAGGTGGTGATGCTCGTCCACAGCAGCAACTCACAAATGCAGGTGCAGGAACTGCCTACATACTAAACGCACAATTAAGAAACAAATACTACCCTGGGGTGCCCGGGGGGGCTCAGTCGATTAAGTGACCTGCTCTTAATTTCCACTCAGTTCACGATCTCAGGGTCGTGAGGTCTGGCCCCAGGTTGGGCTCTGAGCTGAGCATGGAGCCTGCTTAAGATTCTCTTGCTCTCCCTCGCTCTTTGCCCCTCCCCCACCCCTGCTTGTGCATACATGTGCACTCTCTCTCTAAAGTCAAAAAATAAATAAATATTTCCCTTGCCGCCACCAAGAGGGACCTCGCCCTCAGAAGTCAAAACCAGAAGCTATTTATGGTTCCTGGATGGAGACCTCTGTTCTGCATTGCTCATTCCCCTATGTTTCCTGTTGACCATCAGAGACACTGCCCATCGGTCTCCCCCCAGCATCTGCACGTGCAGTGGATGCGTGACTCAGTCTGGCCGCCATCTGTAGGCAAGAGTGCAGAGCGGGGCAGAAAGCTTCAGGCATACCTCAAAACAGTGGTCCTTCCCTGGGATGGAGGCGGTGCTTTTTTAATCAGCTTCAGCCAAGAGCAACCCTCTTGCAGGCAACGTGTCCCAGCACATAAGCCTGACCGTGGACGTGGTCTGGGTCACAAAGCAAACCACCGGGGCCATGAGAGAGTGTGCACATCAACAGAACGTCCTCAGCCTGAGACGCCGGCACATTCTAGAACTTGATCCACCTAGTAACACAGTTCAGTCTGACTGGCAATTATTTTTGCTCAGTCGAGTGCATATAAAAAATCAGTTTGTTTCTTCTTACTTTTCAATATTTTCTGATTTTATCAGTTTATGCAGGTTAGGACTAAAAAGCATTAGCGAGTAAGAAAATAAAAAGTTTAGTTGATTTAAGTGATTCTAGAATTAATTAAGAATATCAAAAATAGGTCATGAGCGAAGTATAAAGAAATGACTACAGTAAAGGAGAATGGGGCCAAAAAGCCCTGGCGTTCCTTGGGCTTAGAAGACACAGCCTCTAGCTCCCGGTCTTCCTCCTCCTGAGAATGCTCTGCTCCTAATGTGCTAATCTCTACACGGAGCTGTAAAACGAGGAGGGATAACAGGGAAATCGGGTAAATGTGCTAATACTTAATGACATAGTAAAATATAATAATACTGAATTTCAATAATCGGATCTGTAAAAATGCTAGGCTATGTGTCCTCAGGAGGGTAGGAAGCTGGTATGAGCAAAAGTGAGTTCTCCTCACCATGAAATTTTAAAGTTAAAGAATCAAGCTCAGACTCACTGATTTGTTGATTTACATGTTTATTCAACCAGCATACAGCTAGTGTCTGTTATCTCCGAGGAGGAGGGCTGGAGAGGAACTGGGGCCCCTGGCATAAGAGACATGTAGCCCACAAAGAGGGCATGTGAAGGTCGGATTAACAACAAAATAAACATAGTAGAAAGTTCTTTCTGGCATGCATCCCATCCCATGGGAGGGACCCCATGCCGACCACAGGGTTCGGGGCCACCTCCCTCTGAGGTTAAAAGGACATTTCTGAAAGGTGTCCATCCAAGAGGCTGCCTCTTTCCTGCTGTGATGGGCAGGCCCTGTCAGGAGGGTGGAGGCCCGCAGCTCCCCCAGGGAGGAGCATCAGAGAGAACCTCATGCAAGGCCAAGATTTTGCTTGCATCTCCAGGGAAAGCTGCAGGTGGGGGCAGGAGCAGAACGTGGGAGATGCCCTGGGCCCCACCCACGTCAGCCTGGGCTTCCTACTGACACCACTGTAGCTATGCTTCTACAGCCCTTGACCTTGACCTCCATGGGCCCAAACTACAGCCCTTGACCTTGACCTCTAAGCACCCGAATGTCTTCTTCTTCCATAGCTTGAGCGTGATGGAGCCCAGGGCTCCTTAGGGCTTCCCAGGAAGTACAGATTGTGTTCCATGACCTTTTTGATGCGCCGCAGCAGGTCAGCTCCATAAGCAGGAGCAGAAAGCTCTCAGCACTGAGCCAGAGTCACCAGAGTCTTCTGTCATGGTATTCAGACCACGCATATTGCCTCGAACACTCAGTGAAACACTGAATTCAACCTGAAGGTCCGTACGCTGTCCCAGTCAATCCAGGCAGTGTCATTTTGGCTCGCACATTGATTAGCATGACTGGGCATGCATATCTTAACGAAAATCACTTTGCCATATGTTCATTAATGAAATGATATTAAGCTTTTGAATGTAAAGAGATTTACCTCTTAATTCACTTATAAAATTATGCTGAATTCTGTGTGGGAGGACACAAAGACAAAATCTATGATTAATTTCCTTTTTATCACATTGAAAGGGGGATTCACATGCTAAATAAATTATTAAATTATTTCATCCCCTCGTGCAAAGCCTTTAGAGAATTGTAACTGAGAAGCATGAATTTCTCATATATCATTGGTCAGTATATGAAACTGCCTTATATAGAATATAGCCATGGGGCGCCTGGGTGGCTCAGTCATTAAGCGTCTGCCTTTGGCTTAGGTCATGGTCCCAGGGTCCTAGGATCGAGCCCCACATTGGGCTCCCTGCTCAGCTCAGCAGGGAGCCTGCTTCTCTCCCGCCTCTGCCCCTCCTCCTGCTTATGTTCTCCCTAGCTCTCTCTGTCTCTCAAATTAATAAATAAAATCCTTAAAAAAAGAACATAGCCACAATTTTTACATATTGCCACTGATTATATTATCTCTGTTACTCTTTATCAACTAGACAGTGAAAACATTTTTTTCAAAATTAAGAACTAGAATAAATTTGTTTTTCTTAATTTAATAGCATATTTTTTAACTAAATGATGATAGCCAAAATGCTGAACCTTGTAACTGTTTTTTTTTTTCCATAATAGAAAAGTTGTAATTTGTGCTTACATCCATACTAATAAACCATGCCTGCTAATACTGATTTAATCGGAACTGGATCAAACCCTAAACCCAAATTCTAGTTTGCATGATACAGAAGGATAGAAAAACAAGAACAACAAATCCATAAAGAAATAACTCCACAAACCCAAAATGTGTCATATTAAATCAAGACAATTGACCCAGATGCTCACAGATCTTGAAGGAAAAAATAAAAGTGGCTCTAGTTGACAAAGACAACAACCATGTGATCCTAGTTTAAAACAAAGCAAAAGCAAGTGAAAAAGCTCGTCACAACTGGAACGAGTGGGCAAGTGGGAAGATTTTCATAAGATTGGGCTATCACATAGATACTGGACATTTCTAGTGACTTAGTGCTGATTCTCCGAGCTGGGATGATGCAATTTTGGTTCTGCGGCACAGCTGTGCTTAGGTAAAGCGGACCAAAGTTCTCACGAGTAAAGTGTCATTACCTTCTGAAGTTTTCAAACTTGTTCCAACTGGTTCAGCAAATCCATGCATTTGTGAGTACATGTACAGCGTGGGTGTGTGATTTTCTGGAGAGAAATCAAACAAAACCACAAATGTTAAACCATGAACTCTAGGACAGGACTGAAGGACTGGAATCATGTCTAAAGGAATGACAAGCACTTTTTCCAGCAAGATTCTATCTCTTTGTAACATTAGAATTACAGCCAGTCTAGCAATGTGAAATATCATTGAAGGATGGGGCACAGTCGTGACTGATTCTAAATATTTGAAGGGCACAAAGCAGACCAGGCCAGCTCTCTGCTAAGCCCTGTGCCCCGGAGTCTCTGCTTCCTCAGCATTACACCTGTGACTGGACCACCACGTAACCTTAAGCCCACGCTTAGATTGTGCAGAGTCCTCTTTAATGAAATGCAGTGTCTCTGTGTCTCAGACGCCCTCCCTGCTGCTGACCCTGCCAGGTCCTGACCGACGGGGGCATGACCCAGGAAAGGAGTGACACTGATCACAGGTCAGGTGGTCGGTTGAGGCGGAAGACCAAAACGATGGAAGCCCTGCAGAGACGAGCGCTCACTCTCTGCTAAGCCTGAGCGCTACCACGAGGGGCGCAGAGGAATGGCACATGAGGACACAATGAGCTGGAGTCCTGGTGGCTAGGGCACAGTCAGAGAAACAAAAGTTCCTTCTTCTTAATATGGTCCCATAGAGGAATTCAGGGTTGACGTCCCCTGTGGGGGAATTGGGCAGTAAAGTTAAGAAGTTCAACTCGGCACGTAGGCTCTCAGCCGGAAGCACCCAAGACTCGTCCACCAGAGAATGATTGAAACTGCTGTGGTTTTCAGGAGTCTCTGGGGAGCTCTGTCACTGTGCAGGGACGCTGATGCTGAAGAAGCTCTGGAGAGCCCGTGCACACGCGTCCGCCCACTCATCCAGCTGCAACTGCCAGCAGAAGTCCCGGGCAGAGCCTTCTCCACCCCCCGGCGGACCTCAGGGCAGTGCATCCCACCGCAAGCGCATGCCAGCAAGCACGGGCCCCACGCTGCCCAAGAGCCCTTAGAAGGGGCAGGGACAATGCTCAACTGAAGACGGATGATCCCATCTAATTTGCCATTTTGTCCCATCAGCATCCATACACCCACTTTGTCCCTATTTGATGTCCAAGTAAAACAGTAAGAACACATAAATATTGTAGGTACAATTGAAGACATGCTCACCCCCTTTCCAGAAGAGAAGACACACATGCTAAGTACTGTTTCCATCTCCAAAGGGTTTCCATTCTTGTTTTTCTCAGTTTCCCTTTGAAATATACGGTAAGGATTTAACTAACATAAGATAAAGTGAGGTGCAATGGGGGGAAAGCAGTTAGTACAAGCACTGATATACATAGAAATACAAATGTGCAAGGATTTCCCCTGGGATCATTGACCTATTGATTGATTGACTGATTTTTTTTAAAGATTTTATTTATTTATTTGACAGAGAGAGAGGGAACACAAGCAGGGGGAGCGGGAGAGGGAGAAGCAGACTTCCCACTGAACAGGGAACCCGATGCGGGGCTCGATCCCAGGACCCTGGGATCATGACCTGAGCCGAAGGCAGACACTTAACCGACTGAGCACCCCAGGTGCCCCGACTGATTGACTGATTTGTATTTTTCTAAGGGGCATTCTCCAAACCCCTGCCAAGGAAGGTATATTCCTACATTATTTGAGCACAGTGAGCAGACAAACTTTTGCTTATTTCCCCTTTTTTTATGCACACTTTTTCCTCACCATGGATCACTGACAAGCCTAGAGCCTGACTACTCAATTGCTCTCTGGAATAAGCCCGTAAGACCTGGAAGAGCAGCATGAGATCAGTAGATGGGTGGACCAGGTGGGCATTCAAACAGTCTCAAGACTTCGGAATGTCCTCTCTTTCCTCTGTGCCCCCACGCATGTCCTGTTGCCATTATACGATTCTGAGGAACATTCACAGGCATGTCCCCGGTTCCTGTTCAGTGATGCCCAACTCCCTTGGTTCTTAAGGAGCTTAGACATTTGTATTCCTTCCCTGTAGTTTGAGTTGCATGAAGAAGAGAGAATAAACTGGGCAATCAGTCTGTAGACAACTAAACACCCCCAGGTTTTCGAGGGAAACCATCCCCATGAGAGAGAACAATGTGAGACAAACACTAAATGGGAAGGAAGCCATAGCATTGTACAAACACTGAGGTCACTCAGGAACAAAACAAAATTAATATTCAATAACAAGAAAAATACACTGTTCACAAAACAGAAAACACCAGTCTGAGGAAAAAGGCGAAACTTAAAATAGAGCGTTAAAAAAAATATCAAGGAAATCTGTCAGAAAGGGGAATGAAAAGATAGTGAAATAGAACACAGAAAAATAGCTAAGAACACCATGAATGTGGGCCAAACTGTCTAAAATAAACAAAGAGGGCATTTGGAAAGAAACTACAAAGGCAGTGGTGGAAAGAAGCGCTGGGTGTTGTATGTAAGTGATGAGTCACTGAATTCTACTCCAGAAGCCAATATTGCACCGTATGTTAACTAACAAAATCTATATTAAAAAAATAAAACAGGGGCGCCTGGGTGGCTCAGTCGTTAAGCGTCTGCCTTCAGCTCAGGTCATGGTCCCAGGGTCCTGGGATCGAGCCCTGCATCGGGCTGCCTGCTCTGTGGGAAGCCTGCTTCTCCCTCTCCCACTCCCCCTGCTTGTGTTCCCTCTCTCGCTGTGTCTCTCTCTGTCAAATAAATAAATAAAATCTTAAAAAAAAAAAACTAAAAAAATAAAACAAAATAAATTATCAAAAAACAGGAAGATAGGTCACGAGGAGTCACCAGATCGGAGGATATACAAAGCCGAGCAGAGTGAGGGAGCAGACGCAAACCAAGGTGGACTGTCACAGCGTCCAGGAACCTCAGAAGTAGAGAGAAAATACCAGGAGGTCCAGAAAAAAATAGGTCCCATACAAAATAACAAATGAGAGGAGTCAAAAGTCTTAGAGGCACCAATGGGTATCAGATTTTGCACAGATTAAGAAAGCAGATCTCAAATAACTTAGTTTCAGTATCCTGCACTCTTAGAAATTATGGAAAATAGGGGCGCCTGGGTGGCTCAGTCGTTAAGAGTCTGCCTTTGGCTCAGGTCATGATCCCAGGATCCTGGGATCGAGTCCCACATCTGGCTCCCTGCTCGGCAGGAGGCCTGCTTCTCCCTCTCCCACTCCCCCTGCTCATGTTCCTGCTCTCACAATCTCTCTCTCTCTGTGTCAAATAAATAAATAAAATCTTAAAAAAAAAAAGAAATTATGGAAAATAAAAAGTTATTGGGGGCAACTGGGTGGCTCAGTGGGTAAGCGTCCGACTCTTGGTTTTGGCTCAAGTCATGGTCTCAGGGCCCTGGGATCCTGCTGCACATTGGGCTCCGTGCTCAGCCCAGAGTCTGCTTCTCCCTCTCCCACTCATGCTCTCTTTCTGGGGTAAATAAATAAAATCTTAAAAAAAAAAAAAGAAAAAGAAAAGAGTTATTTATGTGAGTTACATACATTTATATTTATTAGAAATAAAACTGATATATTTAATGCTATTTATTAATTCATTTAATTATTCTAATGCATGTTTATGTACATAATGTATTTTTTTAAAGATTTTATTTATTTATTTGGGAGAGAGAGAATGAGAGAGAGCACATGAGAGGGGGGAGGGTCAGAGGGAGAAGCAGACTTCCCACTGAGCAGGGAGCCCAATGCGGGACTCGATCCCGGGACTCCAGGATCATGACCTGAGACGAAGGCAGTCGTTTAACCAACTGAGCCACCCAGGCGCCCAAAATGTATTTTTTAAAATAATTTTATTTTTTAAAAGGACAGTGAGAAGAGTTGCATCGCCTTGAACTTTTTGCAAATCTATTGAATGCCAAGTTTCCTATTAGATAACTGAATCCTCATACTCCTTCTTGATTTAATCCCTGGTGAGGAGTTGTTTGGGTTTGAATATGTGAAGAAAATCTTGGTCTCACAGAAATAAGTGGTGGGATAAAAAGAGAAATATTTTAATAACTTTTTGTGTAATTGTGGATATTCTTCTACTATATTACTGAAACTAGGCAAGTCCTAGTTTCTTGTAGTGTGGGATCAAAACAAAAAAATATGTATGTTTTTATGTTCTTTGACATTGAAGTCCACTGGTCTATTTTGCACCTTGAATGGATGGATCTTTTGCCCATTTGTGATGCTGTCACACCCCTCATTGGTCACTTGGAAAGCATTAGTTCACTGAATTTTACAGATCGTTTGAATCTTAACAGAGTTCATTTTAAAATAGTAAAAATCTGTCTTTATTAATAACATCATCAATCTCATCAGAAAAGTCTTTAAGTATTGAGAAGCTGTCAAGCTCATGCTTAAAAACCCAAATTTTCTCCTTAGCAACAAATACTGTCAGTCATCTTCCTTGAAGTGTCAGGCTCACTTGATTTGTTTTCAAAGAAAGGTCTACAAAATGTCTACCAAAGTCTGAAAAATTATAGTTCATCTGTCAGCTGTTGTTTCAATTAAACGTGGTGTACATGAGGAACCCAGAGTGTTGGGCTTCCAACCCAATCACAGAAGGACTTTTCTTTGAGATGTTTGCCATGCTTCATTGTGCATTAGAAATGCATCATGGGACTTGCCATGTCATCGTGCAGGGTCCTAAAAAGCCAGGGCCTCCTGGGTGCACTAACTCAGAACAGTGTAGGCTGGGATGTCTGGGAAACATCTGCCCCCTGCCTCGGAAGGCAGTGCCATGGAACCAAAGGGACTATTGTCCAGCATCATTCTGGGATTTCTCGTTAGAGATTACTGTTCAAGAGCATCCAGCATGCAATTTTTAACAAAGATCTTAATATATCTGTAGTCTGTTTCTAGACAGTATTAAAATATTTTTTGAGAACTCAGTGTACAAATTCATGAGTTTAATTTTTAAGACTTAAAAGGTCTTACTGTTTGGACTATTTCACTCTTGGGGATGCATGTTTGCCCTGAGAGGAATTTGAGTTCTCAAAGACATGATCTAATATGGTAACTTCAAAATAGAGATTGAATATTTAAGGTAATTTACTCAAATAAATAATTCCATGGCCTTGATTATTGTAAAAGGAGCTTTATCAGTTTAATAACATATGAATCAATTAAATATTAACTTTAAATGACAAAAAATTGTTAGATTAATAAACAGAACAGTAAGATTTATAAATTTAATTTAAACACTTAAATGGAGCTATGGTTACAGAGTTTTCATTTTCATACATTATACATTACTATAAAACCCAAATAACTAATTATTCCTTTCTAATCTCCCCTTAGACCTAAACACACACACACACACACACACAAATCTCCCAATTTAGAATCAGAACACTTGAAAGAACAGAATAATTGGGTAGACACTTTATTTTTTTAAGTTTTTATTTACTCATTTATTTGAGAGAGAGAGGGAACATGAGCAGGGGGAAGGGGCAGAGGGAGAAGGAGAAGCAGACTCCCCACTGAGCAGGGAAGCCCAACATAGGGCTTGATTCCAAGACCCTGAGACCATGACCTGAGCTAAAGGCAGACACCTAACCAACTGAGCCACCCGGGCACCCTTGGGTGGAGACTTTAAATAATTAAAAATTTAAGAAATAATATAAAAGAAACATAAAATATAAAAAAATAAAAAATATTTTAAAATAGTAAAATAATGTAATGTTTAGAATAAGCAACACGGACAATGAGTAATACCACTGGGGAGTCAATAACCAGTATTTTGCTTAAGGAAGAGAAAATTAATAAAGGGGAAGACAGAATTAAGGAAATCACCAGTACAACGTGAAGAGATTATAATGGGCAGTAGGGATGATAGAGCAGGGGAATAAGGGAGAATCACATGAAAAAGTGCAACTCAGATCTAAAACGAAGGAAACAGAACAGAAAAAGGCAACATTTAAAAAGTCATGGAGAAATATTTTTGCAGAATTCATGATGGACAATAAGCACAATCTGTCACAAACACAGTAGATCAAATGAAATCCACACCCAGGCATGACTCACTGGAACAGTAGAACTCCATACACAAGGGAATTCTAAATATGTCCAAATAAAAAAGAGAGCTCATCTGTAAAGGATCAATAGTTGAGAATTATAGTCTGAAAGCAACTATATCATTCAGAAAAAAAAATAATAAACCCAATTCATATATAAAGACATAGATAAATAAAGAAGAAAAGTTGAAGCAGAAAAATCAAAGAATCAATAAAACTCAAATCTGATTTTTAAAAGAACTTAAATAAATAATGTCTGCCAAAATATATCAAGAAAATAGGAAAGGCAAAAATAAGCCAACATTAGATCTGAAACTTATGACACATCAAATAATACAAACAATATGTAAAAATTATGGCATCACAAAATATGTTATGCTGACAAATTTGAAAACTTAGATAAATATACAATTCCTGTAAAAATATCAATTATGAAAATTAAGTCAAGGAAGCTCAGAATACCTGCATATACCTGGAACCATTAATTAATCAAACCATTAGTAAGTTTCTCTTTTCTTCCTTTCCACAACAGAAAAGAGATACAGACTGTTTTACAAATGGGATTACAAAGTATCAGAGAATATATTATCTCTGCGCTATATACTCTGTCAGAGAGCAAAATATGAAGCAGGGCTCCATAACACATTCATAAGGTTAATATAATCTAGAATATACGGGGGAAATATTGAAAAGAAAATATTCTAGAACAATCTCACTTGTCATGATAGATGAAAAGATAGTAAATGAAATAGTTGCAAAGCAAATTCCTCAGTTTATAAAAACCATACATTGTTTTAAATCATACCATATACATTGAAAAGAATTAGTGGAATTTACTGAATGAAGATTAAGAAAATATAATGTCTCAATTGTCTCAGAAAAATTATTTCATAAATTTCAGCCCACTCTCAGTCCTCATAAAGAATTATATGATGACTCAAATTTGGAATAGAAAGCATTTTCCTTACATTATAAGATATTTCTTTTATAAAACTATATTATAAACCCATATTTAGTCACAAGATGTTAAATGCATTCCCCTTGATGTCAGGAAAAATGCAAGGACGCCAGTTATAACTGGTCCTGTTCTGCTTTGTGCTGGAGATCCCAGCCAAGCAGAAAGTCAGGAAATAATTTATGAGAAATATAAAGAAAGAAACACAGCTGTCTAAATATCAGACTATGCATATAGCACACACATATTAGTGTATATACACATGCATTATGGTATATATTACATATATGATATTCTATTATATAATATGCTCTATTATAAATATTAAAAGTATTGCAGTACAATAATAATGGTTGTAAAATGTGATTTTAAAAAAGCAAGATCTCATTTATAATAGAAATCAAAACTATTGAGTTACCTAGGAAAATGGCCAACAAAGCATATTAACAAAAGACATTAAAGATAGATCAAAAACTAATGATGTAATGTATGGTGATTAACATAACATAATAATAATAAAAAAAAAAGGCCCAAATAAAATGAGAAGTCTGTCATGCTCATGTACAGGAAGAAAAGCTGTTAATTCTTCCCTAATTAGTCTACAAATGCAATACATTTCTAATCTATACATTTTATGCAATTCAATAAAATTACATGGAAATTGACAAGTTGATCATTACAGTCCTGTAGAAAAATGAAGCAACAAAGTCAGCCAGGAGAAATGAAGAAGCATTTCCAACTAATCAGAATTAAAGGGTAAATTGTAGTATTCCAGAGCATACATGTTTGTGTATTCAAGAGCATACGTGTGTGTGGATACAGAAATAGAGTATGACAAAGTAGAGATGCTCAACAGTCCATGTATATGTGAACATTTTGTGTGAAAGATGGAATAAAAATGAGTGAGAAAAGCAGAATATTTTTAAAAAACAACTTTTCACATGTGAAAAAATATAAAATTAATCCTTAGATCACATCAAATAGTAAATAAGTCCCAGATGAATTAATGATACGATTAAAATGCAAAGGTACAAATTTTCAGAAGATGACAAAAAAAATATCCATCCCACATCAGTGTAGGGTGGTACTTCTTAAATAGATCTTAAAAAACCAACATCATCCTCTCAAGTCATTGTTCATTTTGACTACGTTAACAAAACATTTTTGTTACAAAAGACTCCATTAATGGTAATGATAACATTTATATAGTGCTTATTACGTGTCTCTCCTTGTGCTCATCACTGTGCATATATTAACCCCCTTAATCCTCAAGATATCAATTAGGTAGATAATATTGATGTCATACATTTTCCAATGACGACTTGAGCCATAGCATAATTATGTAACTTCTCCAAGATCAAATAGTTAATAACATCAGAAGTGTACCAAAGACTTGGAACAGTTATTTAGAGGGTAGGGGGGCGGGGGGATGATGGTGATGGGTATTAAGGAGGGCACATACTGAATGGAGCACTGGGTGTTATACGCAAACAATGAATCATGGAACACTGCACCAAAAACTAATGATGTACTGCATGGTGACTAACATAACATAATAAAATTAAATTAAAAAAATAAATAAACGAACAAAGAACAAACAGCACAACAGGCAAACCAAGAGAATAGTTTCCATAATATATTAAAATCCCACCAAATTAATAAGAAACATTTAAAAACTTAAACACTAGAGAAATAAGGAGAAATATGCTTTTATTATCATATGGTGGATATAAACATGCACTGGAAACAGAGGATGTGAGGCGTCATCAGGAAAAGACTAGAAAGCTCCGTTTGAAGAAGAGCAGAAGGAGGGAGGGCAGCATACTTGTAGTCAAGGTAGCCAGGCTTCCTCCAGGGACACACAAGTACTAGTAATGTACTTGGAACCCGCTGATGATCTGGCTGGTTTCAGAAGCTCAACTCAGTGTTCTCACGGAGACTTTTATACTCTCCTGCTCATCAGCCTCTCCCCAGATGCTTTGGAGACCTTGGCTACATGTCTACTGGCTCATGGACTTAAGCAATTGGAAAACAAAAGAGAAGAAACCACTGCACTGTGTTCCTACATGTTTCCCAAAGAATGCATGAACGATAAATTGCCTCTGCATCACCCCCCAGCACAACCAGAGTCTAGGTCTGCTCCACTCCCTTCCTGCACACAAGAGCAGGTAATTCACACAAGAATAAACTCGAGTCTCCAATAAACATAGAAACATGCTCGACTCTGTCTTAAAAAGGAACTGTAAATTGTAACTACAATGAGATGTCATTGATAAAAAATTAAAAAGTCCGACGAGGGCATTCGTGGGATGGGGTTATGGGAAATCTGCGCTTCTGCTGAGAGTACACAGGGACCCGACCACTTGGGAAAACACCTGGGCACTGCCTACTCCACGTGAAGATGTTCACACCTAAGCATGCAGCTTATTCTAAATACATATTCTATGTCAGACAGAGAAAGACAAGCACTGTATGGTCTCACCTATGGAATCCAAACAGGCCAATCTCATAGAAACAGAGCAGAATTGTGGTTGCCAGGGGCTGGCAGGTGGCAGAAATGGGGAGATGTTGGTCAAAGAATACAAACTTCTCATTATAGGATGAATATGTTCTGGGGATCTAATGCATAACATTGGGATTATAGATAATACTATACTATAGGGTTGAATGTTGCTGGGAGACTAGATCTTAGAGGTTCTCACCACAAAAATGAAATGATAGTTATGTGATATGATGTGTTAGCTGACACTATTTGCAGTTAGAAGTGCAGCAAGTTAACTGGTCCTACACCATTGACTTATGCAATATTATATGTCGATTATATCTCAGTAAATCTGAAAAAAATATTGAATATATATATTATAGACCACAGAAGTATGCCCACAAGGTCACATAAGAATACTTATAAGAATACTTATGGCAGCATTGTTTGTAACCCAACATAAGACCTTGTGACTTTCATTTGGATAAGGATGTTTTAGATATGACACCAGAAGCCCAGTCCATAAAACAAAAAATTAAAAAACAGCAAACTGTACTTCATAAAGATTAAAAACTTCTGTTCTTCAAAGGATGTTTTCAAAGAGAATGAAAACACAATGGTAAGCTGAGTAAAATGCTTGCAAATACTATATCAGTAAGAATTTCTACCAAGGACATAAACCCAGAAATGCAATAATAGGAAAACAAAAAGTTCAGTTTAAAAAGTGAGCAAATGAAAAAATAAAATAAAAACAAAATAAAATAAAAATGAGCAAATGATGTGAGCAAACACATCACCAAAGAAAACATACTGATGGCAAATAAGCACATTAAAAATACTTAACATCATGTGTCATTAGGCAAATGCAAAATGAAACTATAGTGAGATACCACCATACCCCCGGTAGAATGATTAACATGAGAAGGAAGGAAGGAAGGAAAGAGGGAGGGAAGGAGGGAAAGAAAGAAAGAAAGAAAGAAAGAAAGAAAGAAAGAAAGAAAGAAAGAAAGAAAGAAAGAAAGAAAAAGGAAAGAAAGAAAGAAAGACAAAGAAAAGAAAAAGACTAACCTTAAAAATTTACAAAGTGTTAGAGAAGATTTGGAGGAAGTCAAACATTCAAGACTGCTGGTAGGAATGTAAAATATTACAATAACTTTGGAAAAGAGTTTGGGCTTCTACAAATGTTAAACCTGCTTCTCCCATCTGATCTAGCCATCCTGTTCCTAGATATTTGCCCTGCAGAAATGAAGGCATATGTCCACAAAATACCCCGCATGTATGTTTGTAACAGCTTTATTGGTATTAGCCAACAACTAAAACAACTCAAATGTTCATCAAAATGTGATGGACCAACTATGGTACAACCATACAATGAAATACCACTCAGCAATACAAAGAATGAACTATTTATATATGGTACCACATGGATGGCTATCAAGAGAAGTACTCTGAGTAGAAGGAGGCAGAAAAAAGTACATATGGTATGATTCATCTTTCTGTAAAATGCAAACTCATTTCTAGCAATAGCAAGTAGATCAGTGGTTGTCTAAGGAAGAGAGAGGGGGTGGGGGAGGTTTATGAGAAAACTTGGGAATGAATGATACGTTCATTATCTTGACTGTGGGGATGGTTTCCGGGGGAAGAATTTATATATCAAAGCTTATAAAAGCTTTGAACACTTTATATATGCACAGTCAACTGTATGTTAAATATACCTCAACAGAGCTGCTTTTCAAAAACATCCTATTAAGACTCTCACATCAGTGAGCTCTGCTGCATATTATATGGCAGCGGAAATGGGTGGTGAGCTCACTGATGTGAGAGAGAGAGAGAGAGAGAGAGAGAGAGAGAGAACACAGATGTTTCTTTTCATTCTCTCCAGCATGCAAGTCTGCAGGAGGCTACTGAATCAGTAGTTTTGACTTGACTGTGTTCTTTCTTTTCTACTGGCACACTGTGGTGGTCTTTTCTACTGTAGAAGCCCACCAGTGAGGAGTATGTCCACAGGCCCAGGAAGCACTGCTCCATGCTTACACTTGATGAGAACGTGGAACCAGATCAAGGGCACTGGCACATTTTATGTGGGCAAGGCGGGGAGTAAGTGCAGATTGCTTATAACCGTGTATGTGTGTGTGTGTGTGTGTGTTCATTTGGATAACAAAGAGAAAGAGGCTGCTAATAGTCCAGTGGTTTCAATCTCCAAAAGGAACCTAGGCAGCATTTCTCAGAGTGGACATGTGGTTACAAGGCATGTTTACTTCAGAAATATGCACACACACACATACAAAGAAAACTTCTGTGGGGGGTATTTTTTTTTCAGTCATCGGAGTGCATTTTAAACATCAAATCACCTTTATATGTTTTGCATGTTTCCAATTTGGGAAGCACCTCGGCGTCCCTTTGCTGGGTTCTGGCCGGTGGTCTGCTACAGTACTCCATCTTCCTACCTCTGACCTTGTCCCACTTTGCAGCCCAGCTGATTGCCCTTAGCCACAGCTCTGCAGCACCTGGAACTTTCCTGCTCGTCAGCGCCGGCTCCTCCTGCATTAGGGTGCCTCGCTGCTTCACGACAGGGTGGTGAGACCCGAGGAGTCATGTCCTGTTTGCAGTGCAGGGACTGCAGTTAATTGGATGTGTGTATGCTTTCACCTCCCCTGGCCCCAGGTCAAGACTGGTTTGAGAGTTCATGAGGGGGCTGCTTAAACAGTCTGAGTTGCAGTGTCCACATCTTTAAAGTTGTGGGTGTTTACGCCACAGTATTGCTGCAATGCTCAGGTGGGATCTCGTGTGTACGTGCAAATATTCTGTGCAGGGCTCAGGGAATTTCTGGCTCTCCAGAAGTGTTAGTTGCCGTCTCAATAATCAGCTTTACCATCTGACTGCTAGATCAGAAGGTATTCACTTAGCAGTAATTAAGAGGAAAAGCTGATTTTTATCGGTGGCAATTGTTCAGGAAGATTTGATTCACACACCGGCAGCTGCCCAGCTCGTTAACGGCGCAAATGTTGTCTTATACCGCCACCGACTGGCTGCGCCTGGGAAGCGGAGGCTGGGCTACTGTCTGAAGACCCCAAGTCAACCAGATTCACCCCGACCTTTCATGCCCTAATAGTGATTGTGAAATGCATGCAGCTTACAGAGAAAATGATTCCTCTAAATGATGTGATGGTTCTGAACGTCTCTGGCCGAGAGCCAAGTTATATTTACAATGGCAAAACAGGAAAGGGAAGAAAATGGAATGTTCCTTGTGTTTATGTATCAATATCAGATACATTTCAGAAGATAACATTTTAATTACACCCCTGAGCAGGGATGAGCTGACAGGTTTTCTTTTTTTTAAAATTCTATTCATCAATAAAAGTTAAATGTAAAGCAATATGTTTCAAGGAAATTGTAAATCACGAGAGTATGGGAGGGTTAGTTTTTCTTCAATTACAACTGTTAAAATAAGCAGTGAAAGAACTGCGTTGGAAATTTTCATTTTATCGTGTTAGTTCCACTTTCTCCATTGAAATATAGGAATATCATGCCACTCAAAGGAAAATTAAGAGAAGAAAAGATACACCAGGAAAAACCCTTCAAAATATTCTCAAACACCTAATAAAACCAAAGAAATTGCTCTTTAATAGGCCATGGAAAATGTTGCAATTATTACCCAGTGAACCACATAAATTCTTTCAAGTTACATTTTAACTGTAGAGTTTCATTTCCATTCCCTAGCAATAGGGAAGGGAAACAATCCAGCTTAATGTTTAAACTGAAGGGGAAAAAATGGTTTCCTTGATTCAGCTGCCACTCATAACTGCACCAGCGAAAGAGTCTGACTTTAACATAACCCGTGTGTGCCTCATCCTGAAATAGGAGTTTGGAAAACCCTCAACCTTCTTTCCGTATTTCCTGTTGAAGAACACAGCAGCTCAGAGGACCTGATATTGCACGCAGGCAGATCATGCAGCCGGGAAGTGAGGATACCCAGGTCCCTAGTCCAGTGGTCTTTCCCCTTCACCAAACTCCTCTCAAACGAATATTAATATTGATGTGCTAGTTTGCATGAGCATATTATAATTTGTGCAAAGTAAAACATACTCTTTACTATAATTTTTGGAGAAAATTAATGCTCTGATGAAATCAAAGGTAAATAAAATATTTGGGGTTATAAAATTTAGTTCTAGGTTTATAGTGGTCTTTCTACTACATCACTCTACAAATGATATTTTTCTAAAATCTTTTAAAATGAATGGACTGTTTGTCTCTGACTGATGGATTTCAAACTCCTGGCACTCAGAGGTTTAGCACAATTGTACACCAAAGGAATTACAGGATACTAGAATAAAGTGCACTGAGACAAATGATTGTTTCCTATTCTCACAATGATAGCAATACCTGTTTATTGAAATATTTTTAGTAGGCAAAAATACTGAAAAGTGTAAAAAAAATAACAAAAGCAATCCATAATTCTGTGAACATATCCAAATGAACCATAATTCCAATTTTGAAGTACTTCCCCCGTCTCTAGATAGATGATGCATAGAAAGATAGGTACATAGATGGATAAACAGGTAGATGATAAATAGATGATAGAGATCTCAATAGATAGCTTGATCTCCATATCCCCCATATTGCTTTTCTCATAGGAAAATAAAATAAGCTTATGGTGACGGTTCCTGAAAACCTTATTTCAGAGTTTCTCCTCTCTTAACATAGGACCATGGAAAGCAAATAGACAGTTTCCAAACAAAAAGGCGTGAGAGGGGACAGTCTCACACATTTCCCGGTCAGGCACAGACTGGATTTGAAGGGAGTGGGATTCTCAGAGTCTCTTCACTTAAATAATTTCAAGAGCAAGAGAGATCTTTACGGGCCTGGGGTGTGTGTGTGTGTGTGTGTGTGTGTGTGTGTGTGTGTTCACAAGTGTGTGGTAGGGGGTCTCAGACCCAAGGACTCAGGATTTACTGAAGTCTTTAACAAGAGATTCTTTGCATTTTCCTTTTTAGTTTGCGTAATATTTTATATAGTACTGAATTTATCTTTGATTTATTCTTTTGTGTAACTATTGATGCTGACTTTTGACTATAATGTCTTTTTTGAGGTTCAGAAATTAAAAGTTGCATAGACAAATCTATCAAAATATTTTCATCTTTTTTTTTTCCCATTGGCTTTTGGATTAGCAAATTCCTCTTAACACCAGTTGCTGTGTATGTTCATGCATCTCTCCTTGTGGATTCATTAATAGTTGTATTAAATATACATTACGGCTGAAACTTATTTTTGAGAACTATAAAAAACAAATAATCTAAACTTATTTTTTCTAAATAGCTAACCTGTTTTTTCAATACAAATTTTTCACTGCTAGAAAACCATAAACAAACATAAAAATCGATTTAAAAGTATTAAAATGGTAAGAATATATTTTTTGTTTTGTTCCACTAATTTCTTCTGTTCCATCCACTGTTGTTTCTTATATCAGTTATCTACTATTTGATAACTACTATGCTGTCAAGAGCTCTTGATGGTCATTTGTATTTTATTTTTAATTTTTTTTAGCATAGTTGGCACACAATGGCACATTAGTCTCAGGCATACACATGGTTGATTGTTATTTTTAAAATGTTGCTTTCTGGGCGCCTGGGTGGCTCAGTTGGTTAAGCGACTGCCTTCGGCTCGGGTCATGATCCTGGAGTCCCGGGATCGAGTCCCGCATCGGGCTCCCTGCTCGGCGGGGAGTCTGCTTCTCCCTCTCATGCTCTCTGTCTCTCATTCTCTCTCTCTCAAATAAATAAATAAAATCTTTAAAAAAAAAAAAAATGTTGCTTTCTGACCATCTATTTTACCGATGTCTTATATAGTCACATCTAAGTGGACATCAATAAAAAAAGGTTTTGATGGAACTCGTATCTGTATACAAACCTATATAAACCTATATAACATTTTGAAGCATATTTTTTAATATTTTAAAGCATGTCATGCCTATCTATTTAAACCATACATAGCCTTCAGATAAAATTTGAAATTGTCTTCAGGCAGACCTTATGCAACTTTTGGTTAAATATATTTATGAGTATTTTTTAAATTTATGGGTATTTTCTACTTTCGTGGCTATTATAAGTTATGGATTATGACCACTGCTTTATTTGCATAAATTGTAATATCCAGTATTAAAGAATGCTCAATTTTGTCAAATTATTTTGCACAATAGATCATCTGGTTGAATTTTACATTATTTTAAATTTTGCGTGGCCGTTTTTTTTTTCTTTTTGTAGATTTGAAGAATCTCAAGGTACCTGCATGCACTGACATGCTCTTCTCATCTTTATGGAAAGTTGTGCTTTATTTGCTTTTTTGATTGTATATGGTTATCTAAAAAAATTGGAAAAGTGATCAGTGATAAAGAGGACAGTTGACATTCTTAGTTTTTGCTTTCATGGAAAGTAACCGAATTCTGCAGTAAGATATTGGTACTTTGCATAAATGGAGGTGATTTACAATTTTGAGGAACTGTCCTCTTCTAGCTTCCTAAATGATTTTCATTTGTTTGTTTGCTTGTTTTAATCATGAAGGAATACTGAATATGATCAACTGTCTTCTTGAGCTCTATCGAGATGGTCTCAGGCAAGTGTGGAGTCACACGAGGGGCTTTTTGACTATTGACTCATCTCATGGTTGGTACTGTGTCTGCAGGGTTAGAATGCCCTTCCTTTTTCACTTTTTATACATATATTTTAATCTCTTGACTTTGCTATATCATTGTTTTAGTTGAGCATTTTAGATCAATATTGTAAATCTATTATCATTTATATTTTACTTCACTTTTTCCTGAAACTGGCATCGTTAAATGTATCTCATTACTTCTTTAGGTTTGTCTTCTCCAATAGTAATTCTTTGTACATTTCATTTAATTATTTCTTGTTTAATCATGAAACTAATAAAAACTTTAAGTTTGTCTCTGATACAACAACTATGAGTTTGGTTTTTATAAGACATTTGTGTCTGGAAAAAATTTTGCCTCTGTGTTCTGTATTAGCCACATCTTATAAAGATATTTGGTAGATAGAATTTTTCTTGTTTTAAATGTAATTAATAGATGTTATATACATTTTAGAAAATGGCTAATTCGGGTGATTCCAGCATGTGTTTTACCAAAGAGTCCCAGCAATAAAATTATTTGCATTTGGGGTGTCTGATGCTACATAAGAAAGTTAGTGACTTAATCACTACAATATGCTTGTTTTCTGGGTTCACTGAGCTCGGCTGGATAGTTCTCTGCTCCATGTGATGTTGGCTGGGGTCAGAATCATCAAGAGAACCACTTGGCGCTGCCTTGTATGTTTACACTCCCTCTACCACAATACAGTATCATTTCTTGTTTCTAGAGAAATATTTCACATGAGGACCAGGAAACACGCACAAAGATGTTCATAGGCGCAATATCTGACAGGTACAACCAGTAAGAACACAAGTGCCCAGTTAAGGAGAATGGATAACAGTATGTTCTGACGATGTAAAATCAAATAACAGCATAGTGCCTGAACGACAATTACATGCAAAAATATGTGTGAATCTTAGGAATGTAATTTGAGTGAAAAACAAGTCCCATGGCATAATGTTTAATATATATTTCCATTAAGTCCAAAATGAGGTATAGAGTAATATGTAATAAAACTTTTTTATTTATTTTTATTTATTTTTTAAAGATTTTATTTATTTATTTGAGACAGAGAGAATGAGAGAGACAGAGAGCACATGAGAGGGGGGAGGGTCAGAGGGAGAAGCAGGCTCCCTGCCGAGCAGGGAGCCCTATGCGGGACTCGATCCCGGGACTCCAGGATCATGACCTGAGCCGAAGGCAGTCGCTTAACCAACTGAGCCACCCAGGCGCCCTGTAATAAAACTTTTTTAAAGTAAGGGAGTGACGAACCCACTAATCAGGACAGGGTTGATTTGACTAGTTGGGGAGTTTGAGTGGGTAGATGGGGAACACCTTCAGAGCTGCTATATTATTGGTGATGTTTTACTGGTTGAGTTGAGCAGTGGGCTCATGATATTATTAAATCAACTGATTACTTAATTAATTTCAGAGAGAGTCATGAATCATGTGCCAAGGAAGACTCTGTGCCACCTTATTGGATACCTGTCAGGTTTCCCCTCATATACTTTCCGTCCAGATTTTCACTGTAGCTGGACCTGCAACAGCCAGGTGGACACACTTATCCATCCCACGTCTCTGCCCTTCCTCCGTGGGACTCTGGCCACTCACTCAGCCATTCTAATGCATGAACAACCTGGAAGAGCAAGGGAGTCGACACCTTATAGAGCATCCCTGGACCAAGAGAGGATGGGAGCCAGTGGACGAATATGGAGCTCCCGATGTCTCCTTTTCACATGGTTCTCAGTACTCACGTTGGAATTGAGGTACTCTTGTCTCTACAGCAGTGGTCAGCTCCCTAACACAACCTCAGTTTAACCTCACTTGCCTCCCTGTTTCTTGCTTCTTGGTGCCCCAGCATACAAGTTCTTTTTCTAGGCTATGCTTTTGGGAGAAAAATAGATAAACCAGTTAAAGAAAAAATTATTAATCCAATCGTAAACACATGAGGGACCCAATTTTTTCTACATCTTCTCAGTTTATAGTATATATTTTACAGCATATTTGATACACAATAAACTACACATAAAGTACATAGTCTAATGAGTGGTGGCATATGAATACAACAATGAAACTGTAATCACAATGAAGAATATGAACCCCAAAATTTTCATCTTCCTTTACCCTCACCGGAACCACTGATCTCCTCTCTGTTGTTATAGATTAGTTTACATTTTCTACAATTTTTATATTAGTGGATTTGTATGATATATACTTTTGGGGGGCTGTCCTCTTTCACTTTGTATAATTATTTAGAGATTCATCCTGTTGATCTCTATTCTATCTCTTTATCAGTATCACACTGCATTAGTTATTGGAGCTTTATAGTAGATCTTGAAATCAAGTCATACGAGTCATTCAATTCTGTATTTCTTTTTCAAAATTGTTTGGCTTTTCTTTCTTTCTTTTTTTTTTTTAAGATTTTATTTATTTGACAGAGAGAGACACAGCGAGAGAGGGAACGCAAGCAGCGGGAGTAGGAGAGGGAGAAGCAGGCTTCCGGCTGAGCAGGGAGCCCGATGCGGGGCTAAATCCCAGGACCCTGGACCTGAGCTGAAGGCAGACGCTCAACAACTGAGCCACCCAGTGCCCCTGTTTGAATTTTCTTATCTTTCATATTCCTATGTAAATTTGAGAATCAGCTTGGTCATTTCAACAAAAGGAAGTCTCCTGGAATTTTGGTTGGGATTTTATTGAACTTATATATGAATTTGATAAGAGTGGAAATCGTAGTATTACTCAGTACATGAATACAGCGTGTCTCTCCATTTATGTCTTCTCTGATTTATTTCAACACTATTTTCACTTTCAACATAAAGATCTTGCACATAATTTCTTTTTTAAATTTTTTATTGTTATGTTAATCACCATACATTACATCATTAGTTTTTCATTGCTTGTGCATAACACCCAGTGCTCCATGCAGAACGTGCCCTCCCCAATACCCATCACCAGGCTAACCCATCCTCCCACCCCCCTCCCCTCTAGAACCCTCAGTTTGTTTTTCAGGGTCCATAGTCTCTCATGGTTCATCTCCCCCTCCGATATCCCCCCCTTCATTCTTCCCCTCCTGCTATCTCCTTCTTCTTTTTTTTTTTTCTTAACATATATTGCATTATTTGTTTCAGAGGTACAGATCTGTGATTCAACAGTCTTGCACAATTCACAGAGATCTTGCACATAATTTCTTAGATTTATATCTATATATTTAAGATTTTTTGTAAATAATGTAAATGTCACTTTTAAGTTTAAATTTAAATTTGACTTTTTTAGTACATTGATTGGCATTCTTTGACTTTACTAAACCCTATTATTAATTTCATTAGTTTTTATACTCTTTGGAATTGTCTACATAGATGATCATATCACCTGTGAATAGGTACAGGTTACTTACTTATTTTACAATATTTGTACTGTTTTCTCCCTTACCTTACCCTGCTGGCTTGGACCTTAATTAGGATATTGAACAAGAGGGTGAGAATAGACACCATTGTTTTGTTTTGTTTTGTTTTGTTTCAGTCTTAAGGGAAAGCTTCATACTGTAATTTAAATAAAAATTTAGAGCTCCTCAGTGGCTCAGTCAGTTAAGTATCTGCCTTCGGCTGAGGTCATGAGCCCAGGGTCCTGGTATCGAGCCCCACATCGGGCTCCCTGCATAGTGGGGAGTCTGTTTCTCCCTCTATCCTTCCCACTGCTCGTGATCTCTCTCTCACTCTCTCCATTTATCTCAAATAAATAAATGAAATCACAAATAAATAAATATAAGTTTAATTGTAGGTTTTATATGAATGTTTATATCAGTTTAAGGAAATTCCTTTATATTCCCAGTTTTCTAAGAGATTTTAGCATGAAGACTTTAATTTGGTCAGTTTGAAGTTTGTTGTTGTTTTTTGGTTTGGGTTTTTTTTTTGCATTTATTGAGATATTTATATTGTTTGAATTCTTTAGTTTGATGATATGGTAAACAGCACTGACTGATTTTCAAATGTTGAACAGGCTGGGTATTCTTAGATTTTTTTTATTATTATTCATTTGAGACACAGAGATACAGAGAGACAGAGAGCATGAGCAGGGGGAGAGGCAGAGTGAGAGGGAGACACAGGCTCCCCGCTGAGCCAGGAGCCCAATGCGGGGCTTGATCTCAGGACCCTGGAATCATGACCTGAGCCAAAGGCAGATGCTTAACCATCTGAGCCACCCAGGCGTCCCTAGGCTGTGTGTTCTTAAGGTAATAAAGCAACATGTATGTGTTGTATTATCCTTATTAGATATTTCTGGCTTTGATTTGTCAATATTTTGTTGAAGATTTTTGCATCTATGTTCATGAGAGATATTGGTTTGTAGTATTTTTTTTTTGCAATGTCTTTGTCTGGTTTACATATTAGGATGATATTCTCATAAATCATTTAGGAAATGTTCCCTCCTCTTCTCATTTTTTGTGTGAGAGTTTGTGTAGCATTGATAATATTTTTTTCATTAAATTGTAGAATTTTCCAGTGAAGCCACCTGGCCCTAGAGTTCTCATGGTGGATGTTTATAAATTGTGAATTCCATTTTTTAAAAGATCTGTGACTGATATTCATCTATTTCTTTTTTAATTAGCATGATAATTTATTTATCGAAGATACTCAGTTTATTTAATCTAAGCTGGCCCATTCTTAGGCATAAAGTTTCCTGTAATACTTCTTTGCTAGCATCTCAGTGCCTGTAGGGTCTATGATGGCTTTTCTTCATTCCTGGTCTTGGGAGTTTGTGGCTCTTCTCTCATTTCCCTGATCAATCTACCTAGAGAGTTCTCCAAGAAGCAGGCTTTTGCTTCATTGGTTGTCTCTATTGCTTTTCTTTTTGCAATTCAACTGAGTTCTCATCTTCATTATTTCTTTGCTTTAGCTGGTTTGGGGTTTAATTTGCACTACTTTGTCTGGTTTCTTAGGGTGGAATAGGCCCGTGGCCAAACTAGAAAAGAGTGAATATTGTCACATGTTTCGAGGTGGCCGACAAAAGATTCTCCTGCCATCCATTTAACCAAGGCTGAGGATTTAATGAGCTCAAGCTTTTAGAAGAATGCTTTACTCAAAGATAGGACTGCATTACCATTTCTCTTATACTTATTTTTAGTTTGTCGGTAGAATTTGGGGATTCCCTTCTTTTTATGGTTGAAATAATACAAATCCTTTTACATTCTTGCTTTTTTTTTTTTTCCCAGCTCTCTGATTCCACAATATGTATCTCATGAATTAACAACTTACTTGATGTCTTTCCTGCCCATTGTAGAATAGATTGTCTGGTCTATATTACTAACTCAACATATAATTCTGAGTCATTTCTTGTTATCCTTGAAATTATAACATAAACTTCTCCTGCTAACAGCAAAGTATCATATCCACATACATTGGAATTTTAAAACCCTCCTTCATTCTGGGTATTTGATAAGGACTTTTCATCTGCAAGTTAGTTCTGTCTTCTAATGGAGAAACTAGAGTGTGTAACTTTATATTTTTAACTTTATTTGAATGTCGTTCATAAAGAAACCAATCTGTCATTTGTGGATCTGCATCTCTACCTTCCAACTGCAAACCTCTCATTCATCATGGTTTCCCACACTTTACTACCCAACGTATATGTCAGCATTTCAATATTCTGCAATGTGGATTCTACTCTTCCCTACACCTACTAAGTCATTTTAATTCCATCAGCAAATTTAAATCTCTTTTTAGACTCTTACATGTTCTCTGTGATTCTTGCCTTCTCTTGGCTAGGTCGCTTTACTCTTTTTTGTTGTTTCATTTTTTTAATTTTATTTTCTTATGTTCAACACATCATTAGTTGTTTTTTTTTATGTATACAATACATCATTAGTTTTTGATGTAATGTTCCACTATGGGGGGATGATTTGAGGGAGATTTGTGAATTTAGTTTAGTCTTTTGTTTTCTTTTAACTAAAGCCATACTGATCATATTTCTCCACGGTTTACGTTTTTTTCCCGAACAAAGTCTCAAAGGCCACTAATATGGATGCAATTCTGATTTAAGAACTCCGTAGTCCCTCCACAAAATTATCCTGTGGCAGGTGAGCCCAGAGCTAATCACTGACACTAATCACTTTCTTTATTTTCCTCCATATTCATATATGCACAAATGCAATACACTCATTGATATGAAGACATTTTTGTGCCATTGTCCATTTCATAAAAACAAGGTTGTATTCTATTTATTTTTCACATTTTATGTTTTACTTTTCATTATACTTTCATTGCCTAGTGTACTGCTAGGACACATTACATCTTTACTCTATGATTGTGCACTTATGGAGGCACAAAGACAGAGAGCACTATTACCAAAGGCATTATTCGAGCAAGTTTATCTGGTAAGAGAAGCACAACTCTGATATTTGCATTGGTAGAGATTTCTTTTTTTTTTTTTTAAAGATTTTATTTATTTATTTGAGAGAGAGAGAATGAGAGAGAGCATGAGAGGGGAGAGGGTCAGAGGGAGAAGCAGACTCCCCACTGAGCGGGGAGCCCAATGTGGGACTCGATCCTGGGACTCCAGGATCATGACCTGAGCTGAAGGCAGTCGCTTAACCAACTGAGCCACCCAGGCGCCCTGGTAGAGATTTCTGAAACAGCAAAGATAACCCCACAACAAGAACAACCATAGAAATATGGTTCATAGAATTTGTGCCACTGGGGTCAAAGAGACTGTGTAACCCCCAAGATAAATTCTGTATGACATGGTTGACCAGACTGAGGAACAAGTGCGAGCCACATGGGTAAGTCCCTCTGGAACAAGCTTATGGTTCCAGTTTGGGAAGGAGACCATCAGCTCATTCCCTGAGCAAACAGCAGTGAGGCAGAACGAGAATGATGAACCAGAATGAGAACCACAAATTATCTCAGCCTCACAGACAACCGACTACTCAGGGATCATCATGTCCATGTATTGGCATGGTCGTTGTCATCATGATTATGCCTCTTACTTGATGCTAGACCATGCCCAAGGCATCAAGGAAAATGTAATAATGTTGATGTGTCTGTTCACATTACCATGCTTCTCCTTTGCGATAGAATGCCAGGGAATTGGTGTTCCGGGATGGCCATGTTTTGCCAACAACCTCCATAGCTGTTGAACGGCTTACATAGTTTTGTGAGCAATAGAATCAGGTTGAAGTGATTAATATGCTACCGAAACCTAAATTATCTCCAGTCCCAAATCATTTTATGAAGCCTCTTTGAATCTCTTCCTGCCACAGCTAAACAAAACAAACCACGCACAGAGAATCATTTGTGTAGACACATGTTCTGGGGGGAAATGCCTTGTTTTGTGTCTGAGAGTAAAGAAAGGAGATGGAGATACCAAACTGGCCCGCCCAACCCCACCCCTTTCACTTCCTATCTTTCTACTCAACTAAATTCTTCTTAGTTGCATTTTTGCAAGAGATCATGTTAAGTTTTGGTTTTCCATTCTTTCTTCCCATATCAGAACATATGGTCCATGAGGCTATTCAAAGCAAGCATTTTCTTTTTCATCATTATATCTTCAGTATCTAGAACCTCTTAGACACTTAGCAAATGTTTCTTTTTCTTTTTGGATTCAGCACTATATACTTTTTTTTTTTTGTAGTTTTTATTTTTATTATGTTATGTTAGTCACCATACAATACATCATTAGTTTTTGATGTAGTGATCCACGATGCATTGTTTTCGTATAACACCCAGTGCTCCATGCAGTACGTGCCCTCCTTAATACCCATCACCGGGCTAACCAATCCCCCCTCCCTCCTCCCCTCTAACACCTTGTTTGTTTCTCAGAGTCCATAGTCTCTCATGGCTCATCTCTCCCTCCAATTCCCCCTGCGCATTTTTCCCTTCCTTCTCCTAATGTCCTCCATGTTACTCCTTATGTTCCACAAATAAGTGAAACCATATGCAAATGTTTCTTAAATAAATAAATGAGTGACCCAAGAAGTCAGGGCCACTGCTGAATGATGAAGTGAGTTCTAATACCATCGACATCTCTACTAATTCCTGGTAGTAGATCACAGGACAAATGACGCAATATCACTTCCCTCCAGGTTACGACTGAGAAAAGAATGTTCAGTTCAGTGGACCGACTCCTGCTTTTCATTTATTAAAGAAACTCAAGTGGCATCAAAGACAAATTCTTATATTTTGAAAAGTTCACATACATTAATATCTTACAAACTAAGAAAAGTTCTTTCGCAGGGGAAAATACCAGGTTATTGAAAAGTCAAGCTACTCGAAGCCTTGATACAGAGCCCAGGGTGTCTAGCACAGACTCCTAGATTTGCCACTTTGGGGAGGAAAGATGCCTCACACCCTACAGCACATCTTTGCCTGTTACATCCACACGTGTTGTTGAGAAGGACTCAGCCAGAAATCTCCAAAGCGGTGCTTTTAATGTTGTATAAAAATAGTGAACTGCATCAAAGCGAGTACTTCAAGCCACCACTTTTTGAAGATACTTATGAGAGAATGGAACATCCCAGAGAATGTCTTCAAGCGTTTGACTGAAATTCTAAACAATAAAAAGAATAGAAAAAAAAATTATGAACAATTGAACAAGCAAGAGGCCATTCACAAACTGAGATACTTAAAGTATTTATTTTTGGATGTATGCATACAGTAAACACTTAGATCCAAAGGCTTTGCAGTCTAATCATGTACAAACTTTGGCTTAGATGACAATTTAGGAGATATTTGGAAGAAGATAACCATGTGAACTCTTCAGGCCTCAGGGCAATCCGGCTTGAAAAAGGAAAGATTTGATCATTTTTCTGGTGGTGGAAATCTTCAGCCTCTTTGAAACTATGGAGAATTATTTTCTAAATTTGTCTCCTTGTAGATTTATTTTTGATTATAATGTGAGTCTGCATTAAAGGCAAAACATCACCAAAGGTAAACAAATGAAGCTGAGGACAAAGGAAATGACATGACATGGTTACTCCAGAGTCAGAAAATTCAGGTATTGCTTGAGTTAGCTTACCATTTTCTGGCCAAGAAACTTACACATTTATAGCTTTGTAAAATATGACCTTAGGAATTTACCTGTGTGTTACCATCAAAAAGAAAATTTGAAATTGATTGGATGACAAAGAGAATGCTCAGAGATCTTTCCAAAGCATTGCTACATTTTAATTTCTTATTTAATCCAAATATCAGCATTATTCTTATTTATTTGGACATAACTTTATGCAGAAGTAAATTTAATTTGGGTTTTTATGGCACAATTTGTTTTTAGTATTTTTTAATTAAGGAAGACTGCATTACATTTTCTCATGAAAAAGTGGCACCTAATTTATATAATTACATTTTTTTCACTTAAGGGCTCAAAATAATACTGTTCAAATTAGTTGAGAATAGAAACATTCTGTATTTTCCCACAGTTTTTATACATCTGTATATATAATAAGTTTATCATAGCTTATTGCAAAATCTAAGCTCATTTCTGTTCAGGAATTTGTTTTATTATTTCTACAAAGAACAAAGTGTAAAGGTCTTTTTTACATATTGTTGAAAAGAGGTATCTGACCCAGAGGAATTTAGTGAATGATCAATTAGTGAAAATCTTCATGCCAAATATTGCATATGCTAGATACTGTGAAGCAAGATTCAGTGAAAAATGCTATTCTAATTTATATGCACCATCCCGTATACAGTGAAGCTTGGGACCACAGTTTAATGAGTCAGATGCACTCACTAAGTAACTACTGTTCCAAGCATTGCTTTACATCACCTGTTTAAGAATCTCCATGTAAATTCTCATTGTGAGCTAGGCTTTCCCTTTGCATTTGCTGAACAGATGATAGGTAGACCATCATCCAGCCATGTGCAAAAACGGGCAGACAGTAACAGAGGAAGGTCATTGTGATTGTTTCTTCCCACTTAAGCATTTTCTTATTTCTTGGTTCATTTTAGTTTAAAATCGACGCCAAGGACTCAACTCACAAGCAATCTTTTGCCTTTGCACCAGCAGACATCAGTCCTACTTCTGAGCCATACAAAGCAGCAGTGCTTAATGAAAAAATATAAAAATGAAAAAAAAGAAAAAATATAAAGAACCCATTTAAAAATATAAAGAAAACGGGTGCAAATAGTGGTGAAAAAAATCTGTTAAAGAACAGAAAGGAGAACGTGTGTGTTTTTTTAGGTATCTGACTGAAAGTACAGATGAGTCAGAGGCTAGGAGGATGATATTCATCACAGAAAAAAATGAGTTTCTTTGGCTGCGCTCAGCAGGGAAAACACAAATTACACATTTAGGTCAGTCTTGAGGGACTTCTGAGATTGTTTCAGGCTTAATATTTCTCCCTCTAACTCAACATTATACTCAGTTAATCTGCCCTTGTCCAGAAGTAGAGAGAGATCTTAAACAGTCTCATTCTTTCTTACTGTGAGGAACTTTTTCCTCGGAGAATACGGCACACAAATTGTAAGATTAAACCTTTTTTGGCTTTGAAACCTAAGCTAATACAGTAAGACCTTGCAACATGTTACAGAGGAAAATAGGTAGAGTGAGATCAGGAAACGTAAATTATAGCGACTGAAAGAGCATTCACAGTCGATCCACAGGGCTTGGTGAGATGTTTCTTACTTAAGAGAACTTACCAAGAAGAATATGTCCTGCGAATTCAATGCTAGCATGGTCTAGGAAAAGAATAACAAGCTTGAGGTTGGTTAACATATTGACAATTCCAAACACCACTGGTCTTAGAAGTCATAATCAGAACTCCGCAATGTCCCAGACAACTTATCTTTCTCTGGACTTTGACCACTAGGGGCAAGTGCATTGGTTGAAAGACACAGAGTAACCACACACATCAGGGTGAACATTTTGAAATGTATACACTGTGGGAACATGCTGTTGTTCGCCTGAAACTAATATAATACTGCATGTCAATTACACTCCCACAAAAATAAACACATAAATTTTTAAAAACTCAAATAAGAAAAGGAAAGCAACAGAACAAAGAGTACTGAAAAAAATAAAGAACCAAATAAAAAATACAAAGGTAAAAATTCCCCTGGATAAGTGCTCATAAGTGATTGATACAAAAGCATTTACCATATACAGAAGGAAATACCAAGAATAAATAGCAACATTTAAAAAGAAAGTACAAGCCTCATAAGCAATCAAAAATGAAAATGGAAACAAGCTCGGAATGCTATCACATGCCCACGAAACTGGCAGAAACAAATTTAAAAGAAAGATACACGTGAGTCTTAGTACTGACCTTTGACAGTAGCCAACTGCAAGGGAAATTTTTGCTGGGCTTTGTAGCTTTTATCTGCACCAATGCTTTCCACAAATGGTGACCTTCAATGTATCAAATGTGCAGTTGCCACATAATGTCAGATGTTGGGGATTCTCAGGGCTTATAGTAGCAGGAAACAAGAATTCTGCAGAGGCTCTTGACTGTTTCATTCAACATTATAAAAGAAAAAGAAGTGAATTCTATTGTTCCATGCTTCTACTCATAAAGACAAACTTTCATTTTGCAAATGCACCAATCCCTTCACTGGTCACTCGCCGTTTATTCACCATGGATTTCCTCTAATAGTCAAATTAGAGTTTAGAGTACTGAAATGATCCACTTTCCTTCTGTTTTCTAGGCTTTCAAACCCCCTGTACCTGGCATCACTCAATAAAGGTGGACTCTCTCATGACTAGCTGCTAGCGAGGTTTCTAAATAAAGGGAGCCAGGAATTATGACCAAGTGCAGGTGGGAGACAGCCACGCGCTCACAGAGTGATGTGACGTGCTTCAGGGTACTTTCAGCTCCCACGGTGATGTCTGTAGCACAAGACTCTGAGCTTTTAGTCAAAAATTCAAAAACTGAATAAAGCTTAAATGGTTGCCAAATTGCTAACACATTTTTCCAAATGTAACAAAAAATGTGAATGTACTGAGTAATAGAATATCTGTGTTTGAAATCCACATATTTCTCATGCAAAATAATCACATAGGAAACTCATATTTGTAGTTGCCATGGAGAAAAATTCCAGAAAGCTTAAATAAATTATTATTTAACAAGTTGGTAGGCTTGACAGCAAGAAAGGTCAGGGTTTTTTCTTTGTCCTTTTTTTTTTCCTAAATGAAATTGAATAAAAACCAAAACCTCACATTGCGATCATATTATTAGTGGTAATAAGAGCAATAAGCATGTAAGTTGATAATACTAATAAATCACATTTAGAGCAGACTGGAATAATTCTGAGAGCTGAAAAGTCTTGACTGAGAATTTTATTCAGTGTAAGCCTTTACACAAAGATCTTGTAAGAGTAACTGTTCATAGGGTCCTATCAGAAAGATACCTGGGAGCTCCAGGAGTTTAGATAGTTGAGTTCCATTTATAAAAAGGTGAGAAAAGAATATATATGAGAACCTAATGCATACCCAAGATCCACACCCATCTTCACAAGATTACTACTGGGGATATTATGCTTTCTTAACTATGTTCGTTATGTATAGGTATAGTTGAATCTAGGAATGGCCACCCATGAGTTCTCTTAAGATGTTTTGAAATATGTATTTTAATTATATTTAAACTGGGGGGTGGGGAGTCACTTCTTTTTACAAGCTACTTCACCAACATGCCCAAGCTTATCATGTGCATTTGTTTCTGTGTTTTTTTTATGTATTTATTTATGCTGTTTTATTTTCCTATTTCATTATCCCCAATTTCATCTCAAACCAGTAACTTGAAGAGTATTTAGCTTCTCACATAGGTTGTGCAGTTAAAAGTTTGTTCTTACTGATTTCCAAGAGACAAGTGAAGTGGTTTTTAAAAATTCTCTCATTGGCATCATGGAGTTCTCTCTCTGAGCTCACAATAATTTACTCCTGCAGGTGAACCCAGGCACAGCTCTCTTAGGAGTTAAGGAGAGGGGAAAACGTTCTCTTCTTACAGAACATGAAGGACCCACGCTATGGATGTACGGAGCCTTGTGACCCCGGTGGGGCTGGGGCGGAGGTGACTGTTCATCTCACAGCCGTCCCCACATGCGGAAGGGTGCATCAAGCACAGTGACTATGCAGCCATCAAAAGGAATGAGATCTTGCCATTTGCAACAACGTGGATGGACCTGGAGGGTGTTATGCTGAGGGAAATAAGTCAATCAGAGAAAGACATGTAGCATATGATCTCACTGATATGAGGAATTCTTAATCTTCTGAGTTTTAAAGCATTAGTAAAATAAGCCAACAGATTGGGGAGTATTGGAGTACTGGGGAAAAAAAAAAGCCAATACATTAAATTTATAAAATATAAACTAAAATATTTAAACTGTGACATTGAACACATACCGGACAACAGCAGTAATTATTGGAGTCCACAGTCCATCCGATGGTAACATGAAAGAGTTGATAGAAAACATGTCTCAATATAAAATCATGTACTCAGTAAATTCAAGCAAAATAAAGGCATCTTTTAAACAAAGGAAACATCCAGGCCGTACATTTTTTCTGTAGGAATTTCTAAAGGATGAATTTTGAGGAAATTGAATAAAGATAGAAGAGTAAGAATATGAGAAATGAAAATAATCAAATAAACAAAGACCTTTTTTCCCCAATAAGTCCAAGTAGCCATTATCTTGGAAAAAAAAACACAATAATAACATGAAGTTGTTTCCCAATTTTTTTTTAAAATGAAAATAAAATACTACACAACAGTGACACCCAAAATGGGGAGGTTGTTCAGAATGACATCTTCCTATGTGCCTCTCACCAATTATCAGTTAGGGGGAGATTTGCTATATTTATTTATTATATTGATTAACTTTAGACATAGTTACATGAGTATTTTAATCATTTAAGATTACCTAAAATATAAATAATTTATAGTTTCAAACTTGTGTCTGGAAAAAATAAATAGATGGATAAATATATGACAGATAGATGATAGATGATAGATAGATAGATAGATAGATAGATAGATAGATAGATAGATGATAGATAGATGATAGATAAATGGATCCTACAGATAAAAAGCAGAGGAAGACGGCAAAACGGTAAGAAATAGAGTATACCTAAGACAGTGGAAGAACATATCAGTGTGACTGAAAATGTGGGATCTCTGCCCACAGTCTCACAGATCCTTTCATGACTTTTGCCCTGCCACCAACAGCCCACACCCCTGCCTCTCCCACTCAGAGCCACCCTTGTGCAGAGACCAGGATGTTCTTGTGGGTGACCTCCATCTCATCCTCCTGTCAGTAACAGGCAGCACTTTACCAGTGAAGAATAGACATGTGATTATACAGTGATCTAGCTTTGGGCTCCCGATTGGACAGCTCTGAGCTCAGTTTCTCTGCTCTCCATATGTCCCTGAAAAAACTGAGCTAAACTGACCTTCCATCCAGCTCATCCCCAATCCTGTTCGGCCTCCTGCCCCTCCAGGGGCTGCTACTGAGCATCCAACCTAAGACAGTTAGTGAGAACAATACATGTAATGGGTTGCATTTCCTGTTAAAACATGGGGACTTCCCATTAAACCAAAAAATCAAAAATAGATAAAATGAACAAAAACACAATCCCTCCCAAAGCCCTAATCTCATTATCAGGCAAGTAGTGACCAAACAGAAGTTGGTGAATCTATGCTAGACAAAACAGACTTGTAAGCAACAGAGCCGGACATCATTACATCATGATAAAAATTTCATTCCAGGTAAAAGATACAGCTTTCCCTGGATCTGTATGTACCTAACAGAAACTATAAAAAGCAGAACAGTAAAAAAGTTACAAGAAATGGATAAATTCACAATCATAGTGTAGATTTTAACATAACCTCCTCAGAAACTGATACACTGAATGAACTGACAAAATATAGAATTTCTGAGTAACATATCGAACATTTATGTCATAATGGAATATAGAATGTTCTGTACTCAATCCTTAGAGAACAATCTTGTTTTTATAGTAAGCGTAAAGAATGTAAGCAAATGAATGCAGTGTAGCTTGTGAAAACTATCTGGATTATCAAGATATCTATAATCTACCCACCATATTCCCCGACCTTGAGCCTTTGAAATAATTACAAATCAATACCTAAATAATAACCAAAACATCTTATATTTTGTTAATATGAAAAAGTTTCTAAATTTTATTTTTTTTATCAAAGACCAGCTGATAATGTAATAGTGAAAGTTGAAAATGGTTATTTCTACTACAATTTAGTTGATGTAAATATTACGATTCCTGGTCATAGCCAAAGTAGTCGACAGTTAGAAGCACGCTTCAATGTTTTGCTCACGGACATATTGCTAAGGAAACACCCACCCCAGAAAATGAAGTCTGATCTGATGTGAGAAACTATTCCTTTCAATGTCATTGTAAGTCATAAAATGACTTTATTTTATCTAATGAAGTTCATTCTTGGAACTGTGTATGTCTGTGTGGAATATCCTGGGATTCGGTCTAGCCGACATGTGCCGGCCTAAAATAACCTAACTCCTCTCACCGTTGAGTTCCTAGGAGCTTGTGTTCATGTTTGCCTTGCAGAAGGGTAAGTGCTAGGGATGGATATTGGGTTGCTTTATGTTTACACATGTGAAAAATAGCAGTCATCATCCCAAATAAGCCATATAGCTTGTAAATTCCTTATTACATACAAATATGACTGATTTTGTGTGAATGTGTTTAGATTTCAGATGTCAAAGATGTTTCGCAGGATCCACACACTTCTACACTTACTTCCATGGCAACTTCACCCTTTCTGTTGGCTTTAAATGTGCCTCTACACCCAGGACACCCAACTGCTGCCCGCTGGGATCTGCCCCTGAACTCCAGACAGCCCAGTGCCCACTCCTCACTCCCATTCTGATGTCTGACAGACATCTCATTCAAAATGTGCAAGACCAAAACTGAGCTTCCCAGTCCCCGCCCCACTCCCCGGGCCCAGACCTATTTTGTGGCCCTTCCTTCAGCAGAGGACACTCCTGACTCTGAGGCTGCTCACACCAGAAAGCTGGATGGCATCCCCACCCCTCTTTCCTTACACCGCACAACCAGGAGGTGAAGGAGCCCCTTCGACTCAACCACCCATTATCCCCAGAATCTGACCCCTTGTCACCACCCGGAGCTCTCACCCACGTGGGACACAGGCGTGGGCCACAACCACCTGCATCTGGGTGTCTGCAGCAGCTCCCAAATGGCCTTCCTGCTTCTCTGCTGGACCCTTCGCAGACAAAGCTCTGCATGTCGCTCCATGGACATTGAAGTCCTTGCGCTGGCCGGTCCGGGTGCCTCCAACATGCCCTCAGTGCAGCCTAGCACTCAGATTTCCCTCCTACGGCTTTCCTTCATGCAGTCAGCACCCACACTGGCCCCTGACGACCTTGACCAGACCTCACACTCTGCTCTCCCATGTCTTTGCCATGTCACCCTTTCCTGAAACATGACTGACATTTCACCTGCTTAAAGGCTTTGTTCCCATGCCTCCCTCCCAAACGCCTCTACCCTGACCACACTGAATTATGTTGCCACTTGCCCGCCCCCACCCCAGACTCCCCTAGCACCCTGACTGGGCTCCATGAATTCTTTTGCTTCCCATCACTTACCATGCTCTAACATACATTAAGATCTATTCAGTCATCTGCCTGCATTTGACTTTCTATTTCCCGTTTCCCAAAGACAGAAGACAGTGTTTAGACTTAAAAAAAAAAAAAAGTAACTATGATTTTCAAAAACAGGTCTAGACCCTACAATTTTACCCCAGCTTTTAGCAAAAACCAAGTGACTCTCCTCATATTAATTGCAATCTTTATAATCAATAATCAATGTTGTCTTAGCATCCTGAGCCTCTGCCAGAGCCCGTCTCACTCCTATGAAAAACCTGTCTGATGAAAAGATGGATAGGCATCCTCCTTTCATTCAGTACCAGAATTCATGTATCAGTTATCATTTTAATTTTGTTAAAATATTTCACAGTAATATCCTTTTTAGACTAGGTTAATAAAAACAATGTGTTGTTTTGGGTTTTTTTTTTACCTATTTCCACTGTGAGACTTTCACAGAGCATACCCACAAATACATTAATCTACACCTCTTTTGTTTAAGCAAAGGAATAGCTAGACAGGCTTCCTCAGAAAGAAATTATTAAGTGTAGTAACTTAATTACCACAGCCTCTTGGAAGAAACAGCACTGATGTACTAACTGCCATATCAGTAGATACATTGTGGGATGTGGTACACACAGATTGAATCACAATAGGAGGTCAGAAAGAAGCAGAAGGAGACAGCTATATATCTTCCATGCTTCTCTTTAAATATCTATTTTTCATTTCAGAGTTTCTCATTCCCTTAGGTGCAGTATGAACTTAAAAGCAACCTAGATTCTTCATAGGACTTTTAGAGTATATGATAGATCAATAATTTGTTGGTTTGTTTATGAAATATGCCAACTTACTAGGACAGAGTCATTTTTAAGAGGAAGCCAAGATCAATATATATGTGCATAGATATATGGGTGTTTTTGTTACAATCAGAATAAGTCTGTTTAAAGAACTCGAAACGGCAAGCCTGGCTGTTTTCAATGTGATCTATTGGCCCATGGGTGCCACTTTAATTCCAGAGACTAAAAATATCACATCTGAGACTTTTATTCTGATAAACTCTCCTTGAATGTAATTAATTTTAACAGCCAGGATTTAAAATTGCAGACAAATAACAATCCAGCTGTAGCTTAGTGGCATAATCTCTAGGATTCGCTCTCTTTCTTGGGAATGTCAAATATTTGTTCATGCCAATGAATTTTAGAGCTACAGACTTCTTAATTTTCATCCTGCATTTTTCCATTCAGAGAATCAAAGAAAGGAAACTGAGAGTTATGACCTTAAATCTGTGTGATGACTTAAATATCAAACCAAAGATTTGTTACCATATGGCCCAAAGTGTATACATTTCTTCGTATAGCTGGACTCAGCCCTGCCACCCTGAGCAATGCGTTTTGGACAGAGGCAGAAGACCCAAATGAAAAGTCTTAATTCTGTTGATTAATTTCAGTGCTACTTTCCTTATGTCGAGCTACTAAACTCAACAAGGTGGTCTTCCCAATATTGTAGAGTTAGCCCAACCACACTGATCAGCATCAGATAGTCAACTAAGTTGAAGCAATAGGATGAGAAACGTTTCAATGGGGCAGTTGCATTTTTAATAACCCCTTACTGATAGTACACTGGAATCTTAGGGAGAGCTCAGGAGCAGGTTAGTATTCCCAGCTTACAAGGTGGGGAGTGTGGTTGTGATCACCATGTTATTGGCTGTTCCTAAGCATTTTCATCGGGCACTCCTAACTGTGAGTCTCACCTGACACATAACTATAATTTAGCTTCTCTCACACGTACCCATCCTCAACTTCCTGTAGGTTGCTCAACAATAAGGTAAACAGAGATTCATTTCACTTCAAGGAGATTCATTTCAAATCAAAGGAGAAAGATTATTGTCTTTAATGCCTAGAACCTATTATGACTAATTAAAATTGTGGACACATACCAGGAATATGGAATCAAGGTCATTTTAGCCCTAATGATATTATATAAGCAATTAAATTATTTCTTTCCTTTCTTTTTATTCCTGCTAGTGTGATAACAGGCTGACTTGCCAATTAGACCAGCCCCTTTGGGTGCCAGTGAACAGATGCATGCCCTTTTTTGTTTATGTGAGGAAAGATGTGCAGAACCTCCTCTCCCTGGCTGTTGGCCTGAGCCCCACTCTGTCCTCTAGGTCAGAGATGCTTATGCACCTGCACCTCTTCTTCCAAAAGCAAGCCGAGCTAAAACAGGAAATTGCTCATCTAATATCTATTGGACCAAGGGATATACATACAACTATCATCAGTAACCATTCTCATCTATGTAGGTAAATAAATACACAGCACATAGCTGGTTTCCTCCTGACCTAGTCCCTCCTCACCTACACCTCGGCATCCTCTCATACGTCCAATCGGATGTTACCTGTCATATCTCACCTGCTTCCGATTACTCACCTAAGTCCTTCCTACCTTGCTGAATACCTGTCTCCCTGACAGCTGCAGTTCGCTTCAGTCCTGGCTTCACTGGGCACCTGCAACACAGATTTTAGTGCAAAATGTCATGAGATATACACTGCCTTGCTTCATCCACTAAGTGCTTTGAATTTTGAATCTCCCCTCCGGATCAAAAGTCCTTTAAAGGAAGAGTTCTGTCCTGAGGGTTTAAGTTCAAGAGGCAATAACAGAAAGAAAACTCCATTGTTTACTTACTCGGTCATTTAATTATATCAGCGTGGACTCCCGAATATTTAATTTATACTTCGCATTACAACCCAGTACTCCATTCTTTATTTTGTTGGCGAATCTTTCCAGGTTAGGCACAGGGAGCAGTCAGTTGGCCCTTTTGCTGTGGCTTTTTGAACACTTTCCTCATTTCTGGCACTTTGTGATGCTCCAGGCTTGTCTGGTCTATTTATTGCTCTAGTTCTGGAACCAGCCAGGCATTTCTCCAAGAAGCCCAGGTTCCTTTCAGTGGAGAATGGGAATTAGAAACAAAGATCTGAATGCTGGATGGGCTCGGGCTGCTAGGGCAGGATTTCGCTTTTTACCACCTGTTTATCTTTGAGTGTATGCTACTTAACCTCTCTGAGCTCTGTTTTCTTTATTTTCAAAATGAGGGTTATACTGCAATCAAATAGCTCTCTTAACCAGCTTTTTTTAAAGTTGGCTCCATGTGGGCGCCTGGGTGGCTCAGATGGTTAAGCGTCTGCCTTCGGCTCAGGTCATGATCCCAGGGTCCTGGGATCGAGCCCCGCATCGGGCTCCCTGCTCAGCGGGAAGCCTGCTTCTCCCTCTCCCACTCCCCCTGCTTGTGTTCCCTCTCTCGCTGTGTCTCTCTCTGTTAAATAAATAAATAAAATCTTTTAAAAATAAAGAAATAAAAGTCGGCTCCATGTTCAACATGGAGTTTGAACTCAATGACCCTGAGATCAAGAGTCACATGCTTTACCTGCTGAGCCAACCAGGCGCCCCTCTCTTAACCATTTTTGACTTCACAAACTGTCCAATTTAACTCACATTCTCCATTCCTCCTTTAAGCCACCTGACTGATGACCACACAAATGGGAAATCTGATTAAAGCATGTCACTTTTAAAAATCCTATAAAATGAAAGATTTGAGGAACTCACACTTAGAAGGCAGATTAAGTAGATTTGGAAGAATTTCGTATTCAAAGTACTTTACTAAGTGTCAGCAAGGTTTCACTCCCTTGCGAAAAAACACACACCCGGAAATCATACATTCAGCCTTATGTGTACATTCCAAGGAGGACTTGGAATTTCAACATGCAGATCATATTCAAATAAATGATTTCTTCCCTTCTCAAGACTGGAAAATAAATGGGCGTTTATAGTTTTAATTTTAAAACATGCAGTCTCCCTATTTCATGACTGGTAGGTAGGGAATGGCTATAACCATGCAGATGGGTTCTGCCAAGACTTGAAAGTGCTGTGTGGACAAAAGAGGGTCTTGAGGGCATTACACACATCACAGCGCTGGGTCAGGCATTAACTAACCCTCAAGTTGCTGAAATTGGGGCAGCTCCAGGGATCTGCAGGGGAGGGCAGTATAGAAGGGATTGAGTGAGTATCAAGGGGCATCAAGCAGTGGTTTGTTACCAAGGGCATGTGAGTATTTCAGTATGTAATACCCTGAATGCTGTCCTGATGCACATATATGGATTCTCCACCCAACCTGTGAGTCCCAAGGACAAATCCATGCCCTAACTGACCCTATGAATAACGCTTAGGTTAACTGGCCAAGCGGGATTAACTAGTCCTATGACATGGGGCTGGGGTGAGCCCCTGACAAGTAGGACGGAGACCTCCCGGTATGGGACGGTGAAGCCCTCACGGTCACGGGCCCCTCGTCATCGTTGTTTGCCTTGACTGCAGGATGGCCAGTCAAAGCCCTTGCTCAGCTAAGCTATTTTCTTAGCGTGTCTGTAAATTAAATGCCTGCAGATGTTGGGGCATCATTACAAACATCAGACCACTTGGTAATTCTTAATCTCTTGCAGTCTCATTTACTCATCTATATAAAGGAAAGTCAAATGCTGAATTTATTTGGCAAGGACTAAAACATAAGCATTACGTGTTAGGAAATGTTTGTGAGGAACACTCAGTAGTTAGCTGTAGCCAACTGCACTCTGTGCACATCAATAAAGATGCGGATAGTGGACAAGCTAGGCAAGTAAAGGGAAGATTGAAGTGCTGTGTGGTGAGTGGCTCAAGCGGGGGACAGCTGCGGTGCTTTGGTGCTAAAGAAAAGCACTGTGTCCTTAAGCACTGTCCATTTGAATTGGACAAAGAATTGGTCAAGATGTTTTCCTGGTGATTCTCGGCACAGCATGGTAAAGCTGCCTCATTTGTGGGCGGAATTTGGGCAGGAGAAGGGCTGTCTCTGGCCTGGGCCATCACTCATTCAGTGGGGCAGCTGAAATGAGAAGCCAGGGATTGGCCCCAGGCCATGTTTGAGCTAGAGGACTGAATGTGGAAACACTGCTCTTGGAAGCACAGGTAACTGCTGTCTTTGTGGGAGGAGGAGTCAGTGAAAGGAAGGGGGAAGGACCATTAGGACAGAGTTGCCCCTACAACATTGGCACTCCATGTGGTCAGAGCCCTGTCTGGAGGGGTGGCTGTCTTTGAAGGCTCTTCTTAGGGACCCATGTGCCTGGAGTAAACAAGCTGTGGCTAGTTATTAATATTAACGAATCTGTGTACATTTCATCAAACATCTTCCTCAAAAATGGCCACCTGGTGGCAAAAATTAGCTCACCAGGTGCTGGAAATCAGAGTTCTCCTGAGGACTCAAGGGATGGAGGGAAAGGTCTCACTGGTATATAATTGCTACTTGTTTGTTTGTTTGTTTCTGAAAAACATGAAAAGATCCCAAAAGGTGAGCAGTATGGATGCCCTATGAGGAGGTGAGAATGGACATTTGATAGACGATGCTAACGGCGAACTCAGTTTGCTGGGCTTCAGCACCCAAATACCACAGTCTCGGGGGCTTAAGTATCAGAAAGTTATGTTCTTCCAGATCTGGAGGCTGGAAGTCCAAGATTAAGGGTCAACAGGGCCAGTTCCTTCTGAGGCCCTGAGCGAGAATCTGATGCATGTCTCTCCCCTGGCAATCCCTGGCATTCTCTGTCCTGTAGAGGCATCACCCCATCTCTGCCTTCATGTTCACAAAGACATTCTCCTTGTGTGCATATCTGTCTGCAAATGTCCCCTTTTTATAAGGACACCAGTCATACTGGATTAGGGCCCACACTAATGACTTCATTGTAACTTGATCACCTTTGTAAAGAGTCCATCTCCATTAAGGTCACATCTGGGGTGCTGTTGATTAGGACTTCAACATATGAATTTGGGGACACAATTCAACCCATAACAGCAAGAGTAGTTAAGATCACATATTAACTATGAATTAGAACAGTAAAATAATTCTTTTTTTAAAAAAAACATATGTGAAAGTTATGTACAAAAAAATCCCAGGTCAGAGGCTCAAACATCAAACAGTTATATCCTTTTGAATATTACTTCCCTCTTAAGGTTGTTATAAAAATCATCTAAATAACTTTTTAAATATTAATCAAAGAATAACAGCACTTAAACCTGTCTTTGTCATTCAGAGTGTACCTACAATATTTTACAGTTGTTTTGTATGGTCTTTTCCTTCATGATGTAGTGAATATATTTTTGGTGTGACATTCTCAATGTACACAAGAAATAAAGTCATATCTGAAATGCATTTCACTTTAGCTGGAAGTTGAAAGAATTAGGTTTATTCTTATGTCAAAGTAATTTTGCACAGCTCTTCCCTGTAAGATTCTGAGTAAAATCACATTTAATTTAGATAACTTAAAATCCCCATTTTTATTTAACACATTCATGATAGGAAAAGGTCTATTTTATAGGCAGAAACAAAGAAATATTGTAAAAATAAACTTTTAAAAATGGGTATTTTCCCCCAAAGAGAAACTATTCCAAATCCACCAATGGGTGTCATTTAGAGCAACTGTTCACAAATTGTTCTGGGATGTGTGTTGGTCCCTGAGGTCCCTCAGGGTGACCCCCAGGCTAATCTCATGTAGTATTGATGCTTATAATATGAAAATGTCTATATTTTAGTTTCTAGAATGGAGGGTTTATGAATAATGTATAATATTTAATAAAACCAGACATTGCCTCATTAATGTCTCATCAAAAGTAGAATGGATCCTTCCCTTAAATCTGGCATTTTTGGGTCATGTACTGCATAACATTGGATACATAGATATCCATCCGTTTACCCTACTAAACATATTTATAATCCAGTGAATCTCAGGATTAATTTCTGGGAGGCTTTAATCACTAATCAGATTAAGCTCAACATAAGAAATCTATTGTGTTTATTAATTCATTCACTTTGCAAAGAGTCCTTTTGTTTGCCTGTTACATGCAATGCTGATGAAGAAAGCAAAGCCTGCAGATAGGAAAGGACTTTTGCAAAAGGCACACCACAAATTAGGATGTTAGAAATGCTGCTTAACACATACTTGTTAAATCACCCTGTTTGAGGTTCATCACAGTATTTTGGGGGACAGTGATCATTTGGCATGAGAAATAATACCAGAAGAAAACCTCCATGGACCTATAATACTGGGTGTCGGTCTACAGTCAAATCTCAAATCACCTGGAAAGTGAATGATTTCCAATAGTCAGTATATTATCTGGTAAATTATTTCTATTCTCAACAATTATAAAAGCCATGGTGAAATTGTAACCTCTCTAAGTGACCGCAGTAAATCATTAGTTTTATGTAACCTTGGCATTGTATTCCTGCAGAATTCACATCAATCTTAAAGTTTCGTCACTGACTTTTAAAAACCATAATCACTTTTTTTTTTTCCCAAGATGGCATACGTATTTTTTCAGACCTGAGTGTAGCTTGCATTCCCCATACATGCACTCTCCTCCTCTTTCTGCATTTGCTGTGGGACACTGTGGGAGCAGACTGGGAAGGAAGCAGATTGAGAGAGAGGTGGTCTCGGAGGGAGTGGTGGCTTGCCTTGGACCCAGCTGGCATGAAGGGGAGTGGGTGGAGGGACTTGTCATTGATATGTGGGGACTGGTGCAGGGTGAGGCTGATGAGAGACCCCTTAAGAATCATTTCTCCTGGAAATGGGGCCAACAGGTTGTCTGAGTCAAGTAGCTGACTCTGTGAATTATAATAACTGCAGTCTGAGCCATCTGAAAAATCAGCTCCCAGAGGCTGCCAGCACCTCCAATGATCCTCAAAACCTCCAACCATTTGCAATCTCGCCTGAGACAATTTGCTGAATTTAGTTGAATCATCTGAGAGAACGTTATGCGCTCTCTCTGCCCCCCCGCCCAGAGGAATCCTAAATATGACCTTCCATGAACTGACCCTGCCTAACTTTATCCATCTTCATCCCCAGCTCACAAGTCAGTCCTCCTCTTGAGAATGCCCACGTGCCCTGACCCTCTGGTCCACCCCTGCCTTGCACAAGGCACCTTCTCTGTTCTCTGCACCGAGGCCAGCACATCGGCTGTGGGGGCTCTCCCGGACAGTCTAGGTGAGCCCCTCCACCACCACTTCCTGAAGGTCGGAGGATTGATTATCAATTTCATCTGGACTAGAAAAGTGCACTATCCATGGCAGATCCTCCAGGAGGGATGGATGACTGGTTGAATGAAGCAATAAGGGAGGCAGAAGGTAGGGCATTTGGAGTAGATTAGGCACAGGTGGTGAAGGCGCTGGGGATGTGAGTCACTCGGTAAATATGTATTTTCTGGGCATGATGCTGCAAAGAAAGAAAAACCACATTACTTGCCTCCAGGGAAATGACCAGACTATAAAGGAGACTATGGACTTCATCCTCAATCACAGAATTCTTGCTGATGTTAATATTTAAATTTACTTAGTTTTTAAAACCCAGGGCAATGACATAATTCAATCTTTTATGAAGGAAATTACTCCGATAATGAGGTGGGGAGAGAAATGGGCTGGGAGTTGCAGGGAAGAACTCCGAAAGAGACTGAGGAAAGTTATAGATGGGTTTCAGCAGTCCTGGCAAGTGGGAATGAGCAAGATGGTGGTAGGTTGGAGAGGAAAATATATTGGCCAATGAAAGAGGTTAACATTTTCATGAAAAATTCCTAACTAAGCCCCTCATTACATATTATAGGAACCCCATTTTTCCAAATGCATCTGTTTTGATAATGCAAATCATGAAGCACTATAGAATACCTATCTAGGAGACATTGATTCCCTTAATTAAGGTGTATCTATACCAGAGGTATTTTTGACTTTCTTCTAATTTGCTGATTCTCTTATCTCCTACTCTATTTTCACTCTGGCTCATTCTCTCCCATTGCATTTTTCCACCAAATTCTATTTGTGAATCAATTTGTCCCTAAGAATAGAGCAGCCATTGCAAAAATGTTTTCAGTACACAAAGAATGGAGAATACAAGCAAGTAAATCAAAGGTGATCCAATTAGTGATTTTTTTTCTAGGACAGAGATATTGAGTCTTCATTTATTGTGGGGAAAAAATACAGAGCACAAAAATAAGAACAGTTCAGTATCCTTTTTAAATAAAGAAAAGTGCAGATGCACTTAGAAAGTTATTTCTTAATCAGCTAACAATGAGGGGCTTAGAAGCAGGTGTCTACTGAGGAAGGTATTTATAGCAGGCCTAATACTGCAGATTCTGAGATGCTCTCTCTATAACCAAATCCACTGAGCAAAACATAGGTGAATATCACCAAAGCTGCACAAACATCATATATATCCTGGAGGGTATGAAAATAAGAGGGGCTCGTTTGATCCTGCTCTATGGTGTACCCTCCTTCAAATCCCCATGAGTAAAGGGGACCTCTAGTTACCAAGAGCAAGGATATTTCTGCCCCCCTCTTCCACAATGCAGACATTCCCATTATTGGCCATTTATGCTTTAAGCACAATAAAGATCTTTACAGAGCTGAAGTGATGAAGTCTTTCTCTTTTATTTCCGTTGGTCACAGCCTTTCACCCAGGTGGTATCAACCACCTCCTTCACTGATAACCTACCTCGAAGTCTGCCACATCCTGACATGCCCCATGTCAGCCTGCACAAAGGATATTCATCTTTAAGGTGAAGAGGTTCATGTTCATTCCTGACCTGGCCCTAGACATTGCTGGATTAAACAATGAGATAAAACATGCCAGTAGATCTCAAAAGACACAAAAAGATGTTTGTTCTTTGATTGAATCAAATCATCTATGAATCGAAGCAGAAAAACTTTAAAACAGGGTTCTTCTAATAATGCCTTGCATGGAATGAATAAGTCAAAGTTTTGAAACGGCTGGTAGCTACGATGCAGACTGGGACATGGGATGGAATGTGCCCCCCTCAGTTTGCCACCCAAAATAGAATTTTGCTGATAAATGGGCACTTTCTTGGTGTAGGGTAGCTATTTGCACAATTTGTTGAAAGGTTCTGAAGTACCAAGTAGCACCAAGGGCAGAAGGAATTATCAATCTATTGTCCTTGCTGTGTCCTGAGGATGACTGAACCCCTGAAATCTGTGATAATGTGGAAGATAGGGGATCAATATCTGAGACACAGAATCCAAAGAAATATTCAACAACAATCACATCATCCTGGAGAATAGAGAATACAAAGCTATAATAGAGGGCATGTATCTAAGATCATTGATGCCTTTATTACAGAATCCAGATAAACTAAGAGAATATTATAATCACAATCCCATCGTGGCTGACTTCATTTTCATTTTTGTTGCAGTTTTAAAAAAACAACTTTCCGAGTGAGGAAATTTTGTCATTTGTCTCAAATATAATGCAAAGCAATGGCAAAATAGCTATTAAACTCTACAACGTCACTGCGGCCTGCAAAGATTAAGTTTATTAAATAGTTGAAGTTAAGATTGCAACTTTGGTCATAGATTTGGTATCGGTTATATGTTTTCCTCCTTACACATCCAACAAGAACGTTGCCCATGAGGTAAGGAAGATGTGTGATAAATATGTACTTCCTTGATTATGTGCATTATCCTTTTTATTTTTTTTCACCTACAGGGTTACAGTATCTATGAAAATACAAAATTGCTATGAACCAGGATGCTTATCTGCAGTAAATGAAGCTGGTACAGAAGTATGTGTGAAAACTCGAGCCCCCAAAATAATGTTTGCAGAAGAAAGAAATGAGGTTAAGTTTGGGATAGAAGATTGATGTCCAGAAATAATTACAGTGAATAACAAAAAGGAAGCCACTTGAAGATTAAAAACAGCTGGGTAGCTGTGGGAGCTTGAGGAGGGAAGGCTCCCAGATACCTCCCATATGGGGCTGGAGAAGGAGTAGAATCCACTTACAGCAGCAGAGAAAACCTAGAAGATCAGGTTACACACACTGATCAATCCCACCATCAAAGTACCTGCTTTCCACATTGGGAGAAACAGTAACACTATTTTTAGCATGAAGAATATCGCATATGGAAACTCTACCACATCAAACACTACAGTGAATTTAAGGACACAATGTCATAACGATATTTTTAGAATGAATTTCAATCATATATGACTTTAACAACATAAGCAAAATTGCAATTTTACCGGTCCCTGGAAACATACAGATGAAGACAAAGTGAGTTTGGCCAATTTTATGCAAGTCCATATTCCACAGAAGCTGTTCAGCGTTTCATACTATGCAGTTTCCATCACTTGAAAACCAGAGTCTGAAAGAACCTCATGGCTCATGCCTGAAATCCTCACTTGAGGACATCTAAATCACTGAATAAACCATTATTGTTTAGGTGGAAGTCCATGGTGAAAATGGAGGGACTGATGACAAGCATGAAACCACAGAGCTGACCTTTCTCTAACTCTGCATCTTGTACGCTGAGACTCCTGTCCTTGTAGCAAGGTGATCTGGGAAAGTTAAAATGATTTATTGAGTATGATCTTTAATCAAGGATTCCACAAGATTGGAATAACAAAATAATGGCATGATAATAGAGGGACTGGTTGTTGTAGTTATTTATGGGTGCATAAGAAATGACACTAACACATAAGAACTTAAACCAGGGGTCTCCATTTATTATCTCACACACCTGCTGCATATCAAAACATTCGTGGCTCTGGCAGGGGTCACTCATGAGGTTGCAGTCACGATGCTGGCTGGGGCTCGGGCATCTGCAGTCCCGATGGGGCTAAGGATCCACTTCAAATGCTGCTCCCCGCCACTCTGGAAAACAGTATGGAGGTTCCTCA
>NC_138375.1:3159147-3209410 GCF_054177405.1 Leptonychotes weddellii
AAAAAAAAAATGCTGCTCCCCCTCAAGGCTAGCAAACTGCCACTGACTGTGGGCGGGAGGCTTTAAATCCTCGCACACAGATTTCCTCGAGTGAGGAATGACGCCGCAGCTGACGTTCCTCAATGTAACGGATTCAAGAGAGAGCAAGTCCAAAGCCGCAATGTCTGGTATGGTGTGTAGGGTTCCCTCCATCAGATCTTCAGTTTACCACTGAATACAGAGGTCAGTCCTATTCATTGTGGGCAGGCTGCAATGGGCTAGGGGCAGCAGGAGGAGAGGATTCTTGGGACCACCTGATAGGTTGCCCACCACACTAGGTGACATTCCTCCAAAGACATGCACGAAAAGGGGCCCTATCTGGCAACACTCACATTAAACTATTCAATAGAAGAGTTCAAACACATGACTCAGATCCTCACGCCTTCTTCATCCAGCTCCTCACACTCTAATGTCCAGTGCCCTCCACCACTGTTTTGTTAAGAATAATATTCTCTCAAAGGGGTTTGTGACTTTAACACAACACCAGAAGCCCTGATTTTCCTGTAACTGTCCAAATGCTGAATCCACAGCCTCCTGCTTTCGACATGGCATCCACACCACATAACCTAAGCGCCGAGGCATCTCATTTTCCTGAGGGTCCTCCCATCTCTTTCTCAGGATACTTTGGGGTTTCTATTAATCTGTTTTTCCTTGAGATGCCCTTGAAATTCCTCCAAGTGCCTTTCTTTAAACTCACACCTGCCTTCAGTGATTCTCTCTGGGAACAGGGTCTGTTCAATAATTACATCTATTCTCCTAGAGACACTGGTGACTTCGATTCAAATAAAAGTAGTATCAGATCTGTACCTCTGAAACAAATAATGCAATATATGTTAAGAAAAAAAAAAGAAGAAGAAGAAGAAGAAGGTAGCGGGAGGGGAAGAATGAAGCAGGGGAAATCGGAGGGGTAGACGAACCATGAGAGACTATGGACTCTGAAAAACAAACTGAGGGTTCTAGAGGGGAGGGGGGTGGGAGGATGGGTTAGCCTGGTGGTGGGTATTGAGGAGGGCACATTCTGCATGGAGCACTGGGTGTTATGCACAAACAATGAATCATGGAACACTACATCTAAAACTAATGATGTAATGTATGGGGATTAACATAAGAATAAAAAAAATGCAAAAAAAAAAAAAAAAGAACAAATAAAATCAGTATCTTTCCATCTAATGCAGGCCTCTGGGACCTCAACCGAGCTGCAGGCCCACAATCCACACTTTCTTTTACGTGTCTTCCAGAATCCTGAAGATCACAGTGTCCCCAACACGGCTCCTCAGCCTCCCCTGCCTGTCGACTGAATAAACTTCGGCTCCACCTGACACCTATGAGTTCTAGATGTCTTTGCTTTTGGTACTCCCCACAAAAATCTGGCTTGTAGTTCATTTTAATTCAAAAGCCACCAGAAATCCACCTCATCCTTTTTATTTGCATTGATCAAAATGTCTTATCAAGAACATTCAATGCCCCTCTACTGACAATCAATCTAGAGATTGGCCCACTTTAATTCCTCTTCCAAGATGGTACCAGAAATGTGTTTGCTGAGAATCCATGTTTAATTGGCAGTGTCTTCATAAAGTTTGCCAATATTCCATATTGCCATCAGGATAACATTAAAACTTATTGTCAGGATTCTAGTTTGCTCCAGTTACCCAAATTACCTTTCTAAACTTACATCCTCCTAGCCTGAGCTGGCTTCATGCATATTCTCAGTTCCAGAACCTCAATCACATGCAAACACACATACACACAAACACACACACACACACACACATCCATCCACACACGCACAGTATAAATATTGATGGCCAGCTCTAGTCACCAGAGCCTGGAGAGAACAGCCCCTGTCCTAGATGCCTGGGAAAGGTGAGCTCAGCTAGGATGGGGCCCAGAAACAGTGGTCAAGAAAGATGATGTGTTCCTATCTCTGGTAAAAGACCAATGGCATGCCTCTCACTTATGATTCTAAAGCAACTCCCCTGAACTTTGGGACTTGTCATTTTAAAGGCTTAGTACACTTTGTCATAATTGAAAATGTTTGGTCATTATGTCTTCAAATATATTTTTCTCCATCCCATCTTTGTTTTTCTCTGAGATTCCTGCCGCATGTCTGTTTGACTTCTTGACATTGCCCCCAAGAGCACCTGAACTTTATTATTTTTTTCAATTTGTTTATTCTATGTTCTTCAGATTAGATAATTTATATTTACCTAACTTATGTTTTACTGTTTTCTTCTGGTATCTTTATTCTGCCAGAAGACTCATCTACTGATTTTTTTTTTTTTAATTTCAAATACTCTGTTATTCAGTCAGGTACTTTCGCTCGGTTATAATTTGTAGCTTCTATTTTTCTGCTGATATTTTATGACTCTAGTCTTTGTACGTTATGTTCTTTCACATCTTTGAGAATAGTTATAATAGCTCCTGTCAAATTGTCTGCTAATCCCAACATCTGAGAGTTATTTACACATTGATTGATGTTTGCCTGTGTATTTTTACTTTGCATGGCTACTAATTTTTTTATTTCATCATAGACATTATAAAATTATGTTATAGAGACTATGGATTCTGTTATATTCCTCCAGAGAGCATAAGTTTTTTGTATTAGTAGACAATTTTCCCAGCAGAAAAGAGATTCATAACTCTGCCTCCCGTGCACAGGTAGCAACTGTTATCTCTCTTGGAAACCTGGCTGAGCTCCTCACAGTGCCTCACGTGGATGCTGCGTCGCAGTGCCATGGTCTGGGCTGCATTTTATGTGCACACCTGGACCACACCCTCTGTAATTCTTCCAATTCTGGGACTTCTCTCTTCATTTTCTTCTGACCATGGTAGCTCTGAAATCTATCATCTGATTTTTTTAAACCGATAGTATTGTCATTTTCTATCCAATCTCTAGTTTTTCCATAAGGTGGCACTAATGGTGGACAGGGAGAGGGAGGAGATCCTTGGGTGAAAAACTGTTAAAAAAAAAAGTGACAATTTCACTCTCAGCCATTTACCTCTTTCAAGTGTCACTCTCTTCCAGTTTCTTCCTGGTTGTGATCACTCTCCAGTGACTTCAGAAAACCGTTTTTTTTTTTTCTGTTTTTTATATTTCTTATAGTTTATTTTCTGTGTGAAAGGGTTGTCCCACATGAGACAACTTACCGTCTCTGACAGTGGGACTTCCTTCACTTGATATGTTTCTTGAGGATCACTTCGGAAGTGAAATATCAAGTGCTATATTGCACAGAATGACATTTATTTTAGAGTGCAAACAATTTATCAGTTTTGGATGCAGAGTTTGTATCTAATGAAAGCAAAATGAACCATTTAGAGAATATTAGTATTTGGTGTCTGGGTGTCTACATTTTATTCCCACCCACTTTCCTCCTCAGCTCCATCCTCCTTGACCATCACCAGGGCTTCACCTGTCTTCTTTCTTGTGTTATTATGGGATGGCATCAAGAATCAAGTGTCTATTCTCCTAGTTCACTACACAGCTTTTAAAAAACTGTACATTGTTTACCCCATGTTTTTCTTAAAGGGGGGGAAGAATAGAAAAGAAAAGAAAAAGAAATTTGCTACTAAGAACATGTCCAAAAAGGAAAGGATAAATTGTCTCACACTCCTTATCCTCACCTTCCTTACCCCTTGTCAGGATGGGTGGCTCATAGCAGAGGATCTGGGGGTGGGTCTTCACGCCACATAGTCAGATGCACCTGGTCCACAATTCCCAACCAGGAAAGAGCCAGGAGAGGAGGGGCAAAGAGGAGTGTCACAGGGTGTGACCAGAACCACAGACTCACTCTGAGACCAGACGGCACTCCCAGGACCCCTCATCAACAATCTGTGCCCTGGAGTGGAGAGCTGTGGTTTTCATTGATTCTGTTCCTCAAGGTTGTCTATCCTGCCAGTCTGAGGGAAAGCAGACTTTACAAATAACTTCCCTCTAGGACGGGACAACTCATTACTTCTTCAAGTTGTAGGGAAAGACATGTAACTTTATTTTGTCTGATTATATTAGCCAGTACAAAACATTTTTATTCATGATATATTTTGTACTACACGTGTCTGTATTCTGTCTCTAGACATTATTGTGGTGGCCTTGCTTCTGTTTTTATTCTGAAGACTTAAATCATTAACAGAGGGACTTTGGGCCCATCATTGGAAACATGCCTCATCTTTTCCATATTAAACCCTCCCTGTGTCAATCACAGCCCTGACTAAAGCTGGGACTCTCTCGGTGTCACCGCGGCCAAGAGTCCTACAGATTTCATTGAAATTCCTCCCTCGACAAAAACATAAAATTCACCCCCTCCTTCTATTTTCTTTTTCTTTGGCACATGAGTAGTTAAGCACCAGGTAACTTCAGAAAGTCAATTAAAAAGGGATAGTGTTAGCTTAATCACAAGGCTTTTCCTATCTATTTTTTCCAGGAGTTACTTTCAAACTGCTAACTTGAAATCACAGCCCTGTGCTGTCTTCAGAAGTTCACTCAATCAAAAGCCAAGTGCTGAGTAATCAAAGATCTTAAATAACTGGAAGTTCTAACCCTAACCACAAGAGGATTAAAAATCCGGTAGCCAGAACTCAGTTCTTCGATCCAGCAAGTGCCAGTGCATAATGAGAAATCCCTAAAACCCCAGATCACAGCCGTGTCCTTGCCCACCACAGAAATAAGTGGAAAACCTCTTTAATTCCTTAAGAGATCCTATCTGCCTGATGAAAATAGATATTGGCTTCTGTGTAGCCTGATTAGAAGAAGGGGAGCGGATTAGCAAAGATGCAAGAGAAAAGCTGAGCCTCGCTCATTTACATGGCACTGCATGACAGGTGAGGTTAGCAGAAGGGAGGAGCTCAAAGGCAAGCTGCCCTGAATTAAAGCAGGCATTTATTTACTCAAGTTATAGAGAGATTAAGATCCATTTATTTTGCCATATCCAGTTTTTAAAATCTATTAAGCACTCTGACGCTTACTAATTTTATTTTCTGTAGCAAACAGCCAAGTGTTGGGAGAGATGTTTATTTTCATTCAAAACAACCCATCAAATGGTTGGAACTGAAAGGTAAGTGGTTGTAGCAAGAGTCTCTTCCCATGTGTTGGGGTGAATGAAAATTATTCCTATCTATTTAGAGTATAAATATTTACAATCCCACATTCTTTAACGCTGTGTCATTGCTTACTTATTGCCAGATAATGTGCATATACAGGACATGCACGCATATACCACGTGTCCACCAAATACGCATTCTAGATACAGTGTCGCATAGCAATATCTGATATTAGAGAATTTACGGAAGTGATTGCCTATTGTGAAATATCACGTCTTGAATAAGCCTGTATACATTTAGCATTAAAATTTGAAGTTACAATTCTCCAGAAATAATAAACCTCCCAAAAGATCTTAGATTCTCTAAGAATCTCTTCCGTAGAACTTGGGATTATGGGATACCTTTGTCACCTTGGGGCTCCTGTCATTGACTCCCCTTGAAAAGGTTTTTTAAACTGTGTCAATTATTTGAATAATTTAATAATTGTGAATTATTGTAATCATTATAAAGTGCAAAATTACTTTAATGACAACATATCCTTACTGAAACATTACTTGTTCAACATTAGTATACAAGCAAAATCCCTATACAATTGGGATCTCTTTTTCAACTCTATCATTTTAAACAAAATTGATTTCTTTACCCGGACCGTTAGCTCTAAATTCAGAGTATTTCAATATAGTGTAAGAATATTACGTTATAGGAACATTTTGAGATACAGTGCATTTGGTGGCTTATCTTTAAAAAACATCTTTATTAATTCAAGATCACAAAGGTTTTTCTCCTGTTTTCTGCTATTCACATGATAGTTTTACATGTTACATTTGAATCTGTGGTCCATTTAGAATTAGTTTTTGTGGATGGTATAAGATGGATTGAGAGATTTTTGTTCGGTTTTTGTTTTGATTTTTGTTTGCTTTGCCTATTAATATTTGTATTCATTGGCTGGTGCTGCCATAGAAAATAACAGACTGAAGGGCTTACACAACAGAAATTGATGTTCTCACAGTTCTGGAGGCTGGAAGTTCATGATCAATGTGTCCACAGGTTTCGTTTCTTCCAGGACCACTGTCCTTGGCATGCAAACAGCTGTGTCCTACATGCTCACCCCTTTGTCTATGTTGTCTGTATCTTGATCACCTCTTCTTATAATGGCACTGGTCACAAGCTCAGGGACCACCCACATTACCTCACTTTACCTAATTACCTCCTTTTTTTTTTTAGATGTATTTATTTATTTGAAGGAGAGATAGAGAATGAGTGGGGGGCAGCACAGAGGGAAAGGGAGGAGCAGATTCCCCACTGAGCAGTGAGCTGACGTGCGGGAGGGTGGGGCTCGATCCCAGGACTCCAAGATCATGACCTGAGCTGAAGAAGGCAGATGCTTAACCAACTGAGCCACCTAGGTGCCTCTACCTTAATTACCTCATTAAAGACTTCTCTTCAGATGCAGTCACATTCTGAGTTCCTAGGGTTAGGACTTTAGTATAAGAATATGCAGGGGACACAATTCAACCCAGAACAATACCCACTAGCATTAGCAATATTTGTTGCAAGGCTACCTTTCTCCATTGACTCCCTATACACCTTTCCTGAAAATCAGTGTCCACGTACATGTGGTCTTAATTCTGAATTCTCTATTCTGTTACCTTAAACTACCCAGTCTATATTTAAACCCACAAATTAGGTAGTATATATTCTGCAACTTTCCTTTCCTTTTGAACATTGCTGTGGCTGATTTGTAAATTTCAGAATTCACTTGTAATTTGCACAAAATAGTGTGCTGGATTCTTGATTGGAACCACACTGAATCTATAGATTCTTGTGGGGAGAATTGACATTTTAGTAAGACCAATGACATTTGGAAAATATTAAAATACCATAGGGCTCACAAGCAAGTAAGGTGTATCTTTTATCTTCTTAGCTCTTCCTTAATTTCTCTTACTATGGTTTGATAGTTTTCAGTATTCAGGACTGGCAAACCTATAAATTTTATCCCTAAATATTTCATATTTTACTATGCCATAAATACTATTTTTAATTTGTTTAATTTCTGATGGTTTGTGGCTAGAATGTAGAAATCCAATTGCTTTTTATACGTTGTCCTTTTATGCAATTACCTTGATAAAATACTTACTAGTTTTGTCACTTTTTTGTAGATTCCATCAGATTTCTTCATTGACAATTCTGATACCTGAGAATATAGATAATTTACTTTTGCTTTTTCAATTCAGATTCTATCTATTATTTATTTATGTATTATTTATTTATTTATTCTTTTCTTATTGTTGTACTGGCTAAAACTTTCAGTACAAGTTTGAACAGAAGTGGTGAGAACAGGCATTCTTTACTTATTCCTGATTATTTCTATAATTAATTATTTCTAGTGTTAATTTTCCCAATGTGAAGTATGATGTTAGCTGTAACATTTCTGTAGATGGCATTTCAAGTTCAGGATATCGCCTTCTCTTTCTAGTTGTGGAGAGTATTTATCAGTAAAGAATATTAAATATTGTCAAATAATTTTTCTGTTTCCATTGAGATGACATGGTTTCTCTAATTTAGCTTTTTAATATGGTGATTACATCGATTTATTTAAAATGTTGCGGCATTCTTGAATCCCTGCAATATACCCCACATGGTCATGTGTATTATCATTTAAAATATTACTCATTTGATTTACCAATAATGCATTGATTTATCTATCATTTTTCATGAGAGATATTAATATGTAGTTTTCCATTTTTATACTGTTTTTGTCTACTTTTATAATCAGAGTAATACTGACTTCTCAGAATGAATTGGGAAATATTACCTCATCTTCATTTTTTCGGAAGATTTGCATTGGATTAGTATTATAAATACCACATATTTAAGGAAGACTGATACCCATCAATGAAGCCATGTGACTCTGAAATTTTCTTCATAGAAAGATTTTTAAGTTAAAATTTAATTTTTCTAATATGGCTATTTAGTTTATCTATTACATCTGGAGTAGGTTTGGTTGTTTGTGTCTTTCAATAAATATTTCCTTTTTTGTATGTTGTGAAATTTAATGGTATAAATTTTTTAATGCTAAACATTTACAGATGTTTATTATATTAGTTTATTATCTGCAGATATTTTTAATATATATAGATTTTTTATTTAGAGAAAGAGAGAGAGAGTGAGAGCAAGCAGGGGGGAGGGGCAGAGGGAGAGAGAGAAAATCTGAAGCAGGCTCCCTGATGAGCACAGAGCCCAATGAGGGGCTTGATCTCATGACCTTGAGATCATGACTGAGCCAAAATCAAGAGTCGGATGGTTAACCGACTGAGACACCCAGGAGCCCCCTCTATAGATCTTAAATATACTTTTAATATCTATAAAATCTAGACTGATGTCCCCTCATTCCTAATAATGGTAATTTGTGTCTTCTCCATTTTTTCCGTAAAAATCGGCTACGAATTAGCTCATACTGAAGTCTGCAGCACTAATCCCTTCCAGCATTCCCCCTTGCTCGCCTGTGACATCCAGCTCCAACAGTGAACATCCAGGCACTCACCATCCATCACTCATGTATTTAATTGTGCAGTTATAGTGTATCCAGACCAACATCAGAAGTGCTAACCCTCACCCATGGGAAACAATTCCGTCAGCCGGAGTGCGGTGCTCATGTAGTTTCTTTCACCTTTGATTGTACAGGCTCTAGTCATTCTCAAATTAACTAGGTCAGCACCATTCCTCTGACCCCACTCAGTGAAGCTTTTTTGTATATTTGTCATACCGTCGGATAATTTTGTCACGTTCTGTATTCTGTTCTGGGATTTCTCGACCCAAGTGATTTCTTATAAATTTATATCTATTGAGGTTCAGTCTTCCTCTGTGAAGATCTAATGCTTGACAAATACAGAGCACCATGCCTGTGCCATCACAGTGTCATACAGAAGAGCTTCAGTGCCCTAAAATATCCCCATATTTCATTTATTCGATCTTCACTCCTTCCTTCTTCCAGTGACGATTGATCGTTCCTCTATCTCAAAATGATCGCCTTTCCCAGAATGTATATAATTGGAATCACAGGGTAGAGCCTTTTCAGACTGGTGTCTTTCTTTCCTTCACACATTTAAGATGTCTCCATGTATTCTCATGGCTCAATAACTCATTTCTTTTTATTGCAGAGTAACATTCCACAATTTGTTTATCCATCATATGGAAAGTTGTCTTGGTTGCTTCTAGTTTTTGGTGATTATGAATAAAGATGTTACAAGCAGTCACACGGAAGTCATCGTGTTGGTATAGATTCCAGATGAATTGAATAAATACCTGGATCGTATGGGAAAACTGTCTAATTTTGTAAGAAACTGCCAGACTGTCTTCCAAAGTGGCCATATGGTTTTTGTCCCCTTCCAGCCAGGAATGAGAGTTCCTGTGGCTCCACATTCTTGCCAGCCAGCTGACACCTTCGGGTTTTGTTTGTTTTCTTTTGATTTATGGCCATTCTAATAGGTGGGTAGTGGTGTCTTTGCTATTTTTCATAGCAAGTGATGTTTAACATCTTTCCCTATGTGTATTTTCCATCTCTGGGACTGCTTTGGTGAAATCATCTGTTCAGATATTTTGCTCACTTTAAATGTTTTGCATTTTTTTGACATTTGAGAGTTTCTTAAATATTTTGGATACAAATTCTTTATCAGAAATGTGTTTCACAAACATTTTCTACCTCCGTGGCCTGTTGTTTCATTATTTTCAGTGTTGTTTGCCTAAAAGAAAATATAATTGTAATAAATTACACTTACAATTATTTATCAATGTTTTATTTCATGGATTATACTTTATGTGTTGTATCTAAAGTCTCATTACCACACCAAGGTCAAAAGATTTTCTCCTAAAACGTTTTGTTCTGGAAATTTTGTAGTTTTGCCTTTTACATGTAGGTTTATGATCTATTAGGAGTTAATTTTTGTAATTGTGGCACCTTTAGATGTGTGTGGCTGGCCTGGCCAGGATTGGGGTTTATACATTTTACCAATTTTTTCAAAGAACAAAATTTTAATTTTGTTAATTTTTCCTATTGTTTTCCAGTTTTCCATCTCAATGATTTCTTCTCTAACTCTTATTATTCATTTTTTTCCACTTGTTTTAGGCTTAAACTGGTCTTCTTTCTCTAGTTTCTCAAAGTGGAAGCTTAGATTATTGATTTTTGATCATTATTACTTATAACTTATGCATTTAATGTTATAAATTTCCCTCTGAGCACTGCTTTTACTGAACCCCACAAATTCTGCTTGTTTTCCATATTCATTTAATCTAATCTATTTTAAAATCCATTTTAAGATGTTTTCTTTAATTCATGTATTCCTTAGGAGTGTTTTGTTTAATTTCCAAGTATTCAGGAATTTTCCGTCTATACTTCTATTACTGACTTCTAGCCTAATCTCATTGCATTCTGGGAACAAAATTTGTCCGATTTATGTTGTCTTGAATTTTTTAAAGTATAATTTATTGGCCAAATGTGGTCTATTTGGTGGAGTGTCCTTGAAAGCTTGAGAATAATATGTATCTTGCTATTTGGGATGTGGTAGTCCAAAAATGTCAATTACACGAGGTTGTCGATACTGCTGTTCAAGTCAACTATGACCTCACTGCCTTTTTTTTCCCCCTTAATCTATCAATTACGACAAGAGAGATATTGAAGTCTTCAACTGTAAGAGTGAAATTGCTATTTGTCTGTTCAGTATAATCTGGTTTTGTCTCACATATCTTGAGACTGTTGTTAGATCTACACATGTAAGGATTGTCATATCTTTTTCAAAACTGTCCCCTTCATCATTACATGATAACTGTCTTTATCCCTGGTCATTTTCCTGGATTTGAGATCTACTTCACTTGAAGTCAATGAAGCTCCTTAAACTTTCTTTGGAAATATCATTAGTCCAGGTTAGATAGGCCCTACTAAGTCTTTTTCCATGGAAAGCAAGGTTTTTTTTGTTTTTTAATGCAGAAACCCTGGGGATTATTTCATAAGGATTATTCCTTTCTTCCCTGTCAATGTCAAGTGAGGATCTGAGAAAGGGACCAGAAGTTTCTGGAAGAGTCCCTGAGGGCAAAACCCAAGAAGGAAGAGGGGCAGGGGTGTCTCTTCCAATGACTATAGCTCACACTCAGTCTCAGCAATTTGTCAACATTTCCATGGAAGCTTTCCTACCAGTTTATGGCTCCAGCACCTGCCACTCCAGGTCAGTGGATCCCAGCTCTCTCAGATTCTTCCTCCTCTCCAGATTTCACAGTGGTGGTTTGCCCAGAAACTTTTGTATTCTGGTGTGCCCAAGAAAAGTAGCTGCATTTACATTTTTTTCAACATTTTTTGTTGGTATAAGAACCAGTGTGACAACTTCCAAACTCTATATTTTGTGGCTAAAACCATGAATCTATAATAACTTTCTAAATTTATTTTTTGATAATTCTACCTTTCTTAATTCTGGATTAGTTTTAATTGATTGAATGGATTCTATTTTCTTCCTTCTTTGCATGCTGATATCATTCATGTATATATTTTTTAAAAAGATTTATTTATTTTATTTATTTGAGAGAGAGAGTGAGCCTGCGAGCAGGGGTAGGGAGAGAGAACCTCTAGAAGAATCCCTGCTGAGCATGGAGCCCAACTTGGGACTCGATCTCATAACCCCTGAGATCATGACCTGAGCCAAAACCAAGAGTTGGACGCTTAACCCACTGAGCCACCCAGGTATCCCTCATTCATGTGAATTTTACCATTTTTAGGTACTGGATATTCTTATATTCTTCTATTTTTTTAATTTCCTTTGTCCAGGGTCGACTGGGTGACCTAGGTGGTTGATCAATTGACTCTCGATTTCGGCTCAGGTCATGATCTCAGGGTCCTGAGATGGGCCCCCTTCAGGCTCTACACTCAGTGCAGAGTCTGCTTGAGACTCTCTCCCTCTCCCTCTGCCCCTCCTCCCCCATACCCTCTCTCTCAAACATATAATCTTAAAAAAAATTCCTTTTTTCCAAATTTCTTGTAAAACCTTGGATTTTTTTTTTTTCCAGGTCTTGCTTATAAGATTTGCTGGAATGGCCAAGAACAGTATTGAGTATAGGGCTATTTTTTCTCCACTACAAAGGCAACGTCCCTTTGCTGCTCTACCTGATGCCCTTTGAATGATGATATTTCATAGTCTGTCTGTGGGAACAGGTAGTATTCCTCACCCCGTTTGGGTGTCTGGTACTTTTCCTTTTAAACCTGCCATGTAGTTCTTTCCCTCTCTCCTGTAGTTTCTTCACACACGCCCACGGGTCAGTTCCTTCAGAATATGTGAGGGTACCATTTGCACATTACCAAACTTCCCCTGGATGCTCTCTCCTCTCAGGACTCTGAACACAAAGTCTCTGTGTCTTGGTTTTCCTAGGTTTTCAGGTCCATCTGTTCAACTCAGGGGTCCACCAGGTTCTTCTGGGTCTCCCTTCCCTGCACTATGTTCTGGAAACTCTTACACAGTCACTGGACTCACCTTCTTTATTTCCAGCCCTCGGGGATCACTGTTCTTTGTTGCCTGTTGTCCAGTGCTTTAAAAATGGTTGCTTTATATACTTTGTCCTTTTTTTTTTTTTAAAGATTTTATTTATTTATTTGACAGAGATAGAGAGAGCACAAGTAGGCAGAGAGGCAGGCAGAGGGAGAGGGAGAAGCAAGCTTCCTGCGGAGCAGGGAGCCCGATGCGGGGCTCGATCCCAGGACCCCGGGATCATGACCTGAGCCGAAGGCAGCCGCTTAACCAACTGAGCCACCCAGGCGCCCCTATACTTTGTCCTTTTGTTGTTGTTGTTTTGGGAGAGATTAAATCCATTTACTCCATCTGGGGTGGAAGCATGAATCCCCATTTGTATGCATTTTTATCTAATTTTGGATATTACATAAAAGTCCCTTTTACTTTACTTAAGAATAAATACTAAGGGAGAAGGAATTTTTTATCTGTTTTGTTCCAGATTCTTAGCATTTGGGACAGTTGCATTTAGGAAAGATTTGCTGAATTAATTTGGTATTTGAAGTTGAGAGGGCTTAGCAATGTCCTAATATTTCTCTTTAAGGTCACATGAAATAATCAACTTTATACATCTAACTTGATAAGGAGCAGATTACTTTTACTACATATGTAGTATAATAATTTGTAAAAAGCTGAGTCATGACATAGACACAATTTCACAACCTGGTTTTATCACTTACTCTATCTTTAAATGTGATCAGCTATCAGAGATACCTGCCTGGAACTTACTGGTGTTAGAATTAAAGTTGATTAATTTGTGTCATGGACTGAATTGTGTCCCCTAAAAATTCATAGTTTGGAACTTGACCCCAATGTGATGGTGTAAGAGGGTGGAGTCTGTGGGAGATAACTAAGGTTTCCTTGAGGTCAGGAGGGTGGGGTCTCATGATGGGATTAGCGCCCTCATGAGAAGAGACACCAGAGATCTTGCTTCCTTTCTGTCTCTCTCTCTCCATGTGAGGACACTGAGAGCGGGTGGCTGTCTGTGAGTTAGGAGGAAGGCTCTCACCAGAACTTGACCATGCTGGTGTTCTGGTCTCAATTTCCAGCTTCCACAACTGTGACAGAATAAGTGTATGTTTCCTTCACCCTGTCTATAGTATTTGGTTATGACAGCCTGAACCAACTAATACACTTTACGTTCACAACCCCGTACATTGTGCTTCTAGTATAAAACAATAAGATGGGCTCCTCAGGTCATCTGTATTCTGCTAGAGGATGCAGTCCTCTGCCAGATTAATGGAAGGAGCAGCAGGAATAGAGAGTTTTCACACTCCTGGGAGTAGTCCCTGCATGGTGTTCTCTGGGCAGAGTGTTTCAGAGGGAAATGTTGATGTGAAGGAGGCACCATCGTTAGACCAGCCCCCGGAAAGATACAGGATGGTGCCATGTGCACCCAGGAGCTGAGGTGGAGCAAGCAGGTTGAGTCACCACGTTTCAATCCTGTCTCCAGTAGCACAGATAATTTGAGAGGATGAAGTGTGAATGCATGGACAGGAGCAGCTGTAGAGAACCTGTCTCAGTGGACAGCTGTGACCTTGAAACCACAGGGTTCTTATGCCCCATCATCTCCTTCCTCTCGCACTTCCTACACCTGGGAGCATGGACGTGCCGCCCACTGAATCTGACATGCATTTCTGTTCTCCTTTCCCTCAAGGCCACTCTTGATTTTCTAAAAACATCTATAGTTTTCTCTATTTCCCAGACCTATCTCACATGAAAGGTTAAAGACTCTTCAAAAAACTCACAGCTGTGGTGCTTTAATTTCTGAGTTATAGACTCTCCAACATGATCCTAGAAAAATACTGCTTCTAATGATGCCATTAAATATTGATCCACTTACTTGACTGAGAAAATATCCCTGCCAATATATGAACTTTTGAAAGCACTTTTCCCCACAAAGCCCAATATCAATGACAACAACAACAATAACAACAAAAGAGTAAATAAACAAACATCTCCTCTGCTTTCAGGGAGAAGGGAATACAGGCATAAATGGTGCCCCTCCCTGTCTGAGACCTGCTGCTGGCTGGGGACACAGGACCTGGGTCTCCTCTGTGTGACAAAAGTGCAGTCCCTGCCTGTGCGGGTTGAGTGGGGAGGAAGGAGTTTTTAGGAGGAATTCCACAGCAAACAAAGCCCAAATAGTACTGTCTAAGCAAGTCGCTCCCCTGAGGGAGTTCTAAGGCGCTGTGGAGGTGGTTGGGTAGGCTCGGGGGTAAAGGAGTTACAACTTTTGAGCTTCTGTGCCTGAGTCCACATCCTCTTTTCCTTGCACAGTTTTTTAGCATTTTGACCACGTCCCTATGATGCCCCTACTGAGATACAGGTATGATTAAAACATGCTCCCTACTTTGATGGCATTAATTTTATGTGTGTAAGTAGACAAATGGAATCAAATCATCCGATGTGTTAGATCAGCACTGTAGCCCAACGGCTGGTCTAATAACTATGCGGCAGAGGGGAGGGCAGGGCAGGAAAGCTTTCAAAGAGGAGATTTGGGCAGGGTCTCAATAGATGCCCCAGATGGAAAAGAAGGTGAGGGTCTTCCAGGCAGAGGAAAGAGCAGGTGCAGGATTACCAAGGCCTGAAACATAACTCCGAGCTTGTGTGTGCGATCAGACCCTAGATTTTGTTTGGGACAGTGACAGTAAATGAGTGTAAAGAGAGAACTTACAGAACCCATGACTGTTAAATTGGATTTTATTTAGTGGTTCATTGGGTTTCCAAACATACTTTTTTGTTTTCTTTTTTGGTTAAGTGATAGGGCCTTTTAAGAAAGACTTTATTTTTAGTGGTTTAGAGCATTTTTATGTTGACAGCAAAATTAAGAGGAAGGCACCGAGAGATTTCCCACATGCCCCCTGCCTCCACAGGCGCACAGCCTCCGCCATGATCAGCAGCCCCACCAGAGGGAGACATTTGTTACAGTTGTTGAACCGACAGCGAGACATCTTTACCACCGTTACCACCCACTGTGTGTGGTTTCCATGACTCCTCAATCTTGCTGTTGTGCATTACATGGGTTTGGACAACTGTGTAATGAGACATATTGATCATATCGTATCACGCAGAGCATTTTCACTGCCCTAAACATCCTCTGCTCTGCCTAATCATCTCTTCCCCACTCTCCCACTCTGGCAACCACTGATCTTTTTGCTGTCTCCATAGTTTTGCCTCTTCCAGAATGTCATGGAGTTGGAATCACACAAGATGTAACCTGTTCAGATTGACTTCTTTCACTTAGTGATATGCATGTGAGTTTCCTCCATCTCTTTTCACAGCTTGACAGGTAATTTCTTTTTGGTGCTGAATAATATTCCACTGCCTGAATGGACCACAGTTTATTTATCCATTCACCTGTTGAAGATATGTTGGTTGCTTCCAAGTTTTGGAATCTATGAAAAAACCTGCTGTAAATGCCCATGTGCACGTTTTTTTGTGGACTTAGGTTTTTGATTCATTTGGACAAATACCAAGACATGCGACTGTTGGGTTGTATGGTTTGGGCCATGCTAATAGGTATGCGGTGGTATCTCATTGCCTTACTCTGCGTTTCCTGGTGACACATGAGCAGCAGCATCTTTTCACATGCTCAGTGCCATCTGTCTTTCTTCTTTGGTGAGGTAACTGTTAAGATCTTTGACCCAGTTTTTGATTGAGCTGCTTGTGTTCCTACTATTGAATTTTCAGAGTTCTTTGTACGTCTTGGATAACAATCCTTTATCAGATGTGTCTTTCACAAATATTTTCTCCCAGTTGGTGGCATGTTTTTCATTCTCTTGACATTGTCTTTCACAGGGCAGAATGTTTTGGGGGTTTGTTTTTTGTTTGTTTGTTTTTTGTTTTTTTAATTTTAATCAAATCCCGTTTACCCATTATTTCTTTCATGGGTTGTGTCTCTCTTGTTGTGTCTAAAATGGAATCACCATGCCCAGGGTCATCTGAGTCTCACTTTTGAGGGGAAACAAGATGGTATTAGTAATTTTTCCAAGACTCTGGGCACGATCTAGATGTTAGGATCATGGAGTCTCTGACCAGGTGACAAGTTCTTTACATGGAAGGTCTTTAAGGAGCAAGTCCTTGAGCACCTGCAGGTTCATGCTGTGCTGTGTACTTGTACACAAGGTAGCACATGGTTAATGCTTCACATTGACTCATTGTCAGGAATCCCTGCCCAATAAGAACCACAAACCGGCCAGATGATGTAAAATGGCTCCCTGGATAGTGTTAGCAAACAGTGCTTGCAAGCACGGGTTGGTGCCAGAGAGCTGGCGGATCATACAAATTTAATTCTTTACTTGATTCTAGGGTAATTTCCCCACCAGCAGCAGAAGGTGTAGAAGAAAAGCCTCTCGCTCAACAGTTCATGCTCCTCTTGTCTCGGTATTGATATTAATGCCAACAAAATTAGTAATTTGACAATTAGTTCCCCACTTACCTGAGAAGACATGAAAGGGAGAAAGAAAGTATTTTAACTAGATTATAATGTGGCTCTGACAAGTCAGGATCCTGTCATGTTATAGCCTCCCAATGTTAACATTTTCATGTCTGCTTGGCAGGTTATTAAAATAAATGAGGGTGCATCGGGCTGCCGCTGTGCTTGCCTCTAATGGGAGTTGAGGAATTTGCAAGCCACCGATGTAAATGGACCGATCTCAGAGACTGAAAGGATTTGCCTAAAGTGGACAATTAGGATCATTTTTGCACAGCTGAGTGAAATATTCCTTGTTATTTTAATAATTCAGGCCCAGGGTAATTTTCGGAGGCTGAGTTTGTCAAGATAATGTGCCTGTGCTTGTCTGCTTGTCATTTTTAACTCAATCCCACATGTTAGAGGTGCAGCCTAGCTTACAAAACAGGAAAATCATTCACTGGAGAATTTGCATATGGAATACAGATACACTGCATTTAGGGAAAGTGGACCAGGAGATTAACAGGGAGCCGTGGTGTGAATGCTTCACCATGGTGCAAGTCTGAAGGGTTGATAGGGACCATATTGCTTTGTTGATACAATTACGAGTGTTATTGGACAATATGCCTATGCAAGTGTGGACCACGTACAGCACCATTTACCTCATGTAACCTGCACTGTTTGGGTTAAGAAGCATGTGAAGCCTGGCTCCTCCCTCACAGAAGATGCAAATACTTGCTTTCGGCTCTATTTTAGCACACAGACTGATAGAACAATATCTTTAACTTTTTGATAGCAAGACACATTTAGAGAATTATACAAGAGTTCAAGATGGAGAAATTCTGATGCTGGAGAGTTCATCAGCACATTTCTGCAAGCAGGAGCTTGTTTGGCCAGATGATATGGTCCCAACAGATTAAAACATCACTTGTGATTACAATGATTGCTATAAAAACTAGAAGTGACCTCTTCTGTGTGTAGGCTGAGCGCTACATGGACACAGTCACGTTAATTTGAAATCAAGAATTTATTAAAATAAAATTCTGATTGAAAGTCGACTTTTTGCCAGTCCTGCTTGGGGGCCCTGTGATCAACGGGTGATGAACGGACTCAGCTCAGGAAGGTCCTCACTGTAATCTATCCAACCCCTGCACAGCTTCATCTGAGCAGCTCTGTTTCTATCTTGTTTATTTTTCAAACCTCCATGCAATAATTTATTTAAAGATAGAATCTACAGGAGAATATTATCATTGACAACAAAAGTATTAAAGCCATTGCTTTTGGAAAAAGAGAGACTTTGCAAAGTAAGTGAACCTAGTAAGAGAACAGAGCCAGCCTTATTAGCTAACCATTCATTCACATGGATTTCTTCAGCACAGTCATATGGCTCTACGTCTGCTTAAGTGGATTTACCAATAAATTTGGAAGAGTGTGTGGGAATAGGACTTAATACGTTATAAAGTGGAGATATCTATAACAAGTGGGTTATGTCAAATAAATAAGTGTTGCATGAAAAAATCCAAAACTTTCATCTATTTCAATGTTGTTACAACATCAGTGGTTTTTGCCCCTGAACTCTGATGGAAGATGGTTTTGTGTACCAGAGAGTTCATAGATTACTCCCCCCTCCACCCCAATCACATCTGCTTTTGACCTTGATACATTTAAACTTGCAGGTTGCTTTGTTTTGTTTTGTTTTGTTTTCCTGTGCCACCCAGCATGAAGGACTTATGTGTTGAAATGCTGAAGAGACTGCCTCCATGTGAGGCTCACCACGCATCACAGCTCAACTGAGTTGCTGAAGCTGGAAGAGAAACCATGTTTCCAACCAGTAGTGTTTTTAAATTCTCTCCAGTATGCTTTTTCTAACCCAGTGACTGAACTATGGGAGAGACCATTCTTTGGAATTCTTGGCCAACAAGAGGGAAAATACACAAGCTGAATCATGAACAAACAAACCAGCAACAAAGGCGACCCAGAACAAACCTGATGTCCTGATGTCCCAGGAGAAGAGCAGCCCAGCCTCCTAACCCCCAGTCATTGCCTTGCCCCCGACCACTGAGTACCACATAGTTTAGCACCTTGCTACAAGACACGCCAATTTCTGCATGAGTCATGGCAATAACTTAATGAATGAGTTTAACAAAATAAAGCCTTGTTTCTCATTCAGAACCTAGGCAGCTTTGAGCGGGTTCCCTGGGTCTATAGTGACTGATAATCTCATCAGCTGTTAGAGTCTAGGCCTCAGATGGCACAAACCACCCACAGCCCATTGGCACAGTGTCCCATGGCCCTAAACAGAAAAAGCATCAGAGAAACAAAGCATTCATGTGGGTCCAAGAGGCCAGTGAGCAGCTAGCTGGTCTCTGTCACACAGGCCAAAAAAGTGAATATAGTAACGTGTCTGAACGGAACCCAAGCCCCAGTGGTAAAGAGCACAAGAGACAAAATTGCAAAGCGATGCATTAAAGGGTGCATGATACACGTAGACAATACAACGGGGAGTCCTGCTATGTGGCCCATGCAGATCCTCTGCAGATTGTCCGATGAGAGGCACCTCCCTGGACAGTTCAGAGGCAGCATCATTTTAAAAAGTAGACATTTAAGAAAGAGCTTTGGAATTTTAAGGATTTACTTTGGTCATTTCTTCCCATTGTTTCCTCACCGGCCAGATGATGACATTCCTTCTCACAATGACCTTCTTGCTGCAGTTTTCCATGACATTGCTCCTTACCGGCAGGGGACTGGGCATGCCACCTCCCTCACGTATGTTGTATCTTTGGGTCACCGATGGCCCCTAGCATCCAGTGAGACTAGAAATGTGCTAGATGCTCAGTTGAGTATATTAGCTTAGAGCATTCAGCGGTAGCAGATGATCAATTAGTGAGTAAAAGTGAGTTACCATTGATTAGAAAGAGTTTTACACTCAACTTCAAACTGGGCCAACTGTGACACAGACAAGGGGGCCAGTGAAGCTAAGTGTGCATTGCAGACTTCTCAGGATTGAACAAAATTACCACAATTATGGGGAATCAATTCTGTGACTATTATGTTCTGACTCTGTTCGATTACACAAATTCCCACTGGGAAAGTCTTCTCTTTTTAATTTGATTGAGAGAAACAAATATCACTTCTGATTTGAAAATCTGTAATAAATTGGAGACATCAGCTGTCAATGGTAAAATATCTAGGAAGGGAATCTGGCATTTCAATGAGAAGAAGGAAATTAAAGAACTGGTCCATGATCAGGAATCGTTTTAGAACCTAATTGAATCATCTCTCATTGGCCTCATTTTGTCTCTGGTGTCCCAGAAAAGACATCAACTGATGGCTGAGAAGTGCAATGTGTTACACAAAAGAATGTGTGTGTGTGCAGACAAACCTGAGCCAAGGCACAATGCCTCCTCGTGGGTACCACTGCTTGCTTCCACTGACACTGAGGTGTGGGTCCTAACACACGGGAGACAGAACGTCGTGATGTTGCATGTCTTTGTTTTATCTTACATTGCAAAATACATTCAATGCTGGCAAATTCAAGTCTTGCAACCTTACTGAAATTGCAAGAACTAACTCTGAAGTGTGTTTTAAATTTTTCTTAGATGAAAATCCTAATCTGGTCTATAATAGCAACTTTGAATACATTAGACAATCCAATCCCTGTGTCTTTTACAAGCTGCATTTGACATTTGTGGAGACTTACCCACCATTCAGCTAAGCTTTTCCTTTTCACACCACACTGACAGAAATGTAGGGAAAACATCACAAACAACAATGGCTTAGGAATGGATGTCCCTGTTAATCAGTTTTCTCCTCTCGTTTCAGTTTGCGGTCTTCACTTTGTGTTGATTTAAGGGAGGAAACTTGGTATTCAAGGCAAATACTTATCAAAACACAATTTATTCAGAACAGCTTTCAAATGCAGGTTCAGAATATTTGCCTGAATAATCACTCGAGCTAAAATATGGGGGAGCTCAAATTTTTTTCTCCACTGATTACTAACTCAATGCTGTTATTTGAATGTACATTTTAACTAAAATTGTATCTGATATGTTTTAGCTGTGCATCTAGCTTCTTGTGCATTATATATCTTGTTTAAAACTTAGCCTTTTTAGGTTGTAAAGCATCGTTCCCACCCGTCTGGCCCTGATAGTCAGCCTCACAGCACCTCTCAGCTGCTTTCCATATTGGAGCTGTTCAAAGGCACTCACTATAAACACTCACAATCGGATTAACCCTCTGAAGCCAAGACAGGAGCCCACAAATGAAAAAATGCATCTGATTCCTCAGTTACGTTAGGTTACATTTAATAAAAGTATAGATTGGGACATGCAGTAGAGATATATTCCCCTCTCAATCTTGATTCTCTTAAAAATACCAATTGTTGTAATTTACTCTTTCTTGCGTGTGCAGCATACTGGGTGGGGGGAGGTGGTCACGGGAGGGCAAAGGCACAGAGACACATCATCTCTGCACCCAAGTGGTTCATACGCACACTGGAATGATAACAATTACAGAGAAAGGAATGTCTACTCTCTGTCAAGAGCTAAAGTGCTTCTTGAAGATGGTATTGAACCTGGTTCTGCACAAAATGAAGGATTTAGATGGAAAGGTGCTGAAGGTGCAAGGGGGATAGGAGCCTAAAGGCCATGTTTGGGGAATGGCAGATAATATGAGTTGAGCTAAAAGGGGAATTAATCAAGGGGAGTGGGAGTAGTGGGTGTCATTTTGGGAAACATAAGTGGAGGAATAACCATGAGGAGTATCGATGACCAGGATAAGAGTTTTGGAATCATCTGGTGGGCAGTAAGCTCTCATTACCCACAAATTGCCTGGGCTATAAGATGAAGCAGAGAAGGAATTTGGACAACATGGAAAACAGTCATATTATCAGTCATAACGCTATCTTTATTATTTTTGTAAAGATTTATTTATTTATTTTAGAAAGAGTGAGCATGAGCAGGGGAGGGGCTGAGGGAGAGGGAGAGAAGCAGGCTTGTGCTGAGCATGGAGTTGGCTGTGGGGCTCAATCCCACTACCCTGAGATAATGACCTGAGCTGAAATCATGATTTGGACGCCTAACCTACTAAGCCACCCAGGCGCCCCAATGCTATCTTTATTATTAATGTTAGAATTAATGAAGTCAGCATTCCCTGCGCTCTGGGGAAAATGACAACATGGGACAATGAGTCAACCAGGCAGACATATCCCTCAGGCCATGGACATAGGGGCTGGAGTCCAGAAGACAGGAGAGGTCAGGAGCCAGAGCTTCTGGCTTTGGACACACTTCTTATGTGTATATGCCGTGTGCATACACGTTCTGTGCATGACATCCGCTATCCAAACTACCCAAGGAGAAGCATGCTTCTCCCTCTTTGGTGGAGGAAGTAATCAATACACCATGGCTTTTTGTAGAAGTGCAAGAATCTTACTCTTTCTGCCTTCATCAATGCCTCTCTTAACAGAGCCCCGTCTTCTCAAGAATAAATTGGAAACCTATGCAACTTCTTGGATCACCTTTTCTAGCACATGGACAGTGACGATGAATGAACAAAGGAGTCATTGTTTGCCTCAGAGAATTTTCCGGCTGTAAATGGACGCCAAGCGCACACAGCCTGGACACCTCTCCACAGCGAGGACATCGTCATGGGCATCTCTTTTTCCATTAGCCCAGCCCGTGAAAGCTACTATTGGAATAGGTAATTTGGTAACAGAATAATTCTGAAGGGAGAAGGAGAGAGCAAGAAAAAAGATAACTTAAAAAAATTACTTTTAAAATACTAACAAGACTGTCTGTATCACCAGCCATCAGGGGAAAGATCAACTAATACATCAAAACCTCCAAGATACAGATGCCTCAGAAATGTCGCCTTCTTCATGGAAATCCTGTCTTGTCAACTGGTCAGAAGGTTTCAGTGTTTAAACAACCTCTCAGCTAATCTGACATTGATATAAAACTTGCCATTTACATGAAAATGCCAGCCCTCACCCAGGACCTGATGTGGCTTCTCTGTGAGGGGAAGAGTCTGCATGCATCTTGTGGATATGGAAAGGGTAGACACGGTGCATTTTATTTCAAATAGCTATAAAATACAAAGTGAGTTGCTGGTGAGGGTTAAAATGTTAATATGTGGCTAAATATACTCATGTTAATGAAGTCAATCATCAGACTACCATGAAGTGTCAAATAAGAGTCTTTGAGCAAAGAAAATGTAGTTTGACTACATTGATCCAGTGACTGCTAATGAACACAAAATACAATTCGATTGGCCCCTTTAAATCCATTAGCAGAGGAGGGATCTATTCAGAGGTAGGGAAGTGGCAAGAGTTAAGCTTTGATGTGCAAAACAGGTCAATCTGAGTCTTTATTCTCCTACATGATAATTTGCTCATCAAGCCCATGGGCTCCTAGGATGTGTTCTTTATTAAAGTGGAAAATAACATGTGCCTGGGTGGCTCAGGCAGTTAAGCATCTGACTCTTGGTTTTGGCTCAGGTCATGATCTCAAGGTCATGGGATTGAGTCCCAGGTGGGGCTCCATGCTCAGCAGGGAGTCTGCTTGAAATTCTCCCTCTCCCTTTACCCCTCTCCCCTCTTGTGCTCTAAATAAATAAATAAATAAATAAATAAATAAATAAATAAATAAATAAATAAGATCTTTTTAAAAATAATAAAAAATAATAAAATGGAAGATAAGATAGAAAGAGAGACTGACCATGAGAAAAAGGGGGTAATAGGACCCCCCGAGGAGCTTACCATGGACCACAACAAATGTGTTGGGTGTCAGAGCATCAGGGCCAGACTGGCTCTGAGAGCATCTGCAAAACAAGCTCCCAGGACTGAGTCACCCGGGCAAAGCTTGATTTGAGCACACAGGGTTACTTTGATCGTCATCGTAACCATATGGGTCTTTTTGTGACATGTTGAGTATTTTTAATAGTAATCTTCCAGGTTTCTTTTCCATAATTTCTGACCCTTCCTAAGTTTATCCAGAAGCATTCCGATGGCCTCCAGAATAATTAGACTGTTAGGGCAGAAATGTAAAGAGGTCACACAAGGTATTGTTTTATTTTTCTTCTTTCAGACATACTTATGGAGAATACAAAGAGATGAGCCTCAGGAGAGTAGGGGAGGTGATAAACAAGGCACATAAGATCAAGGCACATCCTCAGTGGGTCCAGATAGAGCACAACCCTAAGGGACAAGTCTGCTGCCCCAAGAGAGAGAATCCTTAAGCCCTGAGACTGTGGATCACAACAGGAACTTTGTATCTACAACAGAAGCAGATAAGAACATGCAGGGCTCAGAATGGTGGAGCTTACAGGCCTGGCGTCACACTTTTCCACCACCACTGAGACCTCTCATTCCAATAGTGTCTCCAAGGAAAACCTCCGAGCAGCCCGATGAGGTGCCAAAGAGGAAGGTCAGGAGGGAAATGGGGGCCACCACTGCAGACCCAGTGCTGAACTCTACTTCCCTTTCTCCAGCTTCACAAGATGCAGACCTCACACTGGTCCATTGTATAGGTGACATCATACAGACTGGACAGAGAGCAGGAGCTTCCTATTACAAAAAAGAGACGCCATGCATGCAAACTGTTGTGGGTTCTGAAGACAATGCCTTCCACACCCAGGAATGTTGATGTGGCCCATATGGTGGGTGACACAGAAGGCTGATTGCTTTGAATGGTGCCAGATCAAAAATGGTCTCTTTAGAAGGTCAGTCTGTAGTCCCAACAGCCCTCCCATTTAGACCCTATGACACAGCAGGCACTGTGGGTTGGAGACATCAGCAGTGGGGAAAGGTGCAGGTGATGTTTATGGAAAGCCCCAGTGGGAGAATGGTAACATACATCATTCAGATTCTGGAGCCATAACATCTGCACGAGAGAATTATATGCCTCTTGAGAGAGTTCTTAGTATATTAATAGGCTCTGGTAGATGCAACACTTGACCGCGGGGCAGAAACAGACTGTGAACCAGCTTGCACCTGATAAGCAGGATTTTGTCACCCCTTCCACATCACAAATCTATATGGGTTTCATAACAATTTGTTGTAAAATGTGAATGTAACATCAAGGATGAAACCAAGCGTGGCCAGAAGGCATGCATGAGTTGCATGACCAGGTTACCCAGAACCAGTGGCCACCTACTACTGTGGTTGCAGGAGCACCCTGACTCCAGTGCCTTCCTATAACTCCACGGTGGTCGCATATGACCAGCTGAAATTTGGGATAGCTTAGGATATGGATGCAAGTTGAAAATTAATGGCAGCCACAACATTGCCATTCTGGGATGTCCAAAATAAACAGCAGAGAAAGCAAATCTTCCAATGGGCAGAACTGACTTTGTGTGGAAGGAAAATAGAGCAACATGAGAATGTATACTTACTTCTGAATAGTTGGCAGTAGCCTGGCAGTTAGTTGGGGACCTGGAAAAAAAAAATTGGAATATAACAGGAAAAGAGCTCTGATTAAGGCAAATTGATGTATGCATATACAGGAGCAAGCATGATATGTGAAGATATTTGCATCACAGGCTAATGCCCAGTGGAAGAAGACTTTGGAAGAAAGAAAGACTTGTTGAACACCCAAGTAGGCAAAATAACTCAGCAGTCAACATTAATCAGCCATCATCACTAGCCAACACAGAATTTGCAAAATAAGCATAAGAATAGACTTTATGATTGTAGAGATGAGGGACCCAGCATGGGACAGCACTTACCAAAGCTGATTTAGCTACTGACTATCCAATATGCAAGGCACAAAGACCAAAACTGACCCCCCAGTGTGGTACTATTCCTTGAGGAGAGCAACCAGCCACGATGCGCATGATGTGGTCTGGTAAAAAGACTCCAGCAGGCCTTTTCCATTCTGCAGTGGCCCACAGTTTGTCTTCACAGAAATGGCTACCTATAATGGGTGAAGGTTAGTCTTTCTAGCCAGCAGATCCTCTGGCAAGAGGCCAGCCCCACTCTCCAAGGAGTTATGGACTGTCTAATCCCATACAACACAGAATCTGATCAAGAGACCCACTTCACAACAAGGAGGTGTGGAGAAGGGCCACGGACCACAGAATCCAGGGGTCGTTTCATGTGCTGAACTTTTCAGGAGCAGCCAGCCTTGGGAAATTCTGGAATAGCTCTGTTTCTTGCCCCATGCTATTGTTACATACCACTCAATAGAAGGCCACTTGCTGGATAAGGGGGTGACACTCTCACAAGTAATGCAGATACACTTCTTTGTTCTTCATTATTGAGAAAAATTGTTCAATCATCTTCTCTTTTGGTCTATGGGAAAATAAAATATAATATGGTAGAGGCGGTGTGATGAAGTCAAAAGTGTCCTCTGGAAGATGGGTTCTCAAACTGACCATGCACCAAGATCATCAGGAGGACTTGTTTGGGTCCAACCCTGAGTTTCTTATCTAGTAGGTCTAGTGTAGGGTTCAAGAATTTGCATTTTTAAACACATGCCCAGGTGGTGCTGCTGCTGATGTAATCTGGAGACCACCCTTCAAGAACCACTGGTCTAAAAGGTACTTTAGAGATAGCTGCCTCACTCACCCTAATGCATGGGAATAACCCCCCCCCCCCAGTGTCACTCATGTCCGTGTCATGTAACTCCACTCCCCTCCCGGAGTAAAGCCTTCCAGGGTGCATATCTGGCACATGCTGTCTGATCGGTTGCTCTTGCAGGCCTATGAAGTGAAAGAGGAAGAGAGGCAAGACTGAGAGTTGTCTAAAGAATCACAGTGATATCTAGTGCTCTGATGACAGGGTGCCAAACCTCAGCAACAGATATCCCAGATCCACCCTGGTTCCATTGCAAGGCTAAGGGTTTTTGTTCAATAGAACTGGTCACAAGTAAAATCCATTTTATTGTAGAAGAGAAATGTTTCAGCCTTCATTAATAGGAATGGAATTGAGATTATTTAGCACAGACATTGGGAAGACAGACAAAGAGACAGTGACTACATTCTCACAACCAAAAGGGAGGCAGAATAAAGAACACAGCTGAAACTAACATGTTATAAAGGAGAGAAAAAGGCTGAGCCTACACCAAGCAGGAACTCCTCCCAATTGCTCTACTTAGAGATTTTGTTTCATATATTGGTTAGGGACACCAACTGCCCCTCTTTTTCCAGAACTGAGGGGTTCCTCTGGGCACTGAGAGCTCTCAGTGGTAAAACCAGGACAGGAAAGTAAATTGTAAGAGTCGCTCACCATGCTCATGGTGTTGATATTAAGGAGACGCCATCCAGGATGCCTGGATGGCTCAGTCAGTAGAGCATGTGACTCTTTATCTTGAGGTTCTGAGTTTAGTCCCTACATTGGATGTAACGTGTACTTAAAAAAAAAAAAAAAGTTAATGCCATCAAGTTGAAAAAAGCCACATGCAGACTTCTACTTACTAATAATGTACTGGGTAATTTGGCCCCAACTTCCTGCTGAAGACAAATCAAAAGCTAGACAACATAACAAAGAAAACACCCTTTAAAATGATCAAATAACTAATAAAGTAATAATATATCATTGGGCCGATGTTGGGTTGTGTTCCCCACAGACAGATCCTAAAATAAGGAATCATGTGTAAGTGGTTTATTAAGGAATTGCTCTCTGAAAACACAGTGAGAGAGCATGGAAGTCAAAGACAGAATGAGGAGAGCCAAATGAGAGCGTCCTTTTGGACTTCAGCCTAAACCTTCAGGGAGCTCTAAAGTGCATTTCATGCATCTGAGTTTTTCTATTCTTGGGCCAAACACCTGTACTCATCAGGGTAAAGTCCCTATTTAATGGCCAGATCTTTTGGCTCCTGAACCTAAAGGGAAATTTGCCCAGTGACCTTAGGTTATTTCTCCCTAGAGAATCCCAGGTACACATCATTAGAAGTAAAGCTCACAGAAATCTAAGAATGGGCACGTAGAAGTGTGGCATGTGCAGAGCAACAGAGCCAGTGAGCTGAGACATAGGTCTGTAGAAACTTCCCAAACTGAAATGCAAAGAGAAAAAATAATGAAACAAATAGGACAAAATATCCAAGAATGTTGCAGCATTATGAAAAGAATATGACATGCCTAATGACAATACGAGACAGAAAAGAGAGACAGAGCAGAAGTAATGTTCGCACTGATAATAGCTGAAAAGTCTCCAAAATTAATGACAGACACAAGGTCACAGGCCCAGGAAGTTCAGAGAACACCAAGCAGAATAAATACCTCAAAACTCTACAAGTAGGCATATCCAAACTGGAAAAAAACCCAAAGGCAAAGAGAAAATCTTGAAAGAAGCCTGAGGAAAGAAAAGTCTTACCTATAGTGGGGCAAGAATAAGATTATTGAGACCTCTTGGAAGTCATGCAAGGAACAAGAGAGTGGAGTGAAATGTTTAAAGTGTTAAATGAGGAAGTACAACCATCTAGAATTCTGCATTGAATAAAATTACTACTTCAAAACTGAAGTAGAAATAAACACTTTCTCAGCATGGAGAAAAGGGATTATGGGGCCAATAGACATATTTTGTAAGAAATGTTAAAAGTTCTTCAGAGAGAAGTGAAGTTATTTATGCCAGTAATTCACATCTACATAAAGAAAGGACGTTCATCAGGAAAGGAATAAATGAAGGCAAAATAAAACATTTTATTTTTTTCTTATTGTTAATACAATATGTAATTGTTCAAAGTAATAACAGCAAAAATGTACTGGGTGACAATAGCATATGGATGAGTGTAGGACCTGACAACAATATTATTTCCTTATAACACTAAGGAGGAATTTTGAATATTCAGTTGTAAGTTACCTGTGAACCAGGGCTGTTTAAAAGTCGACTTAGCTATAAATGTATATTGCAGATTCTGAAGCAACCACTAAAAGTTTTGGTGATTAAACAATACACATCTAAATAACACATGGGTCAAATAAAAAGTCTTGAAAAATAAATAAATAAATAAAAGTCTTGAGAGGCATATAGAAATATTTGATCTAAATGAAAAATAAAAGGCAACTTACCAAAATGTGTGAGATGCAGTGAAAGCATTAGTTAGAGGACAGTTTATAGCATTACATGATTGTGTTAGGGGAAAATGCATAAAATAAGTAAAGCAATCTTCCATCTTATTAAGCCAAAGGAAGAAGAACACCTTAAATCTAAAGCAAGCAGAAGAAAGAAATAATAAAAATTAGAGATAAATGAAATTGTCAACAGGAAAACAATAGAGTAAGTCAATGAAAACAAAACTGGTTTTGAAATGATCAATAAAATTGATGACATTCTAGCCAGGATAATAAAGAAAACAAGAGGTGAATACTCTATTAATATCAAAATTAAAGGGAGATCATCACTACTGGTCTGATGATTGATAAAATAATAATAAATGAATATTAGAAAAAAATCTATACCCACAAATTTGATAATATAGATGGGTCAATTACTTACAAGACAAATCATAAAAACTCACATGGGAGAAATTAGTAATATAAATAGGCCTCTCTCTATTAAAGAAAGTGATCAATAATTAATAACACTCCAAAAAAAAAAGAAAGCACCAGACCTTGAATGTTTCACTTGTGAATACCATTAAATTTAAAGTAGAAATCATATGAATTCTCCAAAATTCCATCCAAAAATAGGAACAACAGAGACAATTCACAGCTCATTATATGAGCTCATTATATATCCAACACCCACTCTTGATAAAAACTCTCAGGAAAATAGAAATTGAGGGAAATTTCCTCAACATGGTAACCAATATTCAGAAGCAGACAAGGAGTGCGTGGGTGTCTCAGGTCATGATCTTGGGGTTCTGGGATCAAGCGCTGTGTCGGGCTCTCTGCTCAGTGGGAAGTCTGCTTCTCCCTCTCCCTCTGTCCCTACCCCTGCTTGTGCTCTCTCTCAAATAAATAAATAAGTAATATCTTTAAAACAAACAAAAAAAAATGTAAGTTACATCATTCTTAATGAGAAGCAACTAGATGCTTTTCTCTTAAGATCAGGAAAAAGGCAAGATTGTCTCCTCTAACCATTCCTACTCAGCTTTGTAATAGAACCCTTAACTACTTCAATAAAGAGAAAGAAATAAAAGACATACAGATTGGGAAGGTATAATAAAGCTTTTTGTTCTTTGCGTGTTTATGTAAAGAACCCCAGAAAGTCAACAACTGCAGCAAGAATGCAACTCCTGTTACTAATAAGTAATTATCACAAGAGCTGCAGGATACCAGGATAATATACAAAACTCAATTGCTTTCCTGTGTACCAACAATGAACAACTGGAAGTTGTAATCAAAATCAATGTTTTATTTACATTATCACCACAAAAATGTGATACTTACATATACATCTAATAAGATGCCTACAGAATTTATATTTAGAAAATCACAAAATTTTGATTAATGAAATCAAAGAAAACCAATGGTCTAAATTGCACAGTGAAGGAAATTATCAACAAAATAAAAAGTCAACAAACTGAGCAGGGAAAAGATATTTGCAAATGACATATCCAGTAAGTTGTTAATATCCAAACTATATAAAGAACCTATATGACTGAACACTAAATAAATAAACAAATAAATAAAAATTTAAAAATATGCAGAGGTTCTGGATAGATACTTTTCTAAAGAAGATATTCAGATGAGCAACATGAAAATGCTCAACTTCTCTAATCAAGAGGGAAATGCAAATTAAAACCATAATGAGATATGACTTTACACCTGTCAGAATGACTAAAATCAAAAACCCAAAAAATAAGTTTTGGTGATGATGTGGAAAAAAGGGAACCCTAGTGCACTGTTGGTGGGAATGAAAATTGGTCTAGCCACCATTGAAAACAGTATGGTTTCCCTAAAATTGAAAATAGAATTATCATATGATCCAGTAATTCCACTACTGTGCATTTACCCAAAGAACACAAAAACACTAATTAGAAAGATATATGCACCCCTATGTTTATTGCAGCATTATTTAAAGTAGCCAAAATATGGAAACAACTCATGTACGCATCAATAGGTGATCAGGTAAAGAAGATGTTGTTTTGATGGAATATTACTCAGCCATAACAAAAAATGAAATCTTGCCATTCGCAATAGCATGGATGGACCTAGAGAGTATTATGCTAACTGAAATAAGTCAGTCAGAGAAAGACAACTACCATATGATTTCACTCATATGTGGAATTTAAGAAACAACACAAACAAAGAAAACAGACAAAAAACACAGACACTTGAATACAGAGAACAAACTGGTGGACACCAGAGGGGAGGGGGTGGGAGGGTGGGTGAAATAGGGAATGGTGACTAAGAGTAGTTACCTTGCAGAGCACTGAGAAATGTATAGAATTGTTAAATCATTATTTTGTAGCTCTGAAACTAATATAACACTGTATGCTAATTATACTTAAAAAAATCAATGAAGAAATATTCTATATTCATAGATAGGGAGACTAGACATGGTTTCATAGTCAATTCTTCTCAACTTGACATATAGATCACAATTCCAAATAAAATCCTGGCAATCTAGTTCATGGTATTTTAAGCTCAACAATTCTAAAGTTTATATCAAAAAGCAAAGCACCCAGGGGCGCCTGGGTGGCTCAGTCGTTAAGCATCTGCCTTCGGCTCTGGTCATGATCCCAGGGTCCTGGGATGGAGCCTGCATCGGGCTCCCTGCTCCGCGGGAAGCCAGCTTCTCCCTCTCCCACTCCCCCTGCTTGTGTTCCCTCTCTCACTGTGTCTCTTTCTGTCAAATAAATAAATAAAATCTTAAAAAAAAAAAAAAGCAAAGCACCCAGAAGAACCAGCATAATAATGAAGAAGAATAGAGTTGAAGGACTGACACTACCCAGCTTCAAGACTTACCAAAAATCTCCATAACCAAGGCAGTTTGGTATTGGTAAAAGTTGAGACATATAGATCAGTGAATTCCAGAAATAGAGGGCTTAGAAGTAGATTCATACAAATGTCTAATTTTCAAAAAGAATGAAGGCAATTCAATCAAGGAAACAGTAGTCTTTCAAAAAATGGTGCCAGAAAAAATGGACATCTGGAAGAAAGAAGAAAGAAAGAAAGAAAGAAAGAAAGAAAGAAAGAAAGAAAGAAAGAAAGAAAGAAAGAAAGAAAGAAAGGCGGGAGGAAAAGGAAAGAGAAGAGAAGAGAAGAGAAGAGAAGAGAAGAGAAGAGAAGAGAAGAGAAGAGAAGAGAAGAAAGGAGGAGAAGAGAGGAGAAAAAGAAAATAAGAGGCAAGACACTGAACTTATACCTTTCACAAAATTTAACTTAAGATGTATCACAGACTTAAATATAAGGTGAAAAGCTCTAAAACTTCCAGAAGCAAACATAGGAGAAAATCGAGGTGGCCTTCAGTTTGGTGTCGAGTGTTTAGATATAGGATCAAATGCATGGATCTGGGGAAAGGAAAAATGGAAAAATTGTTTTTTATGAAAATTACGAAGTTTTGCTCTGTGAAACTTAACTGTTAAGAGATTGAAAAAATAATACATAGACTGAGAGAATATATTTTGTAAAATCCATATTTGATACAGAATTCTATCCAAAATATACAAAGAACTCACAAACTCAACAATAAGAAGACACACAATCCAGGAGAGCCTGGGTGGCTCAGTCAGTTAAACATCCAACTCTTGATTTTGGCTCAGGTCATGATCACAGAATCATGAGATCAAGCCCTGCTTTGGGCTCCATGCTTAGCGTGGAGTCCGTTGGAGATTCTCTCTCATCCTCTCCATCAACCCATCCCCCAGCTCATGCAACATGCTGTCACTCTCTCTCTCAAATAAATAAATAAATAAATAAATCTTTCAAAAAAAAAGAAGACACACAATCCAATTAAAAATGTGCAAAAGATCTGAAGAGATACCTTGCTGAAGAAGATAGACACATGGCAGACAAGGATATGAAAAGACATATGTCATTAAGGAAGTGAAAATTGAAACAATGATGAGCTGCCATTGCACACCTACTAAAATGGCTAAGATCAAACAAAACAAAACAAAACTGACAATACTAATTACCAATAAGGATGCAGAGCGATAGGAACTCTCACTCACCTTTTATGAAATAACGCATAATGGTACAGCAACCTTGGAAACAGTTTTACAGATTCTTCTGAGGCTAAATATCATCCTTCTGTGTATTTCAGTAATTCTGCTCCTAGATATTTACCCAATGGAGCTAAAAATTTACATACACACAACACCTGCAAAGGAAGTTTTGTAGCAACTTTACTTATAATCTCCAAAACCTGGAAGCAGCCAGAGTAGCCTTCCATCAGTGAATGGAGAGAGCAAGTGAGATGCACCCATGCAATGTGATATTATTCAGCAATAAGATGAAATGAGCTATCAAGCCATGAAGAAACATGTAGGCACCTTAAGTACGTATTGCTAAGTGGAAGAAGCCAGACTGTGTGATTCCAACCATGTGACATTCTGGAAAGGGCAAAACTACGGCTGATTTTTTTTTGAAGATTTTACTTATTTATTTGAGAGAGAGAGGGAGCATGAGCTGGGGGAGGAGCAGAGGGAGAGGGACAAGCAGACTCCGTGCTGAGCTCAGAGCCCAGCGTGGGGCTTGATGCGTGGCTCTATCCCATGACGCTGATATCATAACCTGGACTGAAATAGAGCATCGGACTCCTAACCAACTGAGCCACCCAGGTGCCCCTATAATTGATTTTTAAGAAGATCACCAGTGGCCACAAGTTTAGGTTTTGGGTGGGGAAGAATAGGTGAAGCACAGAGGATATTTAGAGCAGTGAAACTCTTCTGAATGATACTCTAATGATGGGTCCATTTGCACTGGTCCTTTCAGGTTTCTTTTCCTGTGAATTCCTGGTCCACAGCCATTATAAGTGTTTCCATTGGGTCATATAAACATTGCATTATAGGAATCCTACCTATTATGGAAGCTTATTTTTGTCTGTCATATGCATTCGTGTGGTCTTTCCTTAGTCTGTGGCTAATCTGTGGCTTGTGAGTGAACTCAGTTTAGGGAATGCCTGTTATACAGAAATTTTCATCTTATTTTAATATAGTGAAAGTTGTTATTTTTCCGCACTTTTTTTTTTGTTTAATGCCTTATAGAAAAACCCTGCCACACGTGGAGGACATACTGTATCTCCGTACACAACTTGAAGTTCTGTTTTGCTCATTTAGGTCTTTAATATATCTGTAACTCAATTAATTTTAATTTTCTGTATGGATAGCCAATTATCCCACTGATCTGCAGGGACGTATCTGCCATATGTTCATTTCATACATGAATATATAAATGTGTGCTTGTGTTTCTGTTCCTGCTCCTTCTGTGCTATCCAATCAGTTCATTTGTTCATCTCAGTTCCTACCTGACGTTAAATAACACAGCATTACAATTATTCTTGCTGTTTGATGAGGCAAGATTCTCCCTTTATGATTCCTCAGTTATCTTAGCCACTGTTAGACCATAACTAAATTTTAGGATGCAATCATCCAGTTTTGTAGAAAAATATGAATCAGTTGATGTAAATGTCATTACATGCATTGAATAAATTGGAGAAAAAATGATGTGCTGGTCCCATCCACTAATTTGGGATGTCTATTTATTTGTTTCTTTTATGTCTTTCAATAAAGTTTCATAGTCTCTAAAATGAAGCTTTTATCTATTTAAGTTACATTTGTTCATGTGTATAATTTGTTGCTATTTTGAGTGGGATTTTTAAAATTGCATTTTACAGTTAGTTACTGCCTATATTTAAGAGCATAACTGATTTTTTGTATATTGATATTTTATCCAATAATTTTCTGAGCTCTCCAATTAATTCTTGTAGTTATCTCCAGATTTTTCTGTGTTTGCATGAAGACAATCATATCATCTGAAAACAAGGGCTGTTTTATATCAGACCTTGAATTTTTTTGCCTCGTATTTAAAATTAGAGAATCTATTAATATAATTAACTTTAAGAGGCAAAATCCTACCATATATGCAAAACAAAATAAATCACCTCTATCACATCCACGAGGCTCCCAGGATTGCACATATTGGCAGTTACTATGGGGACTTGGCAGTTGGGATGAAGAACCTCAGACACAGTGGTCATGTCTGCAAACAAATTTACCATTTGGACAAATATGTAGACAAAGAATTTAAGTCCTCTCATGCCATTTTGCCCAAAGGCACAGATAGCAAGTCATGGAAACACACTGATGTTTGAATATGAATAAAGAAGCTCCATCCCACAGAATTGGGAGTAAGTCCATTGGACCAGAGTCAGCAGCCACAGCCCCGGTACCCTAACATAACCCCAGGTGTCACTGTCAGACCCGCAATGGCCATGGCTGTCTTTCTCTGGCCCATTTCCAGTTAAGATCTTTACTTTTTTTCCCCATTGTAAATGTTTAAAGAATGCACATTGTGCCACTTGAAAATGTTGGCTCTGACTTTGCTCTTAAAGGAAAGCTTACATCGTGACCTGCAATGAGATTCAGCTACACGGGGCTTGGCTTCCAAACCAATGTATTTAATCAGATGCAATGGCCAGAGCTTGAGCAGCCTTCCGGAAAAGTGAAGGTTTTGCCCCCAGTGGCGGAGTGGAGGGAGAATTCACCTTGCTTCCCAAAGATAATGGATCTCCGGGATGCCCACTTCCAAACTCCTTTCTCATGTAGAAGAATGAAACTTACCTCTTATTGAAATCACTATTACTTTGTTTCTTCTGTCACTCAGAGACACATTTAGTTCTAACCACTACAGGTATCTGCCAAAACACAGGCAAGATCATTTGTGATGGCAAAATATTGCCAAACTTCCCTTTAAAAATGGGTTAAGTGGGGGCGCCTGGGTGGCTCAGTTGGTTAAGCGACTGCCTTCGGCTCAGGTCATGATCCTGGAGTCCCGGGATCGAGTCCCACATCGGGCTCCCTGCTCAGGGGGAGTCTGCTTCTCCCTCTGACCCTCCTCCCTCTCATGCTCTCTGTCTCTCATTCTCTCTCTCTCAAATAAATAAAAATAAAATCTTTAAAAAAAAAATGGGTTAAGTGCTGGAAGAGAGTGTGTGTCTTTTTTCTGAAACTGAATGCGGCTATGGAGACATGTGAGGCCAACCACATACTGTGTCCCATGGGTGTGGAGGAGTTTTCTGAATAGATGACTTCCTTATATACTTGTCTCAAATTTAACATGTTCCATACTTCCAAACCTACTCACTCTTCTTTGAAAATCTGTCTTTTGGTGAATAGAGCCAAATGCCCCAAAGCAGTTTGGGTACATTGCTTCCTGGTCCTACTGCTCTGAACTCACTTCCTTCAGTCTCTCCGCATTGTGATGATGTCTACCATGTGATAATATAACCAAGAGGACTCCTTCACCCCCACACCTCACTCTGAACTCATCATGGATTTTCATCGGCTTCAGGAAAAATTACGATCCCAGTTCCATGACATAAAAGATCAGCCTCACCCATGATACTTCCCCCAAAAAACCGCACCCGACACAATATTGAGCTGGAAGACACATTCTCTGATGCCTCCATGGCTTTGCACGAACTACTCTATCTGCACGAAATAATCAATCCCAGTTTACCTCTTTCAAAGACTCAGGGCTTAGAAAAGTTTTACTGTGGGTCATCCCACACTTGAGTCGAGCTACAATTCCTCTGGAGTCAGACAAGCCTTCTGCACCTTTGGGGAAGTCCCCGGCACAGGAGGCACCCTTTCTCTCTCAGGCTTTGTATCTACGCAGAATGCTATTGTTTCCTCTATGTTGACAAAAAAGTTACAACAGAATTCTCCAGCCTCTGCATCTCCCGTACGTATGGACCCTAATAACTCTACTGAAGATCCAGCATCCAAGTACTAAATGGGATGGTCTTGGGGAAGGGTCACTTGGAGGACACTTGACCTTTGCTTCTCTCTTGTCCCATCCTTTTTGTCTTATTATCTCATGTCCTTTTTTGCTGCCTCTCCCACAGGACTTTGCTGCCAAAAGTCATGTCTCTCTTGATTTCATCTTGACAAGAATGCTTCTTTCAAAGAATTCCTTTGAAAACGAAACGTCACAGTGAATACCATGTTCTGCATCTCATTATGCATGCCTGGCACCTCGAAGGGAGTAAAATTCCTTGAGGAAGTTCTTTGTGTTTTATGTCTTCCACAGAGTGTGGTGCCTGGTACAATACATAGAAGGTGATCAATCAACATTTATTGGCTGAATACATAAATCACTCCTTTCTGTGGAATTACTTTTGGGTTATTCTTTGATGTAATGTAACTCTTGATTTTGTATTTAATTTTTCATAATGGTCGCATGCATCTGTGGACCCAAGAGAAATGTAAATACTTAAAGATACCTCCTACTAAATAATCAATAAATACACACATTCATTTTGACTGAGTGGCAATTGACACAGTTCTTCATATAATTAGTATACATTTTATGTAAGCTAAGGTTCCATATAACAGACTCTCATTATTACTGCACTGGAACTAGAATTGTTTTATAATGAGAGAGAGAAGGAAATCATGAGAAAAAGCAAAAGGGAGGGAAAGAGAAGGAACAGAAGGAAGGAGGGTGAGAGAGAGAATTCTTGCTGCCGCTAATCTTAATTTCAGTTTTCTACTTGAAGAATGTCCTTTTCCTGGATATTTTTTTTAGGATAAATTGGGTATCTACTGTGAGCAATGCAATATGCTAGGTGTTAATCCCTCAAAAATATTGGGCTAGTGGATAATCTTTCTTCTCACAATTTCAAGTTATTTTATAGGACAGATGTGATAAACATTCGATTTTCTAGTTTAGTTCTCAATCTTAAATTTACTGACACATTCTAAAGTGTCCTCAGGTCGGCTCTGGTTTCCCTTTCTCCCCGTCTTCATTAAAGAATAACTTCCAAACAGCCACGTGAGTTACAGACAGACACAGACATGAAGGCTGGATGGTGGGCTACTTAGAAAAATAGATTGAAAACGGTTTTGTGTGTCCTGAGAGGATGGGGATGATAAAGCAAACCTCTGATTGGAAGACTGTAGGACCAGAGAAAGAAAAGACATTTGCTCAGGAATATAGAGATTTCTTTATTTGTTTTCTCTTATTTTCAAACCCATTGTGTATATTAAGGTTTGCCTTGGAGACCCTTAACCTGTCAGGATTATAAATGGTTATTGAGTTTGCCTATCAAATATCCAGTGCTGATTGGCTCGTCTGAATAACCACACAGATTTAGAGTTATGGTCAGAACCAGCTATAAACTGATGGCTCCCAAATTGCCATCCCCAGAGCACCCTGACTCTCACATCTCATCTCAGTCCGCTCTGATCTCGGCAGCACGCCCTGGAAGAGAAGACACTGTCCTCTCTGCGTGGAGGCCAGAGCAGGCGGTGGGCGACTCCAGCTCGCTCCTCAGCTTTCTCTAACAGCTCATGTAATTCAGTGCATCACATCAGCTTAACTCACGCTTGAGGCTGTCTCCGGAACACCAAATGACACCTTTGCCTTTGTGTGGCCCTGGGATGGGGTGTCAAAATGCAGCCTTCTCTTCTTTCAGGATTCTGATTTGCTAATAAATTAAACAAGTTAAGACAGTGACTCATGCTGTTTACCAGCTTTCTACTATCTCTTCCTGTCTGCCACAACACAGAAGCTAATGTTCTGTTTGAAAGCTTTACTTATGTATAACATTTTCTATGATTAATGATGTATCAACACTGTACATCATTGTGTATGCCTAAGTCTTGTATCCATGTGCCTGCCTAAGTCTGTAGCTGTATCTGAATCCATCTATATCTGTATCTGTATCCATATGTGTACCTATATCTGGGTCTACATCTGTATCGTATGTGTATCTATGTGCGCGTCTACATCTGTATCCATGTGTGTATCTGTATCTGCTTCTACACCTGCATCCCTATGTGCATCTATATCTCTTCTAGCTCTGTATCCCTATGTGCATCTATATCTGTGAGCACATCTGTATCCCTATGTGCATCTATATCTGTGAGCACATCTGTATCCATGTGTGTACCTGCATCAGTACCTGCCTCTGTATCCACATCTGTATCTATATTATCATCCTCGCCCATGTACTTAGCTGCGCTAATTATACCGAACAGCAGGGATCCCTCCTCAGTGCACATTTTCAGGAGATTTGATAGTAGTTTTGAAAGAAAATTGCCTGTTAGAATGCTACAAAAAGAAAACCACATAGGATACTCATTCATATTATTACATTTAAAAATTCAGCCAAATTTTCATTCCTCTCTATTTTTTTTCAAAGAGAAACCTTCCCCCCCAACATGGTTTCTCATCAGCATCAATTTCCACTTCCTTTATCTTTCTTAGGTTCTTCTTCAAATTCTCTTTATGTTCCATTTTTATTGGTTTGTTTAAATCCTGCGTATCAGTCCATTTAAATAAAAATAGGGCAGCCTGACTAGTATTTGCATGGCATGAAATTACAAGCAGGTGAGAGTTGAACAATTAATACTTCTTTTTTCTCAGTGGTGGTACGAGCAGTGCCAATTTAATGCTGTTTAAGCTTATTATCTAATTGCATGCTTGTGCTAGCTTCAGAGACGGCATGACATGAAGGCAGACTTGGGCTCTGTTCCCTCTGCAGTAGAATATTCAATTATTTGTTCTGACTCATGTAATTCCCTGTATTCCAAGCTTGTTAATGTCATTACAAAGCTGAAATAAAGTGATTACTCTTAATGAGTATTTATCCAATAGGTAATGCAGTTCCTGCACCCTCCAGCTGACAGTGGACGAGCCTGGGTCCCTCGCCCCTTGGCTCCCCTGCTCCAGAGGCTCCATCCCCCATCTCTTGACTTTCCTGTCAGGGAGGCAACATCGCATTGCAGTGTTCTGTGAAATACTGTCAGATGATGGGGAAAAAATAAAAATCTTAAAAAAAAAAAAAAAAGGAAAAGGAAGAATTGCAACGTCCCCCGGCAGAGTTCCAGCTAATGACCACTGTTTCCACTCACTGGCAGTGATGACAGCTTGCGCTAAATGATAATGGCGTGCCTGCTGTTGAGTTTGCCCACTTATGTTATTTCTCTTGACGTGGTTCTGGGGAAGGCCTAATTTTTTTGACATTTGACCATGCAAATTTGAGTCCTGATACATTATTCTGCATTTACATCCTCGCAGTGTTGCTGTTTAAAGTGTGCTACAAGCTGCAGGAGCTCAGCTAATAAAGGCCACCAAATGGAAGAAAGTTAAATATGAATGCGAGCGGGGGCCTAATGAAGGGCGGGCTTGTACATCTCAAAGATGACCTTCTAGAGATGAACGCGTGGAAAATCCTTTTTAAAGCAAATGGTAAAGAATGTAACATCCGTTTTTTTCCTAGAATATCTTTAAAGGTTTTCAAATATATACCAATGAGAGAGAAAAAAAGAGCCCATTATATATTACAATGGACGTTTTTATACTCAGCTTATCAGTTAGTGTACTATTAACCAATTTCATGGCGGTGTTGGCCTCTCATACACTGAAATGCATGATTCTGCAGGAAGCATCTTGATTGCTAGACCTACTGATACCGTGTCTCTAAATTTACTGAATACTTCCACACCATCGAATGTCATAGCTGTCAGGTCTGAGAGAACCCTTCCCTATACAGATTTCTGCAGGTTTTGAAGCAAATTAAACAATACACTATATTGTCCTAAGCTCCAGGCCAAAATTAGGGTGTGATTTGATAAAAGTGAGAAAAAAGAAGAAAATAGTAGATAATAATAATAGCTATATGAAACGGACTTTAGAACTACTAAAAATGAGCACCTAATCCCAATAATGATAAAATAACAGTATTCACAAGTTTTATTATGTCCATCAACATTAATAAAGGTATTTTTATTTTTTATTTATTTATTTTTTTTATTTATTTATTTTTAGGATTTTATTTATTTGCGAGAGAGAGAATGAGAGACAGAGAGCATGAGAGGGAGGAGGGTCAGAGGGAGAAGCAGACTCCCTGCTGAGCAGGGAGCCTGATGTGGGACTCGATCCCGGGACTCCAGGATCATGACCTGAGCCGAAGGCAGTCGCTTAACCAGCTGAGCCACCCAGGCGCCCAATAAAGGTATTTTTAAATGCCCTTCTACTCTATAATGTTTGCAAAAAGAAAAAAGTTACTGCTTATTACTTGCCTATCTTTATATGTTTATTTAGTAATCATTCACTTCACTCAATTGGTATTTCTTCACACACTTTGAAATGCTTTATTGTACTTAGTCTCTCTTGTGGTTAAATGTATTAAAAGATATCATGTAATAAGCAGAAGTTGAGATTTGGTAAGTATTAAGAATATTCCAGAAAATCCTCTTGGTAATTATGGGATAGACACATTTTTCTCCTTTTTTCTCTTCCTCTCACCCTCCCTTCACCCTCCTATCCATTCTCTTTTCTTTTTCCTTTCTTTTTGTTTTCTTTTTTCACATTTCTGAGTACCCATTATATTTTTGAGCATCTGTTCTATTTATGTATATCTACTTATCTATAGCCATCACAAATTGGATCCTGGGAAGTTTACAAAAATAAGTAAGACAGAATCTCTAAGCAAATACAGTAAAATACCAAAAAAAAAAAAAAAAAGCCTTTGCTTTAAAAAAAAAATGTTCTTATTATCAGGAGGTTAAACCAGCTCCTTGAGATCAAAGTTAAAAAATGTAGCTGTCAATTTGATTTCTATGAAGGGGCTATTTTCCTTCAACTTTTCACAATGTGTGTGTTCTCACATGTGATTCTGTGCCTGAGTTCTTATGATTAGCTGGTCAGTGCAGTGCAAATCCCTTACTTTCTGCCTGCTTTCCTCTTCTGGAAAGCACCAGAACAGAGACTAGACCAGGAGTCGTTGCAGCAGCTGTGATTCTGTGTCAGGTGTGGTTCATTAGGGGAAGTATCATGGGTGAGGCTGATCTTTTATGTCATGGAACTGGGATTGTAATTTTTCCTGAAGCCGATGAAAATCCATGATGAGTTCAGAGTAAGTTGTGGGGGTGAAGGAGTCATCTTGGTTATATTATCACATGGTAGACATCATCACAATGCAGAGCGAGATGTTTTACAAAGCTGAGGAGTGGAAGGTGGTTGTTTAGGAGAGCTGGGGAGAAACATACTAAAGCATAATCAAAATTAGAAGAGATTTGAGGGTCAGTGTGAAAACTGTAGTCATGAATTTAAGGTAATTCCAGTAAGCAGGGTTAAGTGTTTTTCTCTCAACATGGACAATGGGCTACCGCTTGGGTCTTCCAGGCTTAGGTTTTCTACAGATGAGTGTGACCAAAAGAACAAAGTAGCAAGGAATAAAGGTGGTTTTAAGAGAATGTGATAATGACATCACTGGGGATGTAAACGAGTGAAGAGAGTCGAGAATGTGTTCGGGGGAGAGGTAAGTAGCAGGTTGGCCAAGGAAAGGGTGCCTCCATCACAGGCAAGCATTTGGGGTGGCAACTTGCATGGGAAGGCGTTTAAATCAAAGTGGAAGATTTGAATTAAATTTTCAGAGCTGGCATTGTTGCCGGGAATGGCAAAGACATGAACGTAGCCCTTGGAGGCAAGGCTAAGGTGGGATGGCTGGGGAGAGGACATGACCCAGTGTGGAGGCCCATGTTCTGTGGGCCTTCATGTGAGTCCCTGGGCGAGTAGGTAAGATGCAAGGGTCAAGAAAAATAGCTTCCCAATGTAGGGATTGTGCTCCTTAACAAAATAAAGGGAGGTCCATTATTGGCAGCCAGTCAAAGAGTATGTTCCTTAAAGGAGTGGATTTTCTGAAAACACTTATTATTACAGCAGTTGTATATGTGTATTGGAGAAAACTAAAAAAGTACAGACAAGAAAAAGTTAAACACATTAAAAAGTCGTTTCTAGGTGCCTGGGTGGCTCAGTCGGTTAAGCATGTGACTTTGGCTGATGTGGTAATCTCCAGGGTCCTGGGATGGAGCCTCAAGTCAGGCTCCCTGATCAGCGGGGAGCCTGCTTCTCCCTCTGCCCCTCCCCCCACTCAAGCTCACTCTCTCTCTTTCAAGTAAATAAATAAAATCTTTTTAAAAAAGTCATTCCCAGACCATCCAGAGGTCACCAGTAACCTTTGACACCTTCCTCCATCTTAGCTGTTCCTATGCACACAGGTGTCTGGATCAGAACGGGATCTTACAGCTAACGGGGCATACTCTTGTTAGACTTTTGTTATATTTTTTCAAAGATAGTCTTTTATATAAAATTTTCCTAATTAAGGTTTAAAACACTCTTGGGCGCCTGGGTGGCTCAGTTGGTTAAGCGACTGTCTTCGGCTCAGGTCATGATCCTGGAGTCCCTGGATCGAGTCCCGCATCGGGCTCCCTGCTCGGCGGGGAGTCTGCTTCTCCCTCTGACCCTCCCCCCTCTCATGTGCTTGCTCTCTCTCATTCTCTCTCTCTCAAATAAATAAATACAATCTTTAAAAAAAAAAAAAAAAGGTTTAAAACACTCTTTCAATCTGTCAGAATCTAGTACATGCTTTACATTGTTATTTCCCATTAGTCTTTGTGTGTGTGTGTGTGTGTGTGTATGACACTGATTGTTAAAGAAATTTAGCCCAATGTTCTGTAGAAAGAGCGACTATTTTAATTTGTTTCTGCTTCCTCCTTGGGTTAATTAATTTGTTCTTCATTCCCATATTTTCATGAACTGAAAATTAAATTTAAATACTTCATGTTAAATATTGTTTTTGTAGGACAAACATAGGTGATGTTGAATTGCTAATGTCGAATCACCTCAGGAGACACACACGACTCATGCTAGCAACCCCCTTAGGGTGGCAACAGCCTAATCCCTTCGTTGTACACTATTCCTATGGTAGGGGGGCATTACACAAATGCCCAGTGTCTTAGTCCACTCGGGCAGCCATAGAAAAATACTGCAGACTGAGTGGCCTACATAGCAGAAATTTACATTCTCACAGTTCTGGAGACTGGGTGTCCAGGATCAAACTTCTGCCCAATGTCTCTTCTGATCAGGACAAAAATCTTATCAGATCGGGGCCCCATCCTTACGATCTCATTTAACCTCAGTGACTTCCTTGAAGTACCTAGCTCCAGGTAGAGCTACACTGGAGGTTAGGGCTCTAACACATGAATTTTTGTGGGTGGGGGAGACAGAATTCAGTCCATAGCACCAATTACTATCATCCATTCCCTAAACATTTTATTAACAATTTATAATAATTGTCTCCAATCAGTACTTAAATTAGTACTTCTGAAATATTTTTAAATTCTGTCATTCTTTTCAAATTTATTCACTGGAGATTTTTAAAGAACACTTAACTTTTAAAATATCTTTGGTTTTATTTTTTATTTTATTTTTCTTAAAGACTATTTATTTATTTGTCAGAGAGAGAGAGAGCACAAGCAGGGCAAGTGGCAGGCAGAGGAAGAAGCAGGCTCCCCACGGAGCAGGCAGCCCGATGCAGGACTCAATCCCAGGACCCTGAGATCATGACCTGAGCTGAAGGCAAATCCTTCACCAAGTGAGCCACCCAGAAGCCCCAAAATGTCATTGGTTTTAATGAGAGAACAAGGAGTTGGGCTGCAGGTGGAAACAACATGTACGCAGCAGGAGGCAATGTTATACTTCTCCACTCCTGCCCCGCCATCCGCCATCTCAAACAAGGTGCTTTGGGCCAGTGATCCATGTCCTATCTGGTGATACCCGCGCCCCCTCTGCCCTTTGATCTGGGGTCATTTGCCTTTGGTCTGAGAACTTGCACTCGAGTGTCCAATAGAGCAGGTGTGTGGGCAGATCTGACTGAGACATTCACCTCGCACTGTCTGTCGGGAAGGAAATCTACTGGGTGTGGAATCACAGCTCGACAGTTTTCTGTTTCTTTTCCTTTGGTATTATTAAGTTGTTCTTCTGTTGTTTCTGGATTCCATTACTGATATTCACAAATCAGCTGTCAGTCTCATGGCTGTGTTTTTGAAGGACACGTATAATATTTCTTCTGCCTGCTTTCAAACTGTCTCTCTAGCTATGAGTTATTTTTTTTTAAATTTTTTTCTTTTTTTTTTTAGATTTTATTTATTTGAGAGAAAGGGAGAGTGTGCGAGAGGGGGTAAGGTCAGAGGGAGAAGCAGACTCCCCCCTTAGCAGGGAGCCTGATGTGGGACTAGATCCTGGGACTTCAAGATCATGACCTGAGCCGAAGGCAGTTGCTTAAACAACTGGGCCACCAGGCACCCATCTCTAGCTATGAGTTCTATATGGCACTTCCTTTCTATTCATTCAGCATGGTGTTCCCTGAGCATCAGGACTTTATGGGTTGACATCTGTAAGACAACTTAAAAATGTTTTAGCTATCTTTGTTTTCCTTTTTTCTTTTTTTTTTTTTTTTTGGAGTAGAGTTAGTTTTGGCTGTACAGATTAGTGATTTGACAAGTTTATACATTAGTTACCTTTATTTTCAAATGTTTCTTGTTATCCATTCTCTTTCTTCTCTCATTCTGGGAACCTGAATACACCTTGGCCAGGTCTGATGTTCATATCTCACATATTTTTTTTATGTTCTCAACTTATTAAATTCAGTTTAAACTCTATGATTTGATTTGAACCTTTTCTGTTGAACGGTCTCCAAGTATACTCATCTGTACTTAGAGTCCAGGGTACTTTCCACTCATCGTTGAGTTATTAATATTAATTTTATCCTACAAGAATATTTGTTAAATTTTTATACATTCTTATTATTGTTAAATGATATCTAATTATACACATATGTATGTATGTAATTAATATCTTTATTATTAAATTAAATAAATATGTGTAAGTTTGATTTTTGATTACTGGACATATGTATTAAATTCTTGAAAGATAATTTTATTTTCATTAATTCATATTTGTATTTCTTGCCATTGTCTTTTAGAAATTAAACTAAGTAAATAATAAACATGCAAGTTATACATCCTTATACAATCCAGGACTATAAATTATGTCTTTATTATATATTTTTAATTGTATAACCATTTTTTTCTCATTCAAAAATTTTGGCTTTGAAATGTGATTTAATTGTTATTAATATTGACACTATACTTTCTTCTGTTTGACATGTTTTTGTCAACTTATTCCAAGTTTTTGTTTTTTTATCTTCCTCTCTTTTTCTTCCTTTTTGTGGGTAAGGGTCTGCTTATTTCTACTAATTTGCCTGGATTTCTAAGATCTATAGACAATCTATATAATTGTATAAGGATGTATCACTTGCATTTTATTGTTTACTCAGTTTAATTTCTAACACGTATTTTATATATATATTGCTCTCTCTCTAAAATTTTCCCTATCTTTCCTTTCCCTTTTATTCTAGCATATTTTAGGTTCTCCTCCATTCCCCTCTTCTCCTTCCCCATACATTGATTGGGAAATCCAGTTACAATGTTCTCCTCTACACTTCTCTAAGATAAATCATTCAACTGATATTTCCTTCATAAAGTATAAAAAATCATAACTGTGCCCTCACACGGAGATGTTTCTCTCGTCTGCTTACTCTTTATTCTGAGGTGGAACCTTGAGAGTATCCATAATGACTCTTCTTTCAGAGTCATGAATATGCCACCTTTGGTTTCCTGATAGTTTAGAAATCAGAGTTCTGGATCCTTTATTTTTAGGAACCTTTACATATTACTGAAATTGCAATTCCCAATTGTATTCTCATTATTAATTAAGATTTCTATTTTATATAGTGCACAGGTTTTCTCTTTATTGTATCTTTCCCATCTATTCTTGCCCTGTCTTCATTTTTCTCCTGGTTCAATGCTTTTGGATAGACGACTACATCCTGGACAAAAATCGTTCATATAGAGAACATAAGCTTACCACTTTCTGAATCATTGCATATCTTAAAATGTCAAAAATTCTTTTGCTCCTGATCAGAAGGCTGAATGATGGCATCATTTATTAAAATATTGGTGAAAAACATTCATTTCCTCCCCAAAACTGAATACAATGCAAATATCTCAAGCTTCCACCATAGCATGTGAAATGTCTACAATATTTGGATTATCTTTGTTTTAAAAATAAATTATTTATTTAAAAATAACAATAGGAAAAACCTTGACATTTTATCCTTCTCACTGGAGTGTAGGAATATCTCTAGAGTATTATAAGGGTTGTATTTCTTCATTCATATTTCACTGTAATCAGAATGACTTCTCGACCAGAGAACAAAAATTTATTTTTATCAAATCAAACATTTTATATTATTATTCTTTCTGCACTTGTTGATTTTTCTCTTTCTCTCTCTAGAACTCCAAGTATCTTTTAAATTTTCATCGGTTGCTCCGCCAGTGTTTCAAATTTATATTAGTGTTTCTAATTCTTTTTCATGTTTGCTTTTTTTCACTGATAATATTTTTTATTTACTATCACCAAAACTTAATTTGGTTATTTCTAGGAAATTGTGTGTCTGTCTCACAGATTTAAAAACAGTTTTGGCTGATATTGGGAGAGGGATAATATCCACATATCGTACCTAATATAAGAGTCAGTGTCAAAGGCAGGTGACAGATATAAAATAATAATAATAATAATAAAGTGTCAGTCTGCTTAGTTATAATCAAAAAGCAAGGCATGCTTAGCATAGCTCTCAGACCTCCTTGCAAGTGCATTTCTTCAAACAGGCCATCTTGAGCCTCCATACTCTCTCAGGGACATCAGTAAACAGCTTTACAATATAGTGTATATTCTTCTGTAGCACTTACCATAACTGCTATTGAAACATTATTCTGTGATTGTTTGGGGACTATCTCCACAGTGGACTGCAGGCTTATTGGAACCAGGGGTAATGTGTGCATCTGGAGTTGTGTCTCTTGCCCTAACGTAACTGGCTCAACATAAATGTTTGTTGAATGAATGCATAAATGACTATATCCAACTTAGACAACTGATCATCTCTATGGAATCTTTGTGTTTGTCTAGGAATTGAAGCAAGTCTTGAACTTCTTCCCTTATGCACACCTTCTTTGGCTGTTGATCAGAGTCCTGATAAAGTCCTGTGACGTCAGAGGCATCTAGTGCTGATACCTTGCCTGGGGGAGGTGGGGCACCTCAACACAGGGAAGTCTGAACACTTCTAACTTATCCTTCAGGGAAAAAGCCCAGGTGTATTTATTGTTGGATAGAGGGGCATCTCTAGATGCCTAGCCTGCCGTTCTGATGCTGTCACCCTCCCAGTCACAGTCAGTGAAAAGCTGATTGGTCATTACTTTCAGCCTGCTGAGCAGCACCACCGTGCAAGTGTGTTCAGGAAGGACTGGATGCAGCATACTCCAGCTAGCAGGGGTCTGCTCTGGAAAATGTCCACACATCCTTGCTGGAGAAAAGTCAGATTAATCCCTCAACCCACTTGAGTACATATAACTATAGCTCAGATGGTTCCCTTTCTCTGCACAACCTTAGCAGAGAGCAATAGAGCCATTAGGTGGTAGGTTTTAACAATAAAAAGTTAAGCCAAATAAGTCATTGCATTAATTTACCCAAGAAGGTGGCATTTCAGCAGAAATGTGCATGAAAAGTTATGTGAGAAAGAATATTCTATGTACAAAGAAGAGTAAATGCAAAAGCAGCAAGGCAGGGCCGTGTTGGTTGTGTTGGAGGAACCACAAGTCGGCCAGCATGGTGGGAGATGTGTAGCTTCTAACACAACTTTTTCTTATCATTTTTTTTCTCAGTGCCTTGCTAAGCTCCCACAGTTAAGAGACATGCAGAGCTCCTTGCAGGAGATTTATAATTATATAGGGACATGTGGCAGTTGTCACGGGGCCTCACTTCCCTATTCAAGTTTGAAGGGGGAAAGGTAGAGTGAGCAGAAACCAGCAACTCAACATTCAGTGTGGAAAATTTTGATGGCCTCTCTCAAAAGTAGCTCATGCTCCCCAAAAACCTGCCAAATGCAAGACCACAAATGCAGGCAGATGTAGAGCACCTGAGCTAGTTCTAAAAGTAGCAAGGAGCAAATTTTTATTTTCATAGATATTCGTTCATATGTAGCACATACTTGGTCCAAAAGTCATGAAGTTGCTCGCACTCTCAAATCTTTGCATAAGACTGGGAACCACACTCAAGACATACCAAGAGGAGGGGATTTCTAATAACTCCATAAAGAAACTTGTATAAGGGCACTACATCCATCATATTGTCACCAATTTTATGGTTAGTCCAGAGTTTGAAAAGATCTTCAATAAAATTTGAAATCTAAAATGTGGTTCTCAAAACACATTTCAATATATCAACATTCTTCAGGATTTTATCAGTGGTTATTACAACTCTGTCTGCAACACGGAAATCTGTTTAAGTTTCTGCCAATGGTGAATTCATACAAGATCTGAAGAGTGTGTGTGGCAGAAATCTGGTTTGATGAAGGATTATAGGGAAGTATGCTGAAGGAGTTATTCATGAAATAAAATGAATAATTATAAAATTATATAAATTACTTATATAATAGTAGTATAATTTTTATATAAATTATATTAAATAATAACAATGATGAATATGATGGCCAGGTGGTCAGCAGGTGCTGTGAGTGAAGTCATTTTGACAAGAAAATGAGCAGTGAATTTTTTCACCTGAGAAAATCAGGAAAAATATGTCTAGGTCTGTGTCAAGATTTTTTTTTATTTTATTATGTTATGTTAGTCACCATACAATACATCATTAGTTTTTGATGTAGTGTTCCCTGATCCATTGTTTTCCTATAACACCCAGTTCTCCATGCACTACATGTACTCCTTAATACCCATCACCGGGCTAACCCATCCCCCCACCCTCCTCCCCTCTAAAACCCTGTTTGTTTCTCGGTGTCCATAGTCTCTCATGGTTCATCTCTCCCTCTGATCCGCCCCCCCCTTCATTTTTCCCTTCCTTCTGCTAATGTCCTCCATGCTATTCCTTATGTTCCACAAATAAGTAAAACCATATGATAATTGACTTTCTCTGCTTGACTTATTTCACTTAGCATAATCTCCTCCAGTCCCATCCATGTTGATGTAAAAGTTGGGCATTTATCCTTTCTGATGGCGAAGTAATATTCCATTGTATATATGTACCACACCTTCTTTATCCATTCATCTGTTGAAGGGCATCTCGGCTCTTTCCACAGTTTGGTTATTGTGGACATTACTGCTATGAACATTGGGGTGCATATGGCCCTTCTTTTCACTACATCTGTGTCTTTGGAGTAAATACCCAGGAGTGCAATTGCTGGGTCATAGGGTAGCTCTATTTTTTT
>NC_138375.1:3209910-3250589 GCF_054177405.1 Leptonychotes weddellii
TCCCACCCCCCCTCCCCTCTAGAACCCTCAGTTTGTTTTTCAGAGTCCATCGTCTCTCATGGTTCGTCAACCCCTCCGATTTCCCCCGCTTCATTCTTCCCCTCCTGCTACCTTCTTCTTCTTCTTTTTCAGAACGGCTTTCTATACGTTGAAATTACAAGAAGATAGCACCTAATCAGATTCTTAGCTAGAGGAATTAATAAAATTCACATTGATGATCTAGATCTTTCTTATACATAAAAATGGTCTCCGACATAAATATGTAGTATTGTAAAACCATTTGCATTACATGCATTTCATAAAAATGAAACAAGTGACATATTTTCATTTTTTTCTGTCAGCAACAGAAATAATTTTGTTCTCATTACTACACACTGTATGCTGGTCGCATTTTCAGACGAACAATATCACTGAATTAGTTTGTTTTTTTTTAAATCTTGACATGACATCTTGCTATGGAATAACTTGAAAGTTGGTTTCCAGGATCACTTTGGATCTTTGATTGCAATGTCTCCTTGTAGTTGTAAATGTTGCTTTTAGAGCTGAGTAGGTTTATATGAAAAAGGCCTACTAAGGGCTACATTTGCTGAAAGCAAACAAAAAAAAATTTGTTCAATCCCACTTACTATTTATGCTGGGTTTTGCTGAATTTGGCAAGTAATTTTTCTTATTTTCCTACCTCATTATTAGTACAAATAAATAGAAAATCCTTATAAAATTAAATATTACCAGAAGGTTCCAAATGCCCCAAGGTCATTTTCAAACAGATTTTCAAACAGATTTGATTTTTTTTTTCAATGTGAATTGTTTGGTGTATGAGTTTTAAAAGGTGACACATTTATATTATTTATTGCAACAAAATTACACAGTAATGAAGACTAACATAATAGCAATTGTTTCAGTATTTTTATACTTTCATTGGAAAACACTTCTTAAATTAGCCACAGCCTTGCTCACTAAAATTTCACTTTAAAAGGTGGCATTGAATATACTTAAAAATATCTGCATAGCATCCACATCAGCAGGGTCCTCTCATTCAGAAGTGATTAGCAAAGTTTAACAGTTGTCTTTCTGTAGAAGAACACTCTATCACTCACCTATGAATTTAACACCTCTGTTCAGAAACCTGCATTTTTTAAACAACGCAATTCCTCTGTGCCAGAGAAGATTTTCACTCTGATTTTCCTCTCACTGAGAATTTTATAAAGCGTCCACGGTACATTTGACTACACCCAATTGCATTGGGGGCTCTTCTGGTTTCAATTTCTTTGCTGGTCTGAGCTGGTTTACAAACGACCTAGCAGGTGAATCCTGTGTTTGGTGTTATCATGATAATATTGACCTGGAAAATTAACTTTTCTCCTCTTTCCTTGTTATTTCTTTTTTTTTTTTCCCCCTAACTCCAGGCAAGATAGCCATTGCATCAATGATTGCATTTGTGTGATTTTTACTCAATGTCATGTTTGAGTGAAAGAACATCGTTGCTATTGAATATCAGGCTTTGAGTTTTTTGAGGCATACACACAGGCAGACATACCTAAAAAAAGTTTTTAAGTATTTCATCATTGAAACATTAAATATGGCAATCTAAAATATATTTAAGTTACCTACATTCTCCTCCAATACGAGAGAAATTATCCCACAGTTTATAATTCATTGTGGCTGCAAAGACAATGATATGGTAACTTAGCCTGTTTATCCTTTTCCCCCCTGTGCACACAACCTACGCCCTCCAGGTTAATAAACTTTTGTCGAGTGCTTGGTGAAGTAATACATTCCTATAAACATGGCTGAATATTGGGAGAAGTGTGTCATCACGTTCTAGATGCTTAATTTTGAATTATCTTGCTAATTGGTATGGTTTCCAGTGGTCCATAGCTTACTTCTCATGGCATACTATTTATAGAGGGTAAGAAGTATTGTTAAAAATCCTGGCTATAATAGCCATATTTCAAATAATCTATTGGATAATTTCATGTCCTTTTTTGGGTCACTTTCCTGACAGTCATAATTAGGTCATCGTTTGGTAGTAATGTGGTTGACAAAGGACATTTTTGTGTGTGTGGCTTTCCCATGAATACTTTATCAGGAATATCTTTAATTTCAGTTTTTGTAGGACTATTGCAAACCAGTTTCACTCCTATGTGGGCACACCTGAACTGCACTCGGTCCCACACCAGAAATTCAGAACTAAAACAGCTGATCACACGTCATCATCTAACCCGGACAAAGTACGGACTCATGTGTCAGTCCATCTAATAAATATCAGTAAAGCTTAAATTATATACATCTTTCTGATTAAAATAAATGTAAATAGAAGTTCTAATAATTTCTTCTAGCATCCTAGTGGATTGTTTGGTTCCAGGGATATTCACATCTTACTTTGAAGCCTCTGATCTAAAGCTCTCCATATTAAACCCAAAGTTTTAGATTTTTAATCCTGACAGTTAAAAACCCTTAACCATGAGGTCTGTCTGGAAATTCTGGAATCAACAGAAATCAACAGGGAGATATTCTAATATTAGGTAAAGCATGGGTGGTATACCACTTCAAAAAGATTGGGGCACTTTTCAAGTGTTATGTGAATTCTAAAGTCCCATCGAAGAAGTGACCTTTTTAATTATTGATCTGTCAGCCTTTCTTTACAAACTAGTCTGAAGAACCAGGTTTTACTTGTCCTTACGTTTTCTCACTAAAACATTCCTGAATCTGGACTACAAATTATTATTACCAGGTTTAAGTTGTAAAGAAAAAGAGGGATGCTTCTAAACCTTTGATTTTTTAGTGAAATATTAGTAGAAGATAAAAGAACCAAGAGAAAAACTGCCTGATGAGCTGATATCTACAGTTAAGCATGCAAATAAAAGGAGAGCACCTAAGATAAGAAAAATTCTCAGCAGGGTCAAATCCATAGGAGATTCTCATTATCTCTAGATCAAGCTGTCCTCCAGAGAGAGCCAGCTTAGACCAGCTTACTGTAGTTTATGTACTTTATAAACTGAGCAAGACAAATAGTGTGTTAAGGCTTTATGGACTTGTTATGACAGCTAATTTCATATCCCCTGACATAGTATCTGAGTGAACGTACAGATGTTCATTCATTTCCACTCCACTCTAGATACTGTAAATTGAGTACCTCTGGAAGTCCACTCATAATAGCTGACAAACATCCCCGCTACCCACAAGAATGAAAGTTGTAAGTCACTGGGCTTCGACGGGAAAGTTAGCAGAGAATTCAGGGGTCCATGCATCTTTTTAATGGCCTTATTGCAGAAGTCTTGTGTGGGTTTACTATGACAGTCTACCAGGAGACTCAGAAGACACCTAATGAATTAGCTATAACTTTAATTTAAATGACATAATACCTGATAAATGGGAGTCTTCTGACATGCCTTTGAGTTTATCATCCTCTCCATGAAATCGTCATTGTGACCTAAGCCTTGTCTTCGTGTTCTCCTTTACCATGATTTGTTCCTGATTTTAAAGGCATGGAAACCTGTTACTGAACATGGTAGCAGGCAGTCCTTCCCAAAAGTGCACACTGGTGCTCAGCCCCAACTCTCTTCCTGGAGGCTGGAGCCAGCCCGTCATTCCAAGCCGGTCCCTTTCTGAGCAAAAAATGTCACTATTTGTTTGATTTTTATTCACAGGATAATACTTAAAGCACCTCATCTGGGACTTGAGGCAGATTAAAACATAAAACCTCAAGACAAAATACAAGTTTTAAATCTGGTGGATTTATTAAAGGGAATGTGGAATTATCTCGTAGCCTCTACATCAAAAACTCACGTAGCTGTTTTAAGTGCCCAACATCATTACAGGATGCTTGAGTTGCTTGAGGAACATTTTTGAACATCCTTGAAAATAAAAGATTTTTAAGAAGGTTAAATATAAAATTGACCACATTAGATACCTATAGTCTGGTGGACTTTTTCCTTTGAATGTAAAACTTCAAATCTTTATATACCATTAAAGATTAAAATCAATCAATCTTCTTCTGAATGTTCACCACCAGGTCTCTTGCAAGGCTTCCCATCTTACTGGAATGAATACTACCTCCAGAGAGATCCTGCGACAAAATTTTGGGTTTGAGTCAGTTGTTGTTTTAGGTTGCATATATAATGAATTGTGCTAAAGTTTGTTCAGTCAACGTTTAAAGTTTCTTGTTTTGTTACTAAACACTTATGGTGAAGATGTGAAGGATAGAATGAATAGTTTTGTTTATTGTTTTTCCTCAAATAGTCTGTTTTGCATATTTTCATATTCAACATTTCTGTGAAAATTATAAATGGGAGGCTTCCAATCTCTCTGGAAAATTTTCTCACTAACTAGGAAGGAACAGAGTATGGAGAAAGGTCACACTGATGACCAAGAAACGCATGTTTTATGTCCTACCAGTAGGTCTTGTGGAACAATGGATAATGTGTCCAAGCACTGAATAAAAATGTTCTCCCATGAATTATTTCAGATATAATTCCACATTAGCTGTGTTATTTTATGTTTCTGGAGCTGTTTCATATGGCATCAATGTGGAACTAGAAGTGACTTCAGAAAGCATCGTTGGTTGATAAACACACTTCAGACGCCTTTCGAGACCATCAGCTGTTCATCATTTTGTGTCTTGGGTTGGGAGGTCTGCCTCTTTTTGCTTGGGCTCTACCCAATGGGGAGGCTTGGAGGTGAGAGCAGTTTTTTAGGTACAAGTTGTTGCTGTTGTTTAATGGCAAACGGTGGAGGACAGAACGCAATAGCAGAAGTAGAGATTGGATCGTGTGTCTAACATGCATCTTTGTAAGGCCAGGATGAGTAAAGTAAACCCCTTATCGTCAGGGCCTTGTCTTTACTGGAAATACAGGCAAGGATACATTACATAGACGCTATCATGTCAGCTATGAACAAATAAAGCAAAGCAAAGTGACTTTTTTTATAAGACAGCCAGTAGGGCTTATGAGCAAAAATGGAGAACAAAATAAAACATGATTTTTAAATGTGAGAAATCACCGGAATCACCAGAATTTAAAAGATAGTAGTTCAGTTTCAAGTGCAGGGGTTCTTTTACCCCCTAACTTTGTGTCAACAGACAAATAATGAAGTAATATTTTGTGTGTCTCACTTTCCCCATTTCTAGGATTAACTCTATTTGCCAGAGCACCTTCCTTGTGGATGAGACCATGGCAACAGGATACACACCTCGGCTGATTTTCTTCCTTGCCATTCCGTTTCTTATCTTCCTGAGGGAATATTTTTACAGGGAAATTGGGGGGGGGCGGATTATACATTTTTGGTGAGAGAGGCTGAGATGTTGAAGTGGGATTTTTTTAATGGAGAAGAGCCATTGGACGACATGAGTTTGAGACGTGCTGACAGATGAGGAGGTGATGACTATGGCAGGGTGGTGACATGGTGGTGATGGAGATGGTGGGGGTGGGGATGATGGGGGCGATGGTGGGGGTGATGGCAATGTTGGTGGTGGTGATGGTGGAGGGGACGATGACGATAGTGATGATGATGGTGGTAGTGATGAGTTTTGCAAAGTCAACATATAATGACACTGAAATACACCAATAGAAAATAGGATATTCTACAATATCAGAACGTGGGAGTAGCATTAGTCTTGGAGTTGAGGGCTGGAGCTCTAGCATACGTTCTCCTTTACTTAGCCAAATGACTCTGGCATCCTCCTTATAACTATCTGAGTATTTGACTTGCCCTATCTGGGCAAATAGATAGCATAGAGGCCATGCTTGCTCCTCTCATAGGTCAGTGGGAGATTCTGTGATTCATGCCAGCATTCTCTGCTAAGCCCAAATTCCATTCCAGATAACAAGATATATGCCACCAATAGATGTGAATTAGTCATAAAGATAAAAGCAAAGCCAAGGCTTTTCAGGGTGGTGGTAGGGGAGGGCAGTAAAATGTGAAGTAGAAAGTATCCTAAGTTCCAAGTCTTTTTACAGGTTCCCACAAAGTCCTTCAATGACAATCACATAAGCTAGTATCAACTTCTTTCATACACTTAGTGTCTGGGAGAAAGAATATACACAATATTTTTAGGGAACATTTACTTTAAAAAATGAAAATGCATATATTATTAAATCATATCTACATTTTTTGCTAAGTTTAGAAGCACCCTTTGGAAATATTGACATTAATTTTATTTACAATTAATCCATAACTGATACCATTCAAACATTAAATAACTAGAACCTTTAATTATCACTAAGAGAATACCCATACTACATTTCTTGACCTTTATTATGTATACTCATATTTCTCTATTGTCATATTTAATAATAATCTTTGTGTTCTGTATTTATAATTTCTATTGTATTCTTCCCTATGTTCTATGTTTAAGTAAATTTACCTTTTTGCTTCAAATTTTCCACTTATTTATTGGCTGGTGGAAATTAGCTTTCTAATATGTCTTTGATTTAAAAGGATCCTTGCAAAATATACCCTGAGTTCTCAAATGTTATACCATGCATTTGTCCTCCATGTATTCGAGTAACCATTTAGCCACATGTATTACTCTTGAAACGCATTGTTTTTTCCTGAGGAATTACTTGGTACCATTACACTGTCTTCTTCAACAGAAAACTATGGTGAAGAAGCATGAAATCAGACTGACCTCCCCCTAGAGGTGACACAGGTAATTTGGTTCTTTTGATTATCTAGTCTACCATCTTCCCTAGGTACTTTCTTAGTTCTGAACAGTCAAGATCGTACCACTCTTCAATCCATGAGCACATACTTTATTTTAGGACAGTGATTCTAAATTGTACCTTGGAAGTTTCTTTTTGTTTCCCTTCTGATTCTCTTCATCTAGAATATCAGTTAACACACATGATGAATTTTCTTTGTCTTTTCTGTGCATCATTTTCTCTCTAGCCTTTTAAAAATCTTCACTCCATTTTTTGTATGCTTTTCTCAAGGCCCGTTTCCGTGACTTAAGTCCATCAGCTTCCATCTTCCTCGAGATGTCTCCTAGGCATGCTTCCTTTTTTGGGGTTGTCTCACTTACTGCTTGCATTTTGTTCCTTTACCTCAAGTATTCAGTCTATACCTTCCTTCATCATTACTTTCTTGAGCTCTTGCATCATGGATTTGAAAATTTATTTGACAGAAACCAGATATTTTTAAGACCTTTTGTTTCTTGGGGAAATCATAAATAATATTTTTACATCTTTTGGCAAAAAAATAATTCTCTTCCACATCATTTGTTATTGTGTGTGTATCTATTTTCCCTTTCTCTGTTCACAGTATTTAGAAAAACTATTTTCTTCTTTTCCTTGTTATTTATCTTGGAATGAAGTGACGTCTTGATAGGCCAACTGTTGACAAGTTGAATGTCCACATAAGAGCAGGTCTGCAGATGCAAGAGAACATCCCCTATTCCATGTTATGTTCTGAGCATCACCCGATGCGCTCTCAGTGGGTTAGCCTCTTTCCTCTCTTCAAGTGGTGAAGATTAGCCACTGCATAGTTGCTGCCCACGCTAAGGCCCTGCTCTGCCCTGAGTTGTTCCAAAGAAGCAGACCCTGGATTTGCTCCTCAGAACAAGCCTCCTACTTTAGACACATGCTTGTGCACAGATGTGACTGAGGCCACCATCACAGGGCACCTCTTCAGGGCCCTTCTCATGCTCGACCAGTTTTAGTGCAGTTGGCAGACCACATGCCCTTACATTACGGGATTCCAGATATTTCCTTCCTTAGTAGAAGACTGAGTTCTCATGTTTGCTTTGTGCTTTCCCCATTACGCATCCAATGACTTCATGAAAAAAAAGCTGAAGTAGATATTTTTATTCTAATGTATTGTAATAGGAAATTCTAAAATTGCTTCTTAATGCTCTTTACTGTCTTTGTTTCTTTAACGTCTTATCTCAAAATAGATCATAGGCTCACAGGAAGTTTCAAAAATAGTACATGGATTCCATTGAACCCTTCACTCTTTCTCCACTAATGGTGGCATCTTATATAGATGTAATATAATATCAGAACCAGGAAATCGACATTGGTACGATATAGTTATCCAGACTGCAGACCAGCCTTTACATGCACTCGTGTGTGTGTGTGTGTTCATGTGGTTTTATGCAACTTGACTCCATGTGTAGCAACCACCACTGTCAGTACCCAGAACTGTTTCATCCCTTCAAAGCTACCCCTTGATGGTTCCATCCTTGTTCCCTGGTAAAAATTAATGTGTTCCCAATCTGCAGAGTTTTGTCATCTCAACAAGGTTCTATAATCAGAACTATGCAGTATGTAATCTGTTGAGTTTGACTTTGTCACTCAGCGTAACCCCCTGGATGTCCATACAGGTTGTTATGTGTATCAGTGGTTTGTGACTTTTTATTTCTGAGTGGAATCCCAGGATGCAGTTGTACACATTTTGTTGAACCATTCACTAATTGAAAGACACCTGGGTGTTTTCCAGTTTGGGGCTGTTATGAATAAAGCTGCTGTGAACACTCTTGAACAGATTTCTCTGTGAACGTTCATTTTCATTTCTCCAGGACAACCACCCAAGAGCATAAGAGCTATATTTAGATTTGAAAAAGTTCTCCAGGCTCTTTTCCAGCATGGCTCTACAGTTTTCCATTCCTGAGTAACCCATAGTCTCTGCATCCTCACCAGCACTGGACAATTTAGCCATTCAGGTCCGCATGTGGTGGTGGCTCACTGGGGTTTGAATTTGCATTTCCTTAAGGGCTAATGATGTTGAGCATCTCTTCATGCACAGATTTGCCATCCATAGCTCCTCATTAGTGAAATGGCTGTTCATATCTATTGCCAAATTTCTAACTTGTTTATTATTACTGTTTTATAGTGCTGAGTTTTGCAATTTCTTAATATATTCTAAATACAAGTTCTTAGTCAGATGTGTGGTTTGCAAGCATTTTCTCCAAGCCTGTAACTTCTCACTTCACTCCCTCATTATTAGGGTCATTTGGATAGCTAAGTTTTGTTTTTTGTTGTTTGGTTTTTTTTAAGTTTTGATGAAGTCCAATGCATCATGTATTTCTTTTTTTTTAATTTTATTTTATTATGTTATGTTAGTCACCATACAATGCATCATTAGTTTTTGATGTAGTGTTCCATGATTCATTGTTTTCGTATAACACCCAGGGCTCCATGCAGTACATGCCCTCCTTAATACCCATCACTGGCTAACCCATCTCCCCTCCCGCCTCCCCTCTAAAACTCTCAGTTTGTTTCTCAGAGTCCATAGTTTCTCATGGTTCATCTCTCCCTCCGATTTCTCCCCTTTCATTTTTCCCTTCCATCTCCTAATGTCCTCCATGCTCATATTTCTTTTATGGATCATGCTCTTAGTTTCATGGCTAAGAATTCTTTACCTAATCTTGGGTCCCAAAGATTCTCTTCTATTTTCTTCTAAAAGTTGTACGGTTTTACACTTTCCATGTAAATCCATGATACATTTTGAATTATGTTGTATAGGGTGTGAAGTTTAAGTCAAAGTCCTTTTTTATTTTATTATTTCATTTCATCAATTTATTTTTAATCTACATCCAATTGCTTCAGTAACATCTGTTGAGGAGACTGTCCTTCCTCCATGCACTTGCTTTTTTCACCCCTGTAAAAATCAGCTGGGCATGGTTGCATGAGTTGTTCCTGGGTTTTCTATTCTGATCCATTGCTCTGTGCACCCTCCAGTCTTGATTACTATAGCTACAGAACAACACCTAACAATGGGGGGACTGGTTCTTCCCACCTCAGTTTTTTCAAAATTTTCATAGCTATTTTATATCTTTTGCTTTCTATATAAATTTTAGAATAAGCTTATTGATCTGTTAAAAAAAAATCCTTGCTTGGTTTGATAAGAATTGCATTGAACCCACAAGGAAATTTAGGGGAACTGACATCTGGAAGAAGCTGACTCTTCCAATTCATGAAAACTGTATGTCTTTGCATTTATTTAGGTTTTAGCTTTATTCATCAGTGTTTCCTAATTTCCAGCATCTAACACTTTACACATTTTTAGGTTCATTTCTAAGCATGTTATTTTGTTTATGTTTCATAATGTTCATTTTACAAAGGAAGAAAATAAGACCCAGATAAATGCTTTGACCCAAGTCACTCAAGCCAAAAGGAGTTGAAACCGATATCCAGTCTCTACTTTTTGGACACAAACATCTGCCACTCACTCTGCCTCAATACTGTCCATGATGGAAGCCTTCAAAATAACCAAAGCTCTCTCCACTTGGAGGGTATTCCAGGCACTGAGGCAATACAATAGTGGAGGGGGGAGGCTACTTTGGGCTGGGGAGGGGGATAAAGGAATGTCACAGTCTTTGAGGGGGGTTTCCCTGGGTCATCCTCAAAAAGAGCCTCAGTCTTTTTTCCCCTAGTTTTTATAACGTCTTCCATCTCATCATCAGTTATGAACCACAGATTTTCTAGAAACACCCAGGTTATGCTGAGAGTTTCTGTCATTGACTAAAGAGGCTCCGGGCTTACAAAGAATAAAGGCAGCTTAGAGGACCCAGGGAATTAGCTTGTTGTCTAATTAAATCTTCTTTATGGATTCAGAGACACCCAAGCCAGAAAAGATCAACGATCTCCTGACCCTTGGGACGCTTTTACTCAGTTTGTGTAAACATGTGCATCTCCACTTCTGTCTGCGGTTTACCTGCTGAAAATTCATCTCCTGGAAGGGTTTGGGGTATCTCAAAATGAGATGCAGCACATTGCAGGATGTGGTGTGGCATATGGAGGAAGATGGGCTTCTCTGCCTCATGTGGGGTCATCTGCCCTGCTAGCGTACAAACAAAGATGGCTTATCAGAGTGGCTGTCTACATCCTAACCATCAGAGAGAGATGGAAAATAGTGTGTGATATTAAGTATATCATTATGTTTCATTTTTATCTGGTTGTGGGTTTTATTTTAATTCTTTTTCCTATTTTGTCATTACTCCGGCTCAAATCTGTCCATGTAGATATGAAGCCTTACCCCCTCAGTACTAATTAGAGATGTCTAATGGGAAAACCACACAGTCTACCAGTGTCTGCCACAATAAACCTTTCTAATAATTGATATACTCCAGTGGGTCACATCTCATTACACTGGGTGACTTCATAAACTGATTTGACAAGTTCTGTGACCACATGATTCATCAACTTCAAAAACAGGTTTGGGTGGTAGGCAGTTCGGCCATGTGAACCACCTGAATGAGGATAGGTAGAGTAATCAGCATGATTTCATAAATAGCTAAACACTTGCCATGAAGAAAGCATACCTGCAGCTCGTATTCTATCTGAGCATGTGAAACAAAGCTGTGGATGTTACATACGGGCGGCGGGGGGGGGGGTGCGGAAAACACTTTAAACAAAACATGCTCCATATCCCATAGAATCTGGGGGTAAAAGCAAATCCTCCCTCCCTAGTTCTCAGCTCAAACTAAGTTTCAGGACTCTCACTGATAGAAGAATAAGAAGGCAAGAAACCTTCACACACATGCTGTGAAAACCAGGGTCCTCTGTGTCAAGGGGCTCTATGCCCAGATTACTGCTTATGGAGCAATTTTATATGGAGAACACAGCCATATTCATGCTAATACTTACACTGTGAAATTTGATTATTGATACTTGGAACCAGTATCTTGGATTTTGGTATTTTTCTCTTTTTGAAATTTAAATCAATATAGATAAATAATTATAATAATAATAATAGAGCAATTTTCTAGTTAGAATGTTTTTAAAATTAAATCTCTCTAATAAAAGAATGAATCAGGATTCTATATGATCGAAGGGTTAGATAAAACTACAAATTAAAATGATTGTCAATACTTACTAGTAATGACTTTGTAAGTGACACATTCCAAATATGATGTGTTCCTCCATGAGTGATAACCACCCACTGAAGGTCTGATGAGTAGACTTGAAAGATGGAAAATTTGAAGTAGTAAGAATTTAAATTATGTGATCTAAGAAATTTTTTCTATGAAAAATCCATTTTAGTCCTTCTGTATCTGGCTTAAAAACCCAATAATACAAAGAAGTACCAAAAGTCCGACATACTGGTTGGAGGAAGAAACAGGAGAAAATGCCCATATCCCAACCCAGGATTTTCAATCCATGGATACAGTTCAGGAAACCAATGAATTCTATCATATCCTGTTCAGCTAGAACACGGGTCTGTCACAACTAAGGTGAATTCAGGCTGATGTGACTCAAATGTGCACCCTGAGTATCCCAGCCCACATCCCCAGTTCACCATGGACTGCCAGGTTCTGGCTGAGGCACCATGACCCATAGACCTGGTGCCGGTCACTGCATGAGGCGTTTCTGCTCCCAGCCTCCCTGTCCACCTCAGTGTTTTCTCTTGCCCCAGGAGGTATCAGAGTTCACCTGGACTGTCCCCACTCCTCACATTTCCAGCCAACATGGGGAGTCAAGCCACACCCAGCAGTTTCCTCTCATTGCTTAGAATTCTGCGACCACTTCAACCCTGCTCTGAAACATCCATTCATTGACCACACTTCCCGTCCCATCATCCTCGGAGCTTCTCTCTTCCATGACACCTGTTGTTGGACCTCACTGAAGCTGTGTCACCTCACATAAAAGTATATTTCCATGTCACTGCCCCTGTTTGTCCCTCCTCCAGGAAACAACACTGTTTCTTGTTTAATCACTCAGCTAAGAAGAAAGGCAACTATCTTGCCATGCTCCCTTCCCATTGTACCTATCCATCAAATACCAATTCTTGATTATTCAATGTTCTTATTTTCTTTGTGCCAACACCACGACTTCTAAAGGAATCACACAACTGTCAGATTGGTAACTCTAAAATTCTTGATCTCTAAATACAGCACTTCACACTGCCTGTTGACATTTGTATATTTCCCTAGACAAGTCCTATTCCCAAAGGTTAATTCAAAACTTTTCTTTTTTAAAGAAAACTCTACACCTGGCTATCTTCCCCCATCAGTCTAAGAGAGTCATGTCTTCTCACACAGAGAACAGAAATGTTCAGAGCTTCAGAATGAAGATAGAAGTGTTAAGTATCTCTATCTACCTGAATGGCGAATGAAAATTGAATAGAATAAAATAAAATAAAATAAAATAAAATAAAATAGAAAGGTGCTAACCATAGACACAGATCTCTAACAATGTCAAGCAGAATGAAGAGTTATCCAAAGAGTTGGACCCAGAAAGTTTTATCCTATCTGTTTGGGACAACACAGATGGGTTTCAGGAACAACACTGATATGCCATACCACACTTCTGACTGGAAGCTAAAACTGGGTAAGGAAGAAGCGAACACACAAAAATGCCATATTTTTATTTTATTTTATTTTAAATACTTATTTATTTGAGAGAGAGAGAACATAAGTGAGACAGAGCATCAGCAGGGGGGAGGAGGCAGAGCGAGAGGGAGAAGCAGACTCCCCACTAAGCGGGGACCCCAACATGGGTCTTGATCCCAGGGCCCTGAGACCATGACCCGAGCCAAAGACAGACCTTCAACCAACTGAGCCACCCAGGTGACCTACATATGCCATATTTTTAAAAAAGCCAATAGGAAGAATGATAGACAAAGAAGTGAACATGACCGCTGGCTTTACCAATGGTGGTAAAAGAGAGAAAGATGCCAAGTGACCCCTTAAAAACTCACCTCCTCTTAAGTTGTAGGTCTATCTCCAGTTCACCAAGTAGTTTGTGACATGGAGCAGTAAGTGGAGATCCCAGACCAGGGAAGGTAGCAAGTTCCTGAAAATCATTCTGAGTCACCACAACTGAGTTAAAACTTACACTGGCCCAGGTCAGGTCTGACTCTCTTTCCCTAGGAGAAAATATCCTTAGAAAATATCTGGATATTCTCTCATACAAAGTTATTTGTAAAAAGTGAAAATTGAGTAAGCATAACTAAAAAGAACTAGAAGGGAAACAGAAAACCATTTCTGGATAAAAAGTCACAGTAGAAACAGGAAAAGAAGAGCCACAGGGAATATTTATGACCCTGGCCAATGTCTGAGCAGAGACACACTGGGCAAACTTTCAAATATTTGGAAAAACAAAGAAAAAAGGAAACATTGAAAACCATGAGTGGAGTGAAAATTACATGCAAGTAGAGTCAAAGGAGTTTCAGCTTCCGTTACGTAGATATGAAAATCAAGCTGTGGTGTTTCTGCACTATGATTTACATTTCATACAAGGAATCACCAGAAGCTCTAAAAGGCATAAGAGAATAGTCACGAAGTGGCAGGAAGAGGAGCTGGAGGCACGTGTGATCTTCACAAATTATATAATTTTAGATTCCAGTTAAACTGGACCCTACTACGGAGAGAAAACAAGATGTTTTTTTGCTTGTTTGTTTGTTTCTGAAACCAACATAATAGGGTACAAAAACTAGTCAGGGATACACATATGCACACAATAATAACAACCAACAAAGCCACCTCACTTCAAATATCAATGTAAAAATCCTAAATAAAATATAACAAAGGAAATTAAGCCAGACTTTAAATAATCTTGGAGCAGAAAAGGGTCTCTCCTCACTTCCTGCTGGGATTCTGGGAAGAAGCAGCCACAACGAGGCTCTGACATCCTCCTGGGTCAACTACAGTTGAGTTGTACCCATGTCTTTCCAACATGAACATCATGGAGCTGATTCCAAAGACTCCATCTTCTTCAGAGGTGGGCTGAGAAGGAAATGCCCGGAACAGAAATGCTGACGATGCTACAGAGATCAGCAGATGTATGTACAGACACCGCCGCATGCCAGGCACCACCGTACTTTACACGTAACCATTTCTCCATAGTAACCATGCTTTGAGATTGGTGTATTTTCATGACCATTTTCCAGACTTGGACTTTCTACTTGCTCAAGCATTGTGACAACCAGACCTTGTAATGACTCCTCTTGACCCAATGCTCTTTCAAGATGCATGTGATACGTATTTTTATCCTCTGCCTTCTCTAAATATTTTTTTGGCCACTTTCTTAAAGTAGATAGTGATCGGTGCATCTTGCTTTCTTTTCCAGACCCCTTACTGGACATGGGCCAGCCCATGGAGGTTGTCCTCGGGTCAATATCTACTGCAATCATCCGAAGGCTGGAGGTGTGGTCTCAGCGTGTAGCATGGCAGTCCGGGTCTTCTCCAACAACAGGGACCATGGGCAAAGGGCACAATGACTGGCTTGGCCATGCTTGCTTTGTTGAAAGATGAAGAAGGTAAGACCCCAAAGAGAGACACAACACATGTGAGTTCATGTCTACTTCACAGTCCTCCCTTAGCAGCTCAATACTGTGAAGTAGTTGACTAAACTAGATGTCCAGAACAGAGCACTGCGTCCCACCACTGTTTTTCGTCACCACTGAGCCACTGCCAACTTCCCTCCTTCTATCAGTGATACCGTTTCTTCTTTATAAGATCACACTGAGCATTTATTTTTTATTAAATCCGAAAGAGCAAACCCAGGCTTCTATCCAAACAATGCTAAAGGAACTGGGGAGTGCCGTGGTAGCCGAGATGGCAGACCCAAGATTTTAGAAGCTTTGCTCCCTAAAAGAGAGCTTCCATTGCCCCCTCATTGAATACAATTAAGAAATACACCATGATTTTTGCTCAGTAGTTTGGAGAGAGAAATGAGTTTTAGGAATAGGAAGGTATCAGCCATTTTAAATAAAATTCAATTTATGAATGATTTACCAAGTTTAGAAGGATGTTCTCTCCTGCACCATTTTAGCTACTTCTAGGAGGCAAGTAATTTAAATTCATGAATCTATTCAAAACAGTATTGGGTAAGTTTATCTTTTCTCTAGATAGCTGTCAACTGGTCAATTCATATTCAGCAGATGACCTAAATGAGAGGATAACTAGCAAAAAAAAAATCCCCTTATCCAGTCCCAAGTAATGCTTCTAGATAGTAATAGCCTTGTCAGGAACACTGCAAATATGATACAAACTTCTAAACAGGCAGTCTCTGAAGTAATATATTCTCATATTGAGTACTTTAGGAAACTGTGGCTAACTTTTGTATAAACAAACAAGAAGTATTTAAAGGAGTTGTTTTAACCATTTATTCTCAAATACTTAACTGAGAACACAGAGAGTCCATGCCATAGTGGCAACATGAAAACAAACATATGATCTCTTTTGACATTTTCTTAATTAGCATTACAAATGCAATCATAAGTGAATTAAATCAACTACTTAGAATTAATGCCAATCCCTTAAAATGTCCATTCTCCTAATGGAGTAATCCTGCTTCAAAAAGTTCAGCCACAATCTACTATAAATGGGACATTCTGACTCGCTAAAAATCCAGGCAACTTCTGCTTAGAGAGAGTTGTCAAATATGGAATGATTTCCCAAAAAAAGGACCCAGGAGATAACTGACACATACCGAGCCTTTATTTTGTGTATGTGTTAATGGAGGCGAAGGTTCTTTATTTGTCTCTTGGAAGATACTGTAGGTGCACCTAATACACATAGATAGAGTTCTAATTGATTTGAACTTGTTCTTGATTCAAGACTCATTGAAAAACAAAAAACAGAAACGCAGAAATCCATTTCAAAGTTAAGCCTGGAGTGCCCTCTGCTGGTCATACAAATTAAAACTCCTTATAACGCTATATACCTTGCTCCTCATATACACGTTGAAATTGTTTTTCTGTTTCATATTATTTGGACCACACCAATTACTGATACCCCTCATTACTGCAATCATATGATCAAGAATATATGTTTTTTATAGTCTCCTCTTAAAAGCGATTTCTTAGTGAATGAATAGCTTGTGTAATTTAAAATGTGTTCTCAAATGATAGGTAAATAGGCAGATGAAAAGACGATGATAGATGATACATGATAGATAGATGATAGATAGATAGATAGATTATAGATAGGTAATAGATGATAGATAAATAGATAGATGATAGATGAATGATAGATGATAGATAATAGATGATAGATCGACGATAGATAGATGACAGATAGATAGATAATAGATGATAGATGAATAGATCGATTATAGATCGATGATAGATAGATAGATAGATAGATAGATAGATAGATAGATGATAGACTGACAGAAATGCTAGAGTGATGCTTGTACACACCAAGGAACACCAGATATTACCAACAAAGCCCCCAGACACCAGGAGAGAGGCATAAAATATTCTTCCTAACAGCCTCTAAGTGAACCCACCTGCTTACACCTTGACCTCAAATTTCTAGGCTTCAGAATTACAAGAGGGGACACATTTCTGTTGTTCTAAGCCACCTAGTGGTACTTTCTAAGCACCTGTGTGGTACTTTCATAAGACAGAGGAACAGATATAAATGCAAAGTTAAAGAAGCAAACTTCCCAGAGCATCATGGTTGAGAAGCTAGGAAGCAAACTGCAGCAAGTACCACCTGCGGGTGCCTGGCATGGACTGGAGCCCCGCAGTGGCTGCCCACTGGGGCACCCAGGTTCCCATGTGTCATCACCACCCCTGGCCCAGGACAGACTGGTGCTCCAGAGCAGGGCTCACGGGGCGGAGGGGCAGAGATCGGATTCAGACTCAGGTCTTCCAGCTCCCGGACTCAAGCTCTGCCTCTTCCCCTGGCCCGAGCCGCCCGATAGCTCTGGGCTCTGCAGACACGCATGCATGCACACACATGCACACGCAGACATGTGTGTGTAATAAAGAAGCAAACTCTTTTGTTTTGACTGCCTTCTTCAGGGAGAAAGATGTGGGGGAACCACCTGTCGTCTTGTGGGGAGTAGGTGGTAGGCGGTACTGACGTTGGCAAGGCTGGGTTCTGGCTCTCTGCAGAGATGACCCAGTCCTTCCCTGGCTCCATTCACTGAAGGGTGAGGAGTGTAGGCTTTCTGGAACCACGTGGACAAGTTAGTCCCACCGTCCCCGGCTCTACCCGGAGCGGAACCCCGACACTTTCATGGACAGCTGTCTTGTGGACTGCAGGGCGCCCAGCCTGACCTCCCCGGGGCTTCCTTCTGACCTGTGACACCACCCATAGCGGAGAGGCAATCCCTGTGCCTCCTTCTAGTTTGCAGGGTAAGAGGTCAGATCCTTAATCCACTCTGGGCAGAGTCAGAGGGCAGACACGTGGACAAAATTCAGCCATCCGCCAGGCTCCAGAGGCGGAGCCCCTGCCTGAGAACCGGAAGGGCAGCTGAGAGCACAGTGGCATCCTCCCTTTGGATCTCAGCTCAGGCCCCCCAGGAAGCTCCGTGCCCCCCGCAGCTTCCCAGCATGGCCAGACTCCCCCACTCAGCCACACTCTTCTCCTTGGAACTCCTGGGTCCATGTTGAAGCAGCATCTTGGACTGGGAGGGCTTTCACTCGGGCCCCTTCACCAACGCAGGCCAGCTGGTCCAAAGAAGAATCTCATGATCCCGCCATGCCCAGGACTGGCGGTGGGACCACCCAGGACTCAGCCAGCCAATCACTGTGCATGTGCTTTGGGGAACATCGAGGTGCTGGACGCCTATGCGCTCGAGTGGATATAAAGAAGATGGATAAGCTGAACAGCGCATGCCAAAGAGCTGTGCATCAGGACCCCCACCTCAGGGTGACAAGGAGGGGGACCCTGACTGTTAAACTAAATTACAGGAAACAGGTGTCCTATTTCTCTTCTTTCTCTCCTGCTATTGAAAAGGCAGTCAGATAAGGAACAAGAAAACCAGAACATTTCTAAATGAATCATAGCAGCCACGTGTTGCGTATCCACTCTATCCCAGACACGTGGCAACTGCCTTCCAATCAGGACCTCATTTAAAGCTGAAAATCTTAATGAATTTAGACATTTGTCCAAATAAAGGAATATGCTTTTTCCTTATGTATTATTAATTATGATATGCTATTATATTTAAAGCACACGTGAAGATATGATGTAATAAAAATGGGAAAAAGGAATTTCAGCAAAGTCTCTAACAAGTATGAGAGCCTCAATAAGTGAGCGGTTTTTATTACGCTTAAGGCAACATGGGAGGGTCCTTCATGTCGCATCTGCTTCCTGTGCCACCAGGGGGCACTGCTGAGCCCAGGAGGTCTTCCTGGTCCTAATGCCTCTTGCCGGAGCCTCAGGCGGAAAGATTACCAGGCAAGGGATTTTGTTAGGACCTTAGATCTCTGAAGGTGTCAGGTAGGTGTTTCACTGAAGCCATTTCAACAAATTTTTTTTTAAAACAAGATTTCTGGACAATTTTTACTTCGATGATGTTATTCTTGCTGCTTTGTTCAAAGTCATCCCTGAGAGTTACTCTCTTCCATTCCCTAGTTAACTACTTTTTATTGAAACAAAGTCTTACCATCTTCTTTTTTTTTTTTTTTAAAGATTTTATTTATTTATTTGAGAGAGAGAGAATGGGAGACAGAGAGCATGAGAGGGAGGAAGGTCAGAGGGAGAAGCAGACTCCCTGCCGAGCGGGGAGCCCGATGCGGGACTCGATCCTGGGACTCCAGGATCATGACCTGAGCCGAAGGCAGTCGCTTAACCAACTGAGCCACCCAGGCGCCCCAAAGTCTTACCATCTTCTTTAGCTGGAACATATAGGGTCTCATCCCTTCACATGGAGTTGGCTTCCCCGGGGTAGACTCTGGTTCTGGGCAAACAGCGCTGGATGGAGCTGAGATCCCTGCCCGGTGAGAGCCGTGGGGTCTGGGGTCCTGGAGAGGTGCTTCCCGGAGCCTGGTCAGGGACACGACCCAGAAGGGGCGAGCCAGAGCAAAGCGGGAGAGCCCACCGAGCTTTCCTGTGACCGGGTCAGACTCTGGCCACCAATGTCGCCCCCGCGGGGAGTAGCAGAGTGCACTTGGGTCTAGGGAACCGGCCGCCTTCCCCGACCCTGGGCATTCACTGGCCTCCCTCTCTCCTGTCAGGATGTATCTTGTCAACCTATCGTCCTGGTCACTATCAAATTATCTGGAATTAGCATCACAATAAGGCTAGACTGCAGGAAACACTAGAATCCAGCAAGTGGGCATACATTGTCCTGGGCTCTGCCTTCAAGCTCTAAGACTGTACCCCCTAGTTTCTCTGCATCACAGGGGGCCCTGCACTCGGCCCTCAGGAAGGTTTTGTTACCTGGATGATCCCGCACTGGTAAGATCACCTGAGGACAGAGCAGGGGAATGAATGTGTAGGTCCCATCCCTGTGCTCCCGGCCGTCACCGGTCTCTACTGTGTTTCCACGGGGGTAAGGGGGGGTCAAGGAACAGAGGGGTCAGCCGTGTCTGAAAACAAAACTCAACCCAGCACGTTCTGAAGATCAAACTGCCTTTGTTAAATGATTCATGGATCAGGCGAACATCCGTTGAGCATGTAGAGGGGAGCTCGGAAGGTTTTTACAGAAGCGGAGTGGGCAGGAAAGTTACAAACCCAGGAGAGGATTGCTCCAGGCAAGGCAGCTCCCCTTAGAGGGAAAGCCAGGGGTCCCCTCCTGCAGAAGGCCTCATCTTCTTTGGGGGATGGAGAGGGCCCAGGGGCAGACTCACTGGTGCTGATGGAAATACTCCCAACCCACCAGTTAAGACCACATTTCTGAGGGAGGTTGACATGGCAATTAGAATATGTGTAAGCCCTTTTGGGGACGTGGACTAAGTGACGTCACTTTGGGCCTGTGGTTTTCTTCTTTCTCTAACAGCTGTAAGGCGGCAACAGCCGAGGACACGCTAGGGAAGGCAGAGCAGGGGAAGGCAGAAGTCAGGACGGCTGAGAGACCCACAGCCGGAGGGGCGAGGGCACCCACGGACCTCCCCAGCACCTGCCACAGCCCTGAGACCCCACCACGCGCCTGGTACCCCAGTCCTGCCCCATCGCTCCCAACTCGGGAGGATGGAGGCAAGTCTGAGCCCCTCCCATCCCAGTGTAGCGAATTTCTACAATCAATCATGTTGCTCTTCTTAGTCAGAGGCCTGCAGGGCAGTAAGAACAACCTACAGCCGTCCTCTAATGAGTGCAGATTCAGCTGGCTTGAGCCTGGGGCCTGGACCCGCCACCTGTTCAAGTCAGGTGACAGGGAGGCACTAACCTCCATGCAGGTGGGGACGTCCTGATTGGAGCCCAGGAATTAGAACCAGCGGGTTTTGAGGGTCATCTCATCTTCCTGAGAGCAGGTACACCCATGTGTAACCCGGGATCCCCGGCTGCGGGGGACACACCCGCTGGGCTTTGGGACAGAACCCAGCGATCATGGCTGGGTCATTCCTTCTCTCCTTGCCCGGGACTGGGCTTCCCTGCGTTCAAGTCCCTGGGGGTCTACACGCATGGGGAGGCTCCCGCCTTGTCCTCCTCCGACGTGGGATGAGGCGCCAGAGCCTAATCCTACCCCCGACTTCCCACAAGGAAACTCATATGTGAAGTGTGACTCTTTCTTCCTGTGGTGTTGGCTCCCATTTACCATTTTATTTAGGATTTTTACTTCAGTCTTCCTAAGAGTTCGGAGTCTGTGGTTTTCGTGTATGTGCATGCACACCTGCATGTGTGTGTCTGCCCACTTTGTGTCCTTATCGGGTGTGGATTTCAGTGTTATACTTGCTTGATAAAAATAATAGGAAGTTTCCTTTGTTTCTTGTGCTCTGAAACAAGGTTTGATCGTGGAGCCCCTCTTCTCGTCTCTAAGGTGTGGATACACCCCTCCCTGAGATGACCTGGTTCTCATAGCTTCCTGGGATCATTTCATGTAGACTTTCTTTACTTCCTCTGTGGAAATCAACCACTGTAAGCTTTCTATCACTACTGACATCAAATGAGGTAAACTCTATTTTCCTAAGAAATTGCCCATTTAACCTAGCCTTTCAGTGGGGTTGCCTAATAGTATGAAAGCCGTATCTTATGATTTTTAATTGGCTCCACATCATTCTCCCTCCGTCCTTTCTTATTTTGAATATTTGGGGATCCTCCTAATTTTTCTACCTCGTTATTTCTTTCAAAGAATCATGCATTTTATTTATTAATTTTATCCACTCCTTCCTTTACTATTTGACTCATCTCTACATCATTAATTTCTGATTTTATCTTTGCAATTTTCTCCCTGTGCTTTCTTTCGTGTTACCTTGTTGTGATTTTTCTAGTTTTCTGATTTGGAGATTTAATTCAGTTACTTCATTCTTTCATTTCTTATTAATATAGATGCATAGTCCATGAATTTCTCTCTGTCTCTGTTTTAAAAGTATTCCATGGAGTATGAAATGCATGTTTTTCTATTATGTTTCAGGGAGTCTGAAATATCTGTGTATTGTACCTTTAGAACAAGAATTATTTAATTAAAATTCTTTTCCTTTCCAGGGGAAATAACTTTTCTTCGGGAGGGGTGGTGATTTTTACCCATAAGTTTATACCATTATGATCAGCAAGTATTGCCCGTAACATTTATAACTTATGGAATATATGATTTCCATATCCACTGACGCATGATAATGTTTTGTAAATGCTATATTTTCACTTGAGAAAATATTCTATATTCTATATTATGAATGTGTACTCTTTGATATTTGTCTAAAACAGTTTCTTTTTTCTTATCACTTACATCATTAAAATTAGTCTGTGACTTTCCTGGTACTTTTTTTTTTTTTGCTTTATTGACATGATTCAGGTCCTTCTAAATGTATGACTGTAGGAACACTCTGTAGGGGAGGAATTGTATTAGTTGTCGACTCTTGTATAACGAATTACCTCAAATCTGAGCAGTTAAAACAACAATGTGATGTAGCCGGGCCCCGTGACTCTGGCCTCTCCCAGGCTACGGTCACTCGGTCACTTCAAGGCCCAGCTCGGGGTCATCCAAGCCCTCTGTGACTGTGGGCTCTCACACGCCCTGGTCACTCAGGCTGTCCAATTGTGCAAGACGCCCACAACCAGCCCCCTCAACCCCCTGGATCGAAGCGTGACATTAAGCCGCAGTTGCAGGGATTCGGTTTAGCACCGAGGCATGCTTTATTTCTGGTTCCCTCGACTTCCAGCCAGACCTGTCCTGGGGAGCACCTGGGAGGTGAGCACAGCCCTGACCTGCCAAACCCCTTGCGTGGACACACACACTCACACACACACACACACACACATTCAGGAACATACACACGCGCTCAGGAACACTCACACACGTGACTGGTGTTGCCCAGGCCAGAAGGAGCAAGGCTTTCTCGTGGTTTCCTACCTCCCAGCTTCTCGTCCTGTTTCTAGTCACCATTTTACCAAAAGTCTGGAGTCTCAATGTCACACCTGACATAACCTTTGAAGCTTCTACCCACAGCAGATCCAGCCTCCTACTGGCCTCGACTATGGGCAGGTGGGCTGTGCTGCACGTGGTCACGTGTCTCAGAATGACACCTACCACCTGCCAAGTCCCACAGCTCACCATCGCTAGAGCTCTCTGAGTCGGCCGGCCTTGCTCATCTCCCAAAAAGATAACCCAAAAGAGTCTGAGCAGCAGACACTTCCAGGAGGCTCCGTCTGGACCAGGGCTGTCACTCACTGGCAGTTCCTCCAGCCTGTCCAACGGGTGGGCAGTTTCTAGTGTGGCCTCAGCTCAACTTCTTCCCCACCAGCCACGTGCTGGGCCCTCCATGCTCTCATCACAGCTGTCCTAGGCATCCTGGGAAAAGGATGTCACACCACCAACGCTCCACATACGCTCCGTAAATGCACTTCCCTCACACCTGAACCTGAGCCTCGAGGTGCGCAGGGTCTCCAACGTGTGTGTCCTGCAAGGGAGGAAACACATGGAAAGACAGGGTATGGGGCCTGCCACATTTCTCCTCGACATGTGAGGGCTGTCCCAGGATGTTCAGCCCTGTCCCACCCTTCCTGCAAGTACTATTATTATCAATATGTCATATTAGAGTGAGTTTGAAATTTGGCTCAAGCCATGCTAGAGTTTTAAAGGGTCTCCAACTCCAAAGTTGCTGTTCTGGAAGAAAAAGAGCCAGAAGTTACCACGACATGAGCCCAGTATTTCTGCCTGGAGAGAGCCCCTGGAACTGATCGTCAGTGAGAACGGATAAACGTGAGGACGACTGACAGGAAGGAGCCGGATTTGTACCACGGCTTGTGCTTGAGGTGGGCGAAGGCCACATTTGTCTCTGAATCAGTGAGCAGTACAACAGGGTCTCGATCAGTGTCCTGCGTGTCTGTCTCACTCAGATGGCCGCGTTTCAATCCTAAACCTGGACTGGCCTCGGGTAAGCCCGCCCCTGGAGTTGGGTGTGACGTTTCTTGGCTCTGCATCCAATCCCAACGGCCAGGTGGCGGATGTGACTAAAAATGATCCTCACCGTATCACAGTGAGAAGAACAATTAACAAATGCAAACTTAAAAATTAGAGACTTAACTTCTACAGAAAAGCAAAGTCATGCTTCCGCATACCGCTCCCTCCAGATGAGTTAATTTGGCAAAGTGTTAGCTGAGCCTGAGTCCCTGATGTGCAAGGTGAGCGTGTTTGAATCCACACAGCAGGGACTCTCTGTGGACGAAGGATGCGTCTGCTGATAGGATCACTGTGACAAATTTGTGATGATTTGAAGACAAAGAGTAAACACTACTTAACGTCTTGTTTAATAAAAATAAATACATTTGCAACCTTGATGTCTGTCCACTCTCCTTGTCCTGAGGTGGGATGATGCCCCCTGAATGTCCTCATCCAGATATCAAACGGTGTGGTCTTCATACCTCACATTGCTGTCACTGTGGGCCCCCATCACTCCGTTCTCTTGGTGCCCTGGGAGACATAGCAGGTGGGGGGTCCCCTTCAAGCATGTGTGTTTTCCTCCCTGGGATCAACGCTGGATGCCTTGTTTGTGCAAATCTCCAAGTGATGCCTCACTCTTCTTCCTGTCCCGTCAGCGTGGCTCCTTGAGGTGACATTGGACAGAGAGGTGCACGTATCATTCATGAGATTTATAAAGGTCATCTCCTCCTACCCTGACATTCTGTCCACGTCTGCAGGAATCCGCAAGGATCACCAGCTCAGGGTGCCTGGGCAGCCTGGAGTCCGGTTCAGCTGGATGAAGTCTCAGCCACACACCGGGTGACATCTGGGCACCGGCTATAAAACCCGGAAATGGGCTTCGGTGTTATTCCGCTTGTCTCTCACTGCATAACAAATTCCTCTCACCCGGTGGCACGCAGCCCAAACCATGTCATTACGCTCACGGGTTCTTCGGGCCAGGAGCTTGCACAGGGCGCCGAGGGCTGGCCGGCAGAGAGGAGTCTGGGGCCTCAGCTGGGAAGCAGTGGAGGGCTGGGGGCGTCTGCCGATTCCCTCTCCTACGAGGCTGGTGCAGGGACAGGAGTCCCTCCCCATGTGACCCGGCTTCTCTGAGGGTCCCGGGACCATCCTCAAAGAACCAAACCCCTTTAAAGATCTCAGCTCAGAGGCTCCGCCCCTCTTGGTGGAAGGGGACAGAAGCTCAGCCTGCTTAGAGGGGAGGGAAACAGAGCCCAGTTCTCCATGGACTGTGACCATAGCTGAAAGCCATGTCCTTTTAGCAGCTTATCAACATGCTTACCCGCAAGGACGGGGCCTCCGGTCTCCGTCCAGTCCAGTATTCAGGGGGCTGCATCCGGGCTGTGTGTTTGCTTCAACCTCGGGGTACCCTTGACTCATTTGTGCATAGGCGTCCCTTGGTAACTTTGAACTTTGCAACTGTTTTCCTTGCCATGGAAAGAAGCTTGGGTAATTGGTGTGTGTTTTGTCCAGGACTCAGATGGAGCTCAGGAGCAGAGCTCACTGCTGCCGGGACTTGGCGGGATGTGTGAACAGTGTCTGTGCCCACTGGACCCTGAATCAAAATTTGCTGTTTGCTGTTATTAACTGACTCGGAACTTCTCTTTCTTTTTTTTTTTTTCCCCTTGTTTTCTTTTAGGAAATCTGTGGCTGTGTAGGGTATGGGGCTGAAGAGGGAGCACCCCGCTGTAAGGAGCCCATGGGGCTCATTCTGAGGCGAGTTTCCCTGGCAACTGGGCAAGGGCACATTTTTCCAAGTCTTTAATTTCCCATTTGTAAATGTTTCTTTCTCTCTCCTCTCTTTTAATCAGAAAGTTTCTATTTGGAAAAGGAGCTTTGAAATTATCGCTTTCCTTTACAGGAGCTGGCCAGCAATGCCCCCTCCTACAGCCCTGCCCGATGGACAAGGCTGTTCATGCACCCACAAACCCTTCTGGGGTTGTTACGATGCCCGGATGAAGAATGCTCGCCAGAGCCTTTCCATCCTCCACGGGGTCAGGGTCGGCCGCTGACAGAGCCCTTGGTGGTCTCTCTCTCTCCTTCCTCTCTGCAAAGAAATGTCCAGCTCAACCTTCTCATACCCTAGTGCTTCCTCCAAGCCCGAGCTCACAAGTGTGTGGGGCCACAAATCCTACGGGCCCTGCTCTTCCTCCCTGGAGGACTTAGCACCGTCAGCTGGTGGTGGATGAGGAGGGGGGTTCTCCCACCCACGCCCTGTGTCTCTGTTCAACTTCCATGGCACCCTGTGCTTTACCTCTTTCTCCAAATTCTGCTTCTCTCCAGGGAATTGACCCCCAGCAGAGATTCACATTTCAGCCCCTTGCTTGATTCCAAACAGAAGGTGACAGGCAACAAGTGAAACATAAATCAGGTGTGCCACAAAAATTTGACAGAGAAGTTGAATTCCTACAAAAGCAGCCTAACCTGTCCATTTTTTAATATTTTTATTAAGTGAACTATTATTTTTATTTATTTATTTATTTATTTATTTATTTATTTATTTATTTATTTATTTTTAATTCAGAGAGAGAGCACAAACAGGGGGACCAACAAGCAGAGGGAAAAGCATGGGACTCGATCCCAGGGTCCTGAAATCATGACCTGAGCCAAAGGCAGAAGCTTAGCTGGCTGAGCCACCCAGGTGTCCCTAAGTGAACTATATTTTGCAAGGTTTGAAAGAAAGGTCCATGGATCTACCCTGCTTCTTTCCGCAGCCACATATCTCCTGGTGGGCTGAGCATGGTGACTGGCTAGAGACAACTGGCCCCAGCCCAATGGCAGGGTGGGGGTGTGTGGGGAGGACTCTGGTCCACAGGCAGGGTGAGAGGTGTGGGGAGGACTCTGGTCCACAGCAGGGTGGAGTGTGGAAATTGGACACCCCCCTCTCTGAAGGGAAGTGGTCTGTCGGGCACTGGGCAGCAACAGACACTGACTACCTGTTGGCGAAGAGAAAGCACCTTTTCGATCTCAAGAGAATGGAGGGCTCAAGGGGAAGAACCCTGGTGATGCCCAGCCTGTGCGTGTGCCCCAAATTAACTAAAATAAGGGGCAGAAAGCTGCACCCCAGAGGCAACATCCATAGATGCTGACAGATGAAGGGCACGGGGCCACACAGATGCATGCACCCCCTGCCCTTCTTTGTCTTCTTCAGGCTCCCGTGTGCCCGTCAGTCATCAAACCACTGGTAAGCCAAGCAACTCATTGAATTGCCAATGAAACCAAACTGGGGAGGGATCACCGTGTAGGAGGTGCACTGCTCCCCTGCCTTCAGCCCACGTTGTCCTCACAATGACTGATCCCTCCTGGTCGATCAGGACTTAACGTGATTTTAGCCCTGAAAGTCCCCAGTCAGGGAGCCCCCTCCAGTCCCTGCCACGCTAGGACCGCGGCCACCCCAACTTGAGAGCAAATGTCAAGAGCTACCCACTTTGAATGCAGGGGCTCCAAACCAAACCTGCGAAGCCCTTTGGCTCAAATACATGGAATCTGTTTGCGCCTGTTCCAGATTCAGCCAGGAGAGGGAAGCAGAGGATCATCGCTGTCCTGGACTCGGGGACAAGAAAACCCAAAAGTGGACTGACCCTGCGTCTTGGACCCGGACCTCTATTATGGGGGGGGATCAAGGATGCGTATATACTTTTTAGTGGTGGTATGTCTCCCTCCTAATCGACCATCATAAGTTCTCAGGCAGAGGCAATGTCCGTTATCACAGATGTATTAACGTGCAACACTGAACAGCCCGCTGCGTGCTGCGGAAGTGAACTTGGACCAGTGACGCTTGTCTCGTTGCAGGATCTGACCATCCTTCGGGTTGTCACAGGAAGATTCTTCCCTGTCCCTGCTGGCTGTCGTCCCAAGAGCATACTTCCTGTATTTCCTACTCTAGTAACAGGCTCTCTGTGCTGGACTCCAGTGTCCTTGAGCTTGGGAAAGTGCACAAGTCTTTTTCAGAGCAGCCTGGTGTTCTTGCACAGAACTGATCCATTTTGAGAGAGGCTCGGTGCCCTTGAAGTGGTTTTTGTCTGTGACAAACCCCTGGGGAGAATTTGAGCTGCGTCCCCCTCATCACAGACTGGGAATGAAGTCTCCTAATTTACCAAGTCGCATCCACACCCTGATCTGACTGCCTCGTATCCATCAGTAAACACAGTGATAATTAAAAAAATAAAAAGAATAAGGCCCTTGTCTGTTCCTGGGTTTATGACAGGTCACAGTGTCTGACCTCCTGATATCCTGATATTTTTCAGAGTAAAGTCTTGGCTGAAATTGTTTGTTTTCATTATATGTGAACGATGAAGTCTTCTTATAGTTTAACAGAAATGACAACCTGTGATTTTGGAAAAAATGAAAGAACATTACATGTTTCCCTCTGATATGTGGAGAGTAGAGGAGGCCCTTACAAGGCCCAGGATTGTGTTGCTCCTGGGAGAGGTTGGGGGTGATTTAATCAGACTGCTCCATTCTCCGGAGTGGAGATGTCTCATCCAGCAGGAGGTGAGACCCCCGCGGGAGAGTAGCCTCCAGCAGGAGCCACCATGGCCCTAGTTTTCTCCAAACACTTACGAGATGCCCCTTCTTGTCCTGAGCGCAACTGGGAGGCAGGTTCCTGCAGCACGTCCGTGTGACCAAGGGAGCTGATAGGAAATAGGTCCGTAACTGGGTCAGCGGCAGCCCCACAGGGACTGGGCCGCAGTCCTGGGCGTGTCCAGCCATGCTGTGTCCACCTAGCTCCACGAGGACACGCCGCCCTCTCGCAGCACACACCTGCAGGGCCCACTTCCACAGACGGGGGCCTGTGCCCAGGGGAGCGGGCTGCCGGTGAGCCTGCCCCCGGCCCCTGTGAGCAGAGCATGCCTGCGGGTACCTGGGGACTGGTCTGTGAGCACTCACACCAGCGTTTGGCTGGTTTCACTCATTGCCAGAGTAGTGTGTGGCACAGGGAGGCCCTCAATACACCTTCACTGGCTGAATGATTATCCCAAAGACTGGTTCTCGAGGACACGCTGCTCAAGAGGGTTTAGAGTTTGCATCACTCTGTTCCCTGAGTACTTTACAGACATCATACTCTGCTAGCATCCTAGGACTACTGTAACGGGTTGTCACAATCCGCATGGCTCTAAATAATGGAAATGCATTCCCTCCCAGTTCTGGGAGCCAGCAGTCCATAATCGAGGTGTCGGCAGGGCCACGCTCCCGCCGGAGGCTCCAGGGGAGTCATTCCCTGACTCTCCCAGGCCCTGGTGCTGCCGGTCGCCCTTGCCATTCCACGGTGCTGGGGGCATGGCTCCAATCCCTGCAAGTCTGCACACGGCTTCTTCTCTCTCCTGCATCTCTCTGTCTGAATCTGTTTCTTATAAGGACACTCTATTTGGACTTGGGGACCCCCGATACAGTATGATCTCTTCTCAACCTTTATACCTTAATTCTATCCCCAGAGACTCTATTTCCAAATAAAGTCACATTCTGAGCTACCAGAGGATGTGAGATTTGGGAGGGTCCTACACCACACACTGTGTACACCATGATGAGAGCATCTTGGGGAGGCCGGCTTGGCGGGGCCAACACGGACTGCTTCACCCGCATGTTCACCTTAGGTCCTCAGTGCCCCCCAGCGAGGAGGTACTAGTCTTCGTATTCCCATTTTACAGGTAGAAAAACTGAGATGAGCTATGTCACTCATCCAAAGTTGCAAAGCTAAAAGGTGGTCAGGCAAGATGATTTCCCTTTCTGAGCACCAGAAGCACCTGCCTGGATGGTGCCCCCATCCAGGACGACTCTCCAACTCTCAGCTCGGTTGGGAGTTGCTCTAAGTCACTGTCAACAAACAATTAGAACTAACTGAAATTTCCTTTCTGTGACTACTTATAAGTGGAATACCCAGAAAATAAATATGGGAAAAGAATAAAAGCAGCTGTTGACATCCAGATGTCTATCCCTCTCTGTAAAATTCTTGGCCTGTCACAAACCAGAGGGAGTTCTCACTAATCTTACATCCCTCCCGTGCCAAAGATGAGATCTTCCTAACTTTCCATGGTATAATTGGGAGGGAACAAGGGAGGACAAAAAGAATGATAGATAATGTCCCAATGAGGATGCTCACCAGGGGTTTGGGGTGACGAAGTTGGCCTCGCCAAGCATCACCACTCTATGGGCAGTGACATGTTGTCTAGTCTGGTGTGAAACCTAAAACTGACCTAACATTCTGTGCTGCCTTGATAGCTGAAGGCCTCGAATTGGCCATAACCACCAGTCCCCTCCCCTCCCTGCTCATTGATAAAGTACCTCAGCCAACAGTCCCTGGACCACGAGACCAGGCACAGCGCCTGCTTGTCCTCGACTCAGGGGCTCCCTGCCCCACCAGCCCATGGGATCATCCACACAAGCCCATCACATCTTCCCTTGGGAATCAGGGGGCACCTTACCCTCTCAAGACTACAAAGCCTGCCTCCCACAGCCCCTGGTGACTGGCTCTGCTCCTGAGTGCGAGCTCCGTGTGGCCCTGGGTGGTGCATGGCATGCAGTGTGTCCCGCTCACGGGAGGCCAGGCCACGTGACTGACACAGGGCCGTCAATGTCATCTGTTGGTGTTGGGTGCAGGCATCTGGCCGACCCGGAACGCCTGCGGCAAGAATCCCTCCCTCAGCAGTGGGTTTGAGAGGTGATGGACAACACAGGCGAGAAACAGGAGACAGGAGACAGGTGCACAATGGGAAAGGAAGACGGAGAGGATAGTCTTTCCCGGTGCAAAGTTTTGGGAAGAGCTGCAAATGAGGTGAACACAGAAGCAGAAGGAAGTGGTCCCTGGCAGACACCGGGCTGGAGGGTGACCGGAAGGGCACATGGTCGTGGGGACATGTGCGTGGATGTGACAACAAGGAAGAAGCTTAGGACACGGCCGCCATGTACCTGAGCTCTTAAATCCTGACCCTGGTACTGCCTGGCCAGTGGACACCGTGGGGGACACCTGCTCACAAGCTGAAGAGAGCCACTGCGGTGGCCGGGACATGTTCAGGCAGGCTCCCGGAGTGTGAGGGAGGAGGACCGTCCAGCCGTTCTACCAGTGGCCGGCAGAAGGGGGTGGCCCGGCTCTATGTGTGATCAGAAGATGGCCCAGGGTAGAAACCTACCTGAATGTTTGACTTCAAACTCTTTATTTTTTTTTTTTAACACATAAAAGGCTTTTTATTGCCAGATAAATGCTTTCTCAGTGGCAGTCATATTGAGTGGCAAGTGATGATACCCAAGGATGGATAATTACAGGTCTGAATTCCCAGATTATACTGAGGTCGTATCCTGTACTCCCTCCTATTTCAATGTAGAGGTATGAATTTGAATTAGGTAAAACTTCTCACTATACCTGTTATAGCTAAAAACTTGTATTTCTTGATTCAAATGGGCAAAGAATTAGTATAAACTGTATTTTATATTTAAAATACAATAAATAAAAGGGTAATACTAGCATTTGGTGTGCTTATAATTTTATACAAAGAGAATTCTGATATTTTCTCATTTATTTCCCACCGCTTTCTTGTGAATAACATGTTCCTTCATAGGTTCTTGGTGGAGATTTGAAAATTTGAAGGGAAAATGTCATATAAGAGGAAAGGTTTAAAAAATAATCCAAATTTTTATTCCATTATATTTACAAGCAACTTTTGAGCTCTTATTTTTTAGATGTCTGGTGGAAAATAACTGTTTATAACTGTAGTACTTAGTTTTTGTTGTCACTTTCTACTTTCTGGGTATTGTCCAGTTGTCCATTTATTCTTTGCTTATAGAGGATTATGGTTCAACAATCATACGGTAGACCATCCTTATCAATTTTCAGTGATTTCAAACACTTTAAACTAACGGCGTTATTCACTGGCTTCTCGCTAGCTTCTCGGGGGCTGCGCTGTGTGCGCTGTGAATCCTATAGCACATCGACTCGTTCCTGACCAAGCTGTAGAGGTAACTTTTAAAAATCCGTATGAAATAGAAGCTACTCTGGAGGGGGTGAGGCAATTGCAATCTGGAAAATATTTTAAAACAAATGGAGACACTAAGCGAAGAAAAGCAACATCACGAGGCATTCAGGGCAGCAAACGAGATAAATCTCAAGTGCACAAGCTAAAGGGCATCCTGTTAGTATCACAAAAGAGCCAGAGTTCAACGGGGTAATGTAACTGTCACCTCAAAAAAGGCAGGAATTGATGCATGAATGAGTCAGGTTATGAATCCCTGATTCATATTCAACGCATGACATTTGCCCATGTTTCTGTGCCAATAATTTTAATTTAATAAGCCCATGTGTCAAGGGCCACTCAGATATGTTACAGCTGCAGCCTCCACTCCCTCATCCCTTGGAAAGTTCAGTTCTCTGGCTCCTTCCGCTCCCCAGTGTCTAAGGGATGTTCTGTGCTTACATTAGCCGTGTGCATGTCCCTTTCTCAGCGGGTCACTTGGGTACCTCCTTAGTCACCCCAGCCCGTCATGTCCCAGATGTAGCCCTCCAGATTCCATGAATGTGGCCAGTAGTGTGCTTGGGGACACTTCCATGCCAGCAAGAATGAAGGTGAGCCCAGGAAAATACACAAGCAAATATCCAGATGATCTTTGGAAGCTAAAAATCAAAATTGCCCAAATACAACATGGAAATTAGGCATTGAAATGACAGTTTTCTGATTATTAACTTGATTAATAATTAACTTGATTAATAATTCTCTTTCCAAAGAATAAGCAAAAGAGGAGAGATAACAGGTCATTTTTAATCCCATTTAAGAAAGAATACTGAAGAGGATTTAGTGTCGGGCCTACTGGGTAATGGGGGATTGCACACAACGAAGAGGAAGTAAGTTTTAAAAGAATTTTTTTCTCATTAGTCTAACAAAGCCAGAAATTCTTCCAGGATGATTTGTATTCTTAAGGAAATGGTCATGAAACAATCAGAGGGAGAGAAGGATCTCAGTGACCCCTGATGTGTGGGACATCCAAAAGGAAAGATACTGGTAGAACCAGCCTTTTGTTAAAGCTGGCGTCAGCCTTCCGGACCCTGGACCACTGCCTTCCTGGTAGGATCCACCCAAATGTCTCTAGGTATCAGTTTCTGAACTGGTTTATCCTTATCCTTATCCTTAACCTGAACCTTATCCTTATTCTTATTAACTTGGGGATATATGAAAAGGCCATAGTTCCCTAAATAACTGAGCCCACACTCTGCAGGGAGGAGTGCATGACATCTATCACACGTCCCCTCAGGCGCAGGCAGCATGACAAATACCAGAGAAGGACTGGGTTCTGACGTTGGTGGTCCTGTGGACTGGAGTGGACGGTCAGCATTTTCAGAGGCCTCCCCTTCCAGATCTCAGTCCCCTCTGTGCCCACATCCTGTTTCTCCATGACATCTGGGTCGCATTGTTTTGTTTCCTTGATTTACACTCTTGTTTGTTTTATGAGAGTTTTTCATTTCTGCATTTTTAATTCCTCAAAACACTCTTAGGATGGCCTTTAAGTATTTCTTGATTTCTATTGAGGGCTTTCCCCCCTCTAATTAACAGACTTTGCAAAATCCTTGTTCCCATTTAAGGAGCAATGTCTACCATGAGCCGGCTTGACCCTACATTTCGCTCTCTTTAACCTGAACAGTCTGTGCACCATCATTTCAGTTCTGAGCCATGAACATCACCAAACATACCATTTTCCAGGGCACCTGCTCTGAAGGCTTTGGGACTTCCTCCACGTTTATGGCCACATGTGGTCCATAAAAGGGGCCCTTTCTCTGCAAAAGTCCTGCAGGCTGGCTCTCCTAGACAAGGGTTTCAGAAAAGTGCTCTGACTTGCCAAGAGTTGGGTATAGGAAAGTGAGTGATGAGAGAGTGGTGTGTCCAGTTTCCTGTGAAGGAAGGATAACGGAGAAGACCTGAGCTATTGAGGATAAGTGAGCTCGGCCAGAAAAAGAAAACAATAGTCATTTTTTACACAAAAAGGAGCAGCCTGAGCAGAGGTATAGGGACAAACGGAAGCACATGCTCATGTTTGTCAAATACCACCATGGTGTGGGGTCCTGGGGATGGAGGATGAAGCGCCAGATGGGTCTTCAAGAAGGCTGTCTGAAGCCTCCAAGGGGCTTGAGTTTTTGTCCAGCAGGAGAAGCCAATGCAGGATTACACACACCAGGCCAAGTGAGAAGCCAGCTCAACCCCTGGACTTTTCAGCCCAATGAGCCAGCAGGTCCTTTTGTTGATTTAAGCCATTTTGAGTTGTCTTCTATGATGTGCAGTTAAAACAGGCCAAGATACAGAAATGGGAAGCCACAGACACATTTGATAGGAGTGGTGATGTGGTTCCACCTGCAACTGAGGAGCCGTGTTTTGTTGCCGTGGGAGGATTGGGGGTGGGAGGAATGAAGGATTCAAAACATGAAGTGGAGACCACCGTAGTAGACAAGTAGGCTCTAAAACAGGACACTGGCAATGGGAATCAGAAGAGAGAAGGTTTAGAGGAAAACTTAGAAAAAGAAGAGGCAAAGTTTAAGACAGATTAGAGCTGGAGGACAGAAGAGAGGGATGGTGTTGAGTCTGACCAAGGAATTTTGATGTAGATGAGGAATGGAGAGAGGGAAAATATTTGGGAGAAGGTGGACCTGCTTGGTCTTTGTTATTGGGAGTTGAGTTATTGTTGGACAATGGGAATCCATTTTTTCCTAGGTGTTGCTTTTTGTTAATTGACCAGATTTGGTAGCCTTGGTTTCTGGACATGGAGTCAGCATGAGAAGCCTTGTCTCCTGGGATGGAGCAGGGGCTCAGAACAATCAGCCAGAAGCTACCAAGAAGAGAGGCCACTCAACTCCTCCACAGGGAAGAAGAAACACCAGCAGCTTTGCCCTACAATAAATAAGTCATCCCAGCTTGAGGACACAGTTGAGAGATTAACAGAGGTTCAGATAAACAGAGATTTAAGTGTGAGATTTAGTATTGACAAGTTCTCTACAGGAAGATGGAGCTTAGGTGGATAGACCAATGGGCTCATCAGTGTCCCTCTGCTTTGCATGGCCCAGAGCCACAGTCCTCTGGGAGAATCCAGAAACTCTGCAGACACATTAGGCCCAAGGGAGGACCCAGAAACGCCGAGGCCCCAAGTTGTCTATCATTTCCACCCAAACTCACCAATCAGGATTGCGGGAAGAGGCAGAGAGAAGTGAACACGGGTGTTGTAAAGGGAGTCGTGACAGGAAAACTCAAGAGAAGGATGAGTTCTTTTAAGAGCAGCACCCAACAAGCAGTTGCAAGCATGTGTCTGAGGTTCTGGGGAGAGTCCGCTGCATGAAAAATGCACGTGTGTGTGTGTGTGTGTGTGTGTGTGTGTGTGTGTGCTGGGTACACAGGAGATGAAATCTTAAGAAAGCATGGGCTTCCTCAGGTAGAAACTTTCTTTAAAGAGCCTGCAGGGGTCCAGGGATGGAACCCTCGGGATCAGCACTATCCAAAAAGAGAGATCAGAGGAAGGGAACTCTTTAATGAGGCAGAACAAACAGTGATGTCCAAGGAGCGCCAGAGTGTCCCAAAAGAAAGAAACATGCTTGACAAGAAAGGGCAATAAATATACTCTGTAAAGAAGTCCATTAAGATAAACAGTAAAAAGCATCCTTGGGTTTTGGTAATATGGGCGTCATGAGTGAAATTCAGAGAGATATCCAGGGCTGGAGTCCATGTTCATCATGCTGTAGTAACAGGGGCAGAGTTCTGGTCTCCACGTTGAGCAGGGTCATTGCCTGTTGGGATCCCAAATGCAAATGGTTCCCTACAGGCAGCTGCGCGTCCCTGGATGTTGCCTGTTTTTGTAACTCAGAGGGGTGGCTGAGTTCAACCACCACACATCCCACATTCTGTTGGCCCGTGGTTTTTGATCTGTGTTCCTAGGAGAAGAGTTTGCTCACCTCACTTCAACCCAAACATGACAGTTCTGTTTAATTGCAAAGGTGATATTCCACTCGAATGTCAACATCCTTTAAAAAAAAGTCAAGATCCTTTAAAGGATTTTTAAAGTTTGAAAAATTCCAGTAAAGACTGATAAAGTAAAATCTAAAGAAGTCTCTTAACATAGCAAGCTTTAATTTACATTTTTTAATTTTTTTCTTGTTTTTTTTTTTATTCTCTGTAAACATACACATTAAACTAAAATACACATTTGGGAGATTCATATTGAAAAAAAAGATTTAAAAGCTTCATGTGAATATGGTTTGGCATTGAGTTGGGCAGGTAGCTACTGCGTGCATTCGTAGAGAAATTAGCTATGATTGCACATTTTAAAAAAATCCACACAAACAACCTATATCTTCACTGCTAAGCATAAGCTGAAATTATACAGATATTTCTCAAATTCCCTGAGAAGGATATTTTCATCAACTAAGATTTGTATTCTCTGTACATTTTTACATTTAGTTGTGCGTTTAGCTGCTTGACTTACACAATGGTTGACGGACTCTGCAACGTTATTCTCCTACATGCAGCATGGGCCGTGAAGGCTCTTAGCGGAGATCTAAATCAGCTGCCATTCCTTTTTGTCTTCGGCTGCAGAAGAGAGCAGAGGGCACAATAAAGGCAGGACTCCCCAGACAGGAGCTGGGGCAGCGGGGACCCAGCAAATCCGTAGTAACCAAATGCCGAGCTAGTAAGCGACGGTTTGATTGGTCAGCAAAGGAACGTTTCTTTCTCAAAGTGTTGATGAAGGAGGTAGGGGACTGAATCCTGGCCCCACGTGTATTCCAAACACACCTGGGCTATCACCTCCATCTATAACACTTCGGAGACGTCTCCTGACTGCCCCAGTGTGTCTTATCTTGTTTTGTTTTCCGTATGACTCTGATTCTTCCGCTGATATTTATTAGAGTCAAATGCATAGGAAACCCATGCAGGCAGCTTGTCCGTACCAGCGACCTGAGAGGGGGATTTAGAAATGTTGTGAGCTAAAAAAAAAAAGAAAGAAAGAAAGAAAAGAAATGTTGTGAGCTGGCATTTCCTTCAGTGGAGAAAAGCCACACGGAGGGGGAGCAGGGGTAACCAGGGCAGGTCACAGAAGAACTGGCCAAAGGGTTCCAACCAGAAGGTGCTCAGAGCGACTGGACCCAACTGAAACACCGGGGTGGTGGACCATGACGCTAGCAGGCGATCCTCAGACTAACTCTACGTCGCCTGGCCTCTCTCCTGTCCTGGTGATTCCAGCAGCAGTTTAAGAGCCATGGATCAGAAGGCAGGTTGTGCTGCACATTGCTTCCCGGTGACTCAGGAGATTTGGTCATTATGGCAAAAGAAATTTCTCCCCAGCAGTTTCAGACAGTCTTCTTTCCACTGTAACTCTCATGACCTATGACCCTTTTCCAGTATTTCAACATTGAGTGAGGAAGGGGTAAAGGAGATGGCAAGTAGGAAGTACTGGGGCTCTGGGCTCAACACTTTGCGTGTTATTTAAATCCTCGAAGAACACTGGCTACCTGGGCATGGGCTTCCACACCCCAGCAAAGAAGACAGGTCATTTGCAGTCCTCCAGGGGTTCAGATACCACATGCTTGGAAAAATTATGACATTCATTGGGAGTTTCACATTTGACTCATTTAATACCTACGGCTACTCAATGAGGTAGGTCTTATTATTATTCTCATTTGAAATTAAGAAAGCCAAGAACCAGCAAGGGGAGCGATTTCTCAGGTAGCAAGTGGCAGAGATGGGTCCGAAGCAGATTTGGGGCTGACTATGGGTGATATAGGCCGAAAGGAAACAACAGCACGTGGGTAAAACTGTGCTAATAAATAAGAGGACATAATCATGCTTCTCTTTAATAGAACCATCATATTGAATAAATGGAGCCAATTTCTTCTGCTTCCTTTGTGTTGTCTTATTTCCCTGGGAGGGCCGAGTAATCTGTGCATGTTTCTTATCCAGTTATTATCAACTTGAGTGAATGGGATGACTTCCAAATGTTTCCCATGGCCTTCCACCTTTTAAACCCACAAAGCCCAACTTAGAGCATCTTGACAATGTTAACAATTGAAACCAATATGCATTAGGACAAGAATGATGATTATATAACTGTTCAGAACACAATTTCAAAATTCAACACGAGTCCTGTGAAGTACAGCACACACACCGAGCATCCTGGCAATTGCATGTGGAATCTCCGTGCCAAGCGCTCCATTATGCAAAAGTAGGTGCTTCCCGAGTGCTGTTTGATAAGGAAAACAGTGCGGGGCTTTGCCAAATTAAATCTGTCTCGTGTAAGGGAGGCCCTTCTTGCTGAGTTGAGAAGTATCTAAAGAGAACAATAAAAGCACATATCCAAGTCCAGAGGGAAATAAAAGTACACAGTCTTCCTGATTGCAATAAAACATCAGGCCTGGCTAACCTCTCTTGACCAGGACTGATTAGCATCCGTCCCAAATACCTAAAATGGACCCCCAGGCCCCATCCTGTAAAAGACAGGAAAAGAATTCTTTGGGGTGTTTGGAAATGAGCTTACAGAATCTAAAGAATAGAATTCCCTAATTTCTAATTAAGCATAAAATCAGAATGCTTTTTCTCTTCCGTCCAGCTACCTTGCCTTTCTGTAATGGGAGGAGATGGAGTGATGCTTGGCCTTCCATTTGGCCATCAATGAACCCAGTCAGAGATTTAAAAAAAAAAAAAACAGATTTCTGGGCCTTAGCTCCAGGGATTCTAATTGGCCAATCAGTGGGGCCCCCGATGTGGTTTCTGAAGTTTTTTCTACTTTTAATATCCACCGCTTCTTCTTTATTATAATCTTTCATTCATTTCTTCTTTTCTGTTCAATATGTATTCACTGACATGAAGTTAGCTGAGCATCCTGCTTCAGCTAGACTTCGCTCCTTAGGCCTACTTTCTGACCTTTCGATTATTGTCACTGCTCTCATTTGACTATTCTCAGCTTTCTACCCCCTTTAAAAATATGATTACCTTAATCATATGATGAATATGATTGTGATGTTTCCAGAGGTAACATTGACCATTGTCAGATGGACGGCTCCCGTAGATGTATCTTTTTCAAATTATCTCTGTTAAATTAAGTCACTCCAGGGAGATAATAACAGATGATCTGTCCACTGACTCAATACTGTCTACTCTACAGAGCCTTTATCTTACCCACGTCTTCCCCAAAGTTGCCTCTTTGTCCCGAGTTCCCCCATGTCAGGAAGGGTTTCACGAGAATATTGCACTGTCTGTGGGGTGGTGTGTAGGCTGGAAGAAATGTGATTCAGTATGTTTGGAAGTATATTTTACATCGCCATGAGACCTATAAATCTGTTATAAATAATTTCTTTTAGCTTCCTTGTCAGAAAAGGATTAGTTCATCCCAAATGAATATGACTGCCCCACATCTATTGTCCAGACCTGGAGATGCAATGTATAGTCTTAGGAGGCTGGTTATTAATTTACTTTGGAAATGCAATCACTGACCACAGATTATTTCAATTAAACCATGCCTGTCTCACATGTGGGGCTCTGTTTGTTAGTTACCAGGTCCCACGTTGGTGCCTCCTGCAGCTGAGTTTATGGTCGCTGTTGGCGAGCACTTAAGCATTCCTCTCTAATACTCGAGGTTGTATATATGCACCTGGTTTCATTTGGGAGAAATTTCATCTTCCAACCGCATCTTTCTGGCCGGGATTTTTCAGCTCACAACACAAAAGGTAAAATATATGCACTATTGTCTCTAGGCATTAACAAAACAGAAAGAGAGAGGGTGTGTGAGCTAAAAGGCATCAGAGAGGGGCTCAGGCCCCACAACACCTGGGCCCAGGTTGCTAGCCTGGAGCACAATGCAGCTTTCCACATCTCCCGCAAAATGTAAATAGAAATCAAAGTCCACAAAATATATTGTGCATCGTACATGCGTCTTTCCCACATCCGGGGATATTCAGCACAGTGTGTCCACTACCCCTCCCTCTGTCTCCTTGACACATAGTATGGCTGCCTACTCCGGACTCAGGGTTGTTAAGATCACATTTTTCCTGAACTTAAGATTCTTTCCATGCCTCTACTTTTTTTTTTTTAAGAATTTTTTTTAATTTTATTTTATTATGTTATGTTAGTCACCATACATCATTAGTTTTTGATGTACCAATCCACGAATCATTGTTTTCGAATAACACCCAGTGCTCTATGCAGTACGTGCCCTCCTTACCCATCACTGAGCTAACCGATCCCCCCCACCCACCTCCCCTCTAACACCCTCAGTTTGTTTCTCAGAGTCCATAGTCTCTCATGGTTCATCTCCCTTCCAATTCCCCCCCTTTCATTTCTCCCTTCCTTCTCCTAATGTCCTCCATGCTATTCCTTATGTTCCACAAATAAGTGAAACCATATGATAATTGACTTTCTCTGCTTGACTTATTTCTTTTTTTTTTTAAGATTTTATTTATTTATTTGAGAGAGAGAGAATGAGAGAGAGCACATGAGAGGGGGGAGGGTCAGAGGGAGAAGCAGACTCCCT